>NW_016809886.1:1332638-1356696 GCF_001698545.2 Rhinopithecus bieti | reverse complement strand
TTAGAAGAAAACCTAGGCAATACCATTCAGGACATAGGCATGGCCAAACACTTCATGACTAAAACACCAAAAGCAATGGCAACAAAAGTCAAAATTGATAAATGAGATCTAATTAAATTAAAGAGCTTCTGCACAGCAAAAGAAAATATCATCAGAGTGAACAGTCAACCTACAGAATGGGAGAAAATTTTTGAAATCTATCCATCTGACAAAGGGCTAATATCCAGAATCTACAAAGAACTTAAAAAATTTACAAGAAAAAAAAAAACATCAAAAAGTGGGTGAAGGATATGAACAGACACTTCTCAAATAAGATATTTATGTGGCCAACAAACATATGATAAAAAGCTCATCATCACTGGTCATTAGAAAAAAGCAAATCAAAACTACAATGAGATACCATCTCACACCAGTTAGAATGGTGATCACTAAAAAGTCAGGAAACAACAGATGCTGGAGAGGATGTGGAGAAACAGAAATGCTTTTACACTGTTGGTGGGAGTGTAAGCTAGTTCAACCATTGTGGAAGACAGTGTGGCAATTCCTCAAGGCTCTAGAACCAGAAATACCATTTGATCCAGCAATCCCATTACTGGGTATATACCCAAAGGATTATAAATCATTGTGCTATAAAGACATATGCACATGTGTATTTATTGCAGCATTATTCGCAATAGCAAAGACTTGGAACCAACACAAATGCCCATCAATGCTAGACTGGATAAAGAAAATTTGACAGATATACACCATGGAATACTATGCAGCCATAAAAAAGGATTAGTTCACGTCCTTTGCAAGGACATGGATGCACCTGGAAACCATCATTCTCAGCAAACTAACACAGGAACAGAAACCAAACAGTGCATGTTCTCACTCATAAGTGGGAGTTGAACAATGAGAACACATGGACACAGGGAGGGGAACATCACACACTGGGGCCTGTTGTGGGGGTGGGGGGCTAGGGGAGGGATAGCATTAGGAGTAATGCCTAATGTAGATGATGGGTTGATGGGTGCAGCAAACCACCATGGCACGTGTATACCTGTGTAACAAACCTGAATGTTTTGCACCTGTATCCCAGAACTTAAAGTATAATAATGAAGAAAAAAAGAATAGGTTAAAAGTATCAACTTAAGGACACACACTGAGTAAATTGCAGAACTGGAAATAAATTCCAGACCTCCTTTTTGGTTCTCTACTTTAAGTAAGAGGCTAAAATCATTTTGTAAAAAACCTATTGTATTTTTGAATCTAGACTATTTCTGCATTTTGCGGTTATTCTACAGCAAGAATAGGTGAATTTACTGTTTTTCCCATTAATATATTTGTAGTCAAATTTGAATGTTCTCTTTTCCAACTCTTAACCCAAATTCATTGCTGTAGAATTATCTTAGTGATAGGAAACCAATTTTAATATTGTCTCTATATTTTTTTCTTTAGTACTTCTTGGGGTTTTGAATTTATATGTTTTGAGTATTTTCTACATGCATTTTAAATGATATTTAAATGACAGCCTAAAATTTTGATGATATTCTTTTAGTTTAATCATTCAAGCTGAATTAATGCATATTGGTTTGCTAAAATGACAGGGACTCTGATATACTGGATTATGTAGATTAGTAAGCAAGCAATTACACACATAATAAAAAATTAAGGAAAATGAGACATAAATGTATTTTTTTATTTATTGAGACAACTATGGTTTAAATTATATATGAGATACTTCACATTATGTTAATGACTAGCTGCTAGTATACTGTGAAACAGAATTTTGAGGTTTAAATATGTAACCAAAATCCTGTGTTAATAAATATTTTCTGAGAGTACATTGAGATGCTAGAGTTTTGTGAGAAATTAGCAAAAAACAAATGGTATATAGATTACCTTCCATAAATAGAATTTGTTTTAAAGTGTGATGTGTCCCTCTGGCATATCTGATTTCTTTAACATTTCTGTGTCCCAGAAAAGTCTAATAAGTCTTTTGAACTGCTATTTGAAATTTTTTACTATATTTCTTTGACAACTTTGTGTGATAGAGATATGTAACGTTATTTTAAAAGTTAATACAGGTCTTACAAATCAAAGTTAAAGAATTGAGATTGTTATCTTAAAATTTATTTTGTAAAAGAGATATTTAAAAAATAATTCTTAGTATCATAGGATTTCTACATTATTTTAAGCCATTAGTAAGAGTCATACTAATATTAATTAACTGGTTTTGTAAGAAAATTGGGATGTCAAAATTGACTATTTTGATTAGTAAACATATGTATATTTCAAAACAAAGTTCTGAAATTTCCACTAATATGAAATCTAATAAACTAATAATCTGATCAGTTATAGAATTAGAGGTGGAAGACATACAAATATTAATTATTTATTTCATTTTTATTTTTTCTTTGCTTATGAAAGTTAGATTGATTTTGGCAGTTAATCAATGGTGCCCACTGAGAATGAAAATATTTATTTATTTATTCACATATAAGGTCTTGTTCTGTTGCCCAGACTGGAGTGCAGCGATGCAATCACTGGTCACTGCAGCCTCAACTTCCCAAGTGATCCTGCCACCTCAGCTTCCAGAGTAGCTGGTACTACAAGCATGTGCCAACACACTCGGCTAATTTTTGTATTTTTTTCTAGAGATGAGATTTTGCCATGTTGCCACGACATATCTGGAACTCCTTGGCTCAAGCAATCCACCTGCCTTGGCCTCCCAAAGTGCTGCAATTACAGATGTGGGCCACTACGCTTGATCAAAGATGTATTAAAATTGAAGTATTTTAGCTACAAACAGACAGGATAATTTATTTTATTTGGCATTAAAATCTCCTTTTCCAAAACCATTAATCTCCTTGCTCAAATAATGAACATGTGCACATACAATTGCCCTAAAACACAAAATAAAACAGAAAATAAAGTAAAATATTTTAAGTACACAAGATAGTTTTTTTTGGTAATTATTCTTTGAGATCCCATTCAAATCTGAATTTTTTCTGCATTAGATTTTGTTTATGTGGCCCATATAAAAATTATAATTAGAACAGCTATTGTACTGAGAAATAAAGTGCATTGGGTCAGTGTCTTATTCTGTTTGGGGTGCCACAACAAAGTACCATAGACTGTGTGGCCTAAACAACAAAAATTTATTTTTTACAGTTTTAGAAGTTAGAGGTCCAGAATCAAGGTACTGACAGGTTTGGTTACTTCTAAGACTTTTCTTCTTGGTTTACAGATAGATGGCCTTCTTCTTAGGTTGTCCTCTCATAGCTTTTTCCTTTATACAAGCTTATGTTGGTGTAGCCTCTCCATATGTCCAAATGTCCTTCTCTTAGATGGACACCTGTCATATTGGATTAGAGTCCACCTTAAATCCTTCATTTTAACTTAATTACGTCTTTAAAGAACTTGTGTCCAAATACAGTCGCATTTCAAGTTACTGAGGGTTAGAATTTAAATATGTGAATTTGGGGAGAATGCAATTTGACCTATAGTGATAAATTCAAAAATAATCAATTATATGAAATAATTTGTAAAGCAAAGAATACTGAAGAAATGTTTTGTTTTGTTTTGCTTTTTCTCCTATTTAAAAATTTACCTGTATTGAATACCTAAGCCCACAGGGGGCCCTTGCTCCCTTAACTCCTTATGAGATGACAACATTGACACATTTGCCTTTCCATTTTTTTTTTCTTTCTATCTCTGTAAATATGGGGGGCGAAATAAAAAATAAAAAACCTTCAGTGAACCAAGACTGTTTTAGATTCTAGAGATAAAACTGTGAGCAAATTATATACATCCATAGGCTGCAGTGTGCTTACACTTCATGACATGCATGCTGTGACATGTATTCTACAATTAAAAAAATAAAACATATCATTAATATTAAAACAGTAGCAAATGCTAATAAGAAAAATGAAGGTAAAATGCCTAAGTATAAGCTCTGATTTAGTTTAGGTACTAAGGCAATTTTTCCTAAAGAAATAACATTAAAATTGTAATCTGAATGATAAATATGAATAAATGCCATTTTCAAAATGTTTAACCTAAAAGGGCTAAGGAACTGAATAAAGCACAGCTACAGTTAAGAATAGTGGGATTGGCCGGGAGCAGTGACTCACACCTTTAATCCCAGCACTTTGGGAGGCCATCATGAGGTCAGGAGTTCGAGACCAACCTGATCAACATGGTAAAACCCCGTCTCTACTGAAAATACAAAAGTTAGCCAGATGTGGTGGTATGCGCTTGTAATCCCAGCTACTCAGGAGGTTGAGGAAGGAGAATCACTTGAACCCAGGAGGTGGAGGTTGCAGTGAGCCAAGATCGCACCATTGCACTCCAGCCTGGGCAACAGAGTGAGATTCCATCTCAAAAAAAAAAAAAAAAAGAGTAGTGGGAATTGAGTTAATAATTCCATGATTTAATAAATAATCTGAAAATCAATTAGAAAGTACCATATTAGCATTTTTTTTTACTTTATGGAATAGGATATTTTATCAATATCATTGTAATCAAAGTGATTTTATACTGGTGCATTAACTATCTTTGGTCTCAGGCAGATATTAAATGGAAATTTTTAGCCAAAAGAGTGAAAGCAAAAGTTTCTAAACATAGAGTGTAATATAGAAAGCATAATAGAACTAAGAAAGTAACATTCATAATAAGCATATTTAGAAAACAGCACACAAAATTACATTTAGCCATTTTTTCTGATATTAATTATTTATATATCTACTGTCTAATTTATCAGTACCAAAATTGGCAGTATTGATATATATTGTCTCTTATACCCATTTAAATCTAATAATGGATGAATCAAGTATCATGTTGTGGTTGAAGCAGGTATTATATACAATTTCAACAACTTAAAAGATTTACTGCAGGGCAACCAATAAAATAAGTAGAAAAATCATATTGCTGATATGCTAAGAAAGGAGAAAAAATAGAATCACTTAAAATGCTCAGTTGAAATCACAAAGTATGGAAAAAGAGTGGAAGACAAAAATAGGAAAAAAAATTAGGGCAAAAAATAGAAAACAGTTAACAAATATAGTTAATATTAAAACAACTATATCAATAATCACATTGAATATTAGTAGTCTAAATGCACAAGTTAAAAGACAGAGATTGTCAGAGTAATTCACAAAACAAACCTAAATGTCTACAAAAAACAGCTTTAAATATAAAGATATATAGAGTAAAAGCAAGTAGATGGAGAAAAAACACCATGCTAACACTAGTAAAAGCAAAGCACAGGTAGTTAATTCAATTTCAAGCAGAACAGACTTTGAAGCAAGGAGAGTCATCAGGAACATAGAACAAAATTATATAAAGATAATGGGGTCAATTCTACAAGAAGACATAACAATCTTTAACATATATAAACCTAAAAACAGAGTGTCAAACTATGTGAGTCAAAAACTAATAGAAGTGCAAGCAAAAGTACATTAATCCACTTACATAGTTGGAGACTTTAATACCCTTCTCTCAGAATTGGAAATATCCATTAGGCAGAAAAATCAGTAAGGACATAGTTGAGCTCACTAACACCATTAATTAGCTGGATATCATTTAAACCTACATAGACTACTCTATCCAACAACAAGAAGGTACACATTTTTTTCTTTTTTCTTTTTTTTTTTTTCTTTTTTGGAACTCACAAACAACATTTACCAAGATAGGCTATGAAACACACCACAACAAAATTAAAGGAACAGAAATATAACATCTGTTATAAAACCACAATGAGATTAAACCTGAAATCAAAATACAGAGATTAAACAACATGCTTCTAAATAGCCTATGGGTCAAAGATGAAATCTCAAAATAAATTAAAAATATTTTTAACTGAATGAAAGTGGAAATGAAACATCAATTTTGTAAGATGTAGCCTGTTTTAGTCCATTCTGTGTCGCTACAAAGAAATACCTGAGATTGGGTAATTTGTGAAGAAAAGAGTTTTATTCAATTCACTATTCTGCATGCTGTACAAAATTTATGGCACCAGCATCTGCTTCTGTTAAGGAATGCAGGAAGCTTCCACTCATGGCAGAAGGGAAAGGGGAACAAGCATCACATAGTGAGAGGAAGGAAGAAAGAGAGAGTGGTGACAAAGTGTCAGGCTCTTTTTAATAATTTAACGTGGGAACTATTAGATCAAGAACTCATTGATGACCACAAGAACGGAACTACATCATCCATAAGATATCCACTTCCATGGCCAAAACAGCTCCCACTAGTTCCACCTACAACACTGGGATAAAATATTAACATGAGACTTGGAGGAGACAAATATATCCAACCCATATCATAGTCAAAATAATGCTTAGAGGGAAATTTGTATCAAATGCATATATTAGAAAAGAAGAAAGATCTAAAATAATAATTTGTTTTCACTGTAGGATATTTGAAAGAGAGGAGCAAATTAAATCCAAAGTCCTAAAAGCAAGACTTTAGAAAAATTAAATTTAGCAGGATTTATTTAAGCAAAGAACAATTAGAAATAAGGCAGAATTCAAAGCCAGAAGACATTTAGAGAGCTCCACACAGGCATTAAACCACAGAGTTTTTATAACTGGAGCACAAAACAAAGTAGAAACATTACCTGACGACAGCAAGCTATCCGCTTTATTTGAGCATGGTGAGATAAGCCATTTGCATGCTTACTTGAACGTAGTGTGATGAGTTGACCCTTTGTGATTGACTGAAATTCAGCTGTTATATTTCTAACTTTAGGTTTTGGTTTGTGTATGTACTAAGTTACACTGTGGTTTGTTACACAGAAACTCAATGTAAAGACAGCCTCAGGCTAATGGCCTCCAGCTTATTCAATTTAACCAAAGTAAGGAGAAGAACATTCATCATAATTAGACCAGAAATCAATTAAGTTGAGCAAAGAAAATCAAACAGATAATCATTAAAATCAAAACTGTTTTTCTAAATACAGATCAATAAATTAGCCTCTAGCCAGACTAAGTAAAACAGAATGAGCACTCAAATCATTCATATTAGTGCTCACTAATATGAATAGTGAGGGAGCATCACCATGGAGCCTATGGACATTAAAAGGATAATAAAGAAATACTAGGAATAACTATGCTCACAAATTTGATACTCAGTATGAAATGAAACAATTGCTTGAAAGGTGCAATTTGCTAAAACTCATGCAAGAAAAAATAAACAACCTAATAAGATTATATGTGTCATAGAAATTGAATCAATAATTTAAAGCTCCAAAATAGAAAGCTTCAGAAACAAATAGTTTCACTGGTAAATTCTCACAAAAACTCAAGAAAAATATTATACTAATAATCTAAAATCTCTTCAGAGAACAGAAGCATAGGAAATACTTCCTAACTTACTCTAGGAGGCTAGCATTCCAAATGTCAAAATTAAACAAAAACATTACAAGAAAAAAAAACTGCAAACTAATATCTCTCATGAACATAGATACAACTATCCTCAAGAAAACATAGAAAACATTAGAAAATAGAATCCACCAATGAGTAAAAATAATTATACACTACAGCCAAGTGGGATTTATCCCAGGTATGCAGAATTCATTGAACATTCCAAAATCAATTAACATAATACAGCACATCAACTGACTAAAAAACAAAAATCACGTGATCACACCAATAGATATAGTTTGTTTGACAAAACTCAAAACACATTCATGAGTCTCTGTACTGAGAAACAGAGGAAAACTTCCTCAACTTGATAAAGAACATCCACAAAATACCTACAGCTAACATTATTTATAATGGTGAGATATTTTAATATTAAAATAAGGAAAAGATACCACTTCTCACTCCTCCTTTCTAACATCATACTGGTAGTATTAACTAATGCAATAAGACCAAAAAGTAAAATGAAAAGGTGTACAAGTTAGATGGAAATTAATAAAACTGTCTTTGTTTCAACATGTCTAATAATTTATGTAGAAACAACTTCCTTTGTTTGAAGATGTCTAATAATCTATGTAGAAAACTTGAAAGAAAAACTTGAAAGAACAACAACAAAAAAAACCCTTCTGCAACTAAAAAGCATATGACAAGGTTGTTGGATGCAAGATTAATATACCAAAGCTAATTACTTTCCTATATACCAGAGGTGAAAAGTACCAGCAGTAAGAAAGTACAATTTTACTTGAAAACAGAAAATATTTTATTAACACCCTAAAAGAAATATTTCTGTATGTATTTAACAATGTGTATACAATATTTACAATCAAAGATGATTTAAGAGCTCATCCATATTTATGGATTGGATCACTCAATATTGTTAAGATGTCAGTTTCCCCCAATTTGATGTATACATTCAATACAATCTCAAAATCTCATCAAGTTATTTTGTGGATATCAGCAAACTTATCATAAAGTTAATAGGGAAAAACAAAATACCAAGAATAACCAACAGAGTGTTAAAGGAGAACAAGGTTACAGGACTAACTACCTGACTTTAAGACTTACTGTAAAATGACAGTAATCAGGACATTGTGGTAATGAAGGAATAATAGATTAACAGAGGCTCATAAATGTAGTCAACTGCTCTTTCACAAGGGAAAAAGACAATACAATGGAGCAAAAATAATCTTTTCAGCAAAAGATTCTTGCTGAAAAAAAAAGCTGTTGGTGAGACAACTGGACACACACATGCAAAAAAATAAATAAATAAATCTGGACGAAGACTTTACATTTTTTACAAAAAAATTAATCAAAATGGGTCATGGACCCAAATGTAAAATTAAAACTCCAAAACTCCTGAAAGATAGCATAGGAGAAAACTTAAATGACCATGGATATGGCAAAACTTTAGTAAAGCAAAGTCACAATCCATAAGGTAAATAATTGATAGAGTGGATCTTATAAAAATTTTAAAATTCTGCTTTTTGAAAGACAATGTCAATAGAATGAAAGCACAATCCAGTGACTGGGAGAATATTTTTGTAAAATACATATAAAGAACTGTTATCCATAATTTACAAAGAACTTTTAAAACCCAACAGCAGAAAACAAAGAGCATGATCAAACATTGGCCAAAGACCTTAACAGACACCTCACCAAAGAAGATATATAGATGGCAAATAAGCATATGAAAAGATGGTCCACTTCACATGTCAACAGGAAAATGCAAATTACAAAAACAGTGAGCTACCACTATATACCCATTAGAACGTCCAAAATCCAAAACAATGACAACACATGCTCGAAAGGATATAGAAGAGATGAACTCTTATTCATTGTTGATAGAAATATGTTCACTTTGGAAATCTGGCAGTTTCTTATAAAAGTAAGCATACTCATACTCATACATGGTCCAGCAATTGCATTTCTTGTTATTTACCTAAAGGGGTTGAAAACATATCCATACAAAAACCAGAAAATGGATGTTTATAGTAGCTTTATTCATAATTGCCAAAATATGGACGCAACTACAATGTCATTTACTAGGTGAATTCATTAGTAACCTGTGGTGCATTCAGACAATGAAATATTATTAAGTACTAAGAGTAAATGAGCTATCAAACCATGAAAAGCCATGGAGGAATCTTAAGTGCACATTGCTAAGTGAAAGAAGTCAATCTGCAAAAAAGTCAATGCAACCACTATATAGTCAATCTAATGGGTATATAGTGGTAGCTCACTGTTTTTGTAATTTGCAATGAATACTGTATGATGCCAACTACATGATGTTCTGGAACAGTAAAAACTATGAAGACATTTAAAGATTACAGTTGTAAGGGGTTGGGTGTGGGGAGGGATGAATCGGTAGACCACAGAGAATTTTTAGGGCAATGATTATATATGATCTACATGATACTACTAAAAAGGGTGCCTGTCATTATACATTTGTCCAAACCCAAAATGTACAACATCAAGAGCGAACCATAATGTAAACTATGGGCTTTGGTTGATTATGATATGTCAACGTAGGTTCATCAACTATAAAAATTGTTCCAGTTTGATGACAGATGTTGATGATGGAAAAGTTACATATTTGCGGAAGCAGAGTGGGTATATGGGAAATTTCTATATCTTTTTCTTAATTTCGTTGAGAATTTAAAACTGCTCCAAAAGTAAGTCTTTTTTTTTTTTTTTTTGAGACGGAGTTTCACTCTTGTTGCCCAGGCTGGAGGGCAATAGCGCCATCTCGGCTCACCGCAACCTCCGCCTCCCGGGTTCAAGGCGATCCTCCTGCCTCAGTCTTCCTGAGTAGCTGGGATCACAGGCATGCAGCACCATGCCTGGCTACTTTTGTATTTTTAGTAGAGACGGAGTTTCTCCATGTTAGTCAGGCTGGTCTTGAATTCCCGACCTCAGATTATCCGCCAGCCTCAGCCTCCCAAAGTGCTGAGATTACAGTCATGATCCACTGTGCCTGGCCAAGTCATAAAACTTTTTTAAAACTTTATTGCATACATATTTCAGGACTATTTATGCTGCATGTGAGGTCTTAAATCATGGATTTCTTTATATTTATTATTCAGGTTTAGTTTGGCATTAAAATTTGGTAAAAATAAATAAAAAATGATTTGCAAATTGATCCTAGCTAAATAAAAAATACAATAAAATGGGGGTATTTATTATTAAGTGATTTATTTTAGTATAAAAACTGGGAAAGAAGGGGATTAAGCAGCTGACCTGTCATTCATTTATTCCCAGTTAGGTGAAGAGGTACTCTCAAGGGAAAGAAAATACAGTGGTCAAGTCAAACGCTGCTGTAGACTGATAAATGGATTTCAAGGTAAACAATATTTTCTAGGAGATAGTCTCTATGAAATATTCCAACTTATATGTTCATGATTTATGATTGTTTCTCTTTTTAATTGAAGTTCAGAGGTACATGTGCAGGTTTGTTACATAAGTAAACTTGTGTCATGGGGGGTTTGTTCATACAGATTATTTCATCACCCAGGTATTAAGCCTAGTACTCATCAGTTATTTTTCCTGATCCTCTCCCTGCTCTCACCATCCACCCTCTGATAGGCCCTAGGGTGTGTTTTTCCCATCTACGTGTCCATGTGTTCTCATCATTTAGTTCCACTTATAAGTGAAACCATGCAGCACATGGTTTTCTGCTCCTGTATTACTGTGCTAAGGATAATGGTCTCCAGCTCCATTCATGTCCCTGCAAAGGACATGTTCTCATTCTTTTTTATGGCTGCATAGTATTCCATGGTGTAGATGTATTGTGATACATTTTCTTTATTCAGTCTAGCATTGACCAGCATTTAGGTTGATTCCATATCTTTGCTGTAGTGAATAGTGCTGCAATGAACATATGCATGCATGTGTCTTTATAACAGAAAGATTTATATACCTTTTGGTATATACCCAGTAATGGGATTGCCGAGATTAATGGTATTTCTGTCTTTAAGTCTCAGAAGAATCACCACACTGTCTTCCACAATGGTTGAACTAATATAATATACTCTCTGGCCAACAGTGGATAAGCATTCCTTTTTCCCCACAACCTGCATCTGTTATTTTGACTTTTTACTAATAGCCATTCTCACTGGTGTGAGATGGTATCTCATTGTTGCTCTGATTTGTATTTCTCGAATGATCAGTGATATTGAGCTTTTATTTATATTATTGTTGGCCACATGTTGTCTTCTTTTAAGAAGTGTCTGTTCATGTCCTTTGCCCACTTTTAAATGGGGGTTTCTGTTTTGGGTTTCAAATTTAAATTCCTTATAGATGCTGGATATTAGACCTTTGTCAAGTGCATTATATGCAAATGGTAGAAATATTTTCTACCTTTCTGTAGGATGTCTGCTCATTCTGTTGATAGTTTGCTTTGCTGCGCAGAAGCTCTTTAGTTTAATTAGATCTCATTTGTCAGTTTTTGCTTTTGTTGCAATTGCTTCTGGCATCCTTGTCATGATTTCTTTCCCATTTCTATTTCCAGAATGGTATTTCCTAGGTTGTTTTCCAGAGTGATTTTTTAGTTTTGGGTTTTACATTTAAACCTCTAATTCATTTTGAGTTAATTTTTGTATATGACGTAACAAAGGTGTCCGGTTTCAATCTTCTGCATATGGCTAGCCAGTTATCCCAGCACCATATATTGAATAGAGAAACGTTTCCTTACTGCTTGATTTTGTCAGGTTTCTCAAAGATCAGATAGTTATAGGTATGCAGTTTTATTTCTGGGTTCTCCATTCTGTTCCATTGATATATGTGTCTATTTTTGCAAACAGCAGTACCATGCTGTTTAGGTTACTGTAGCCATGTAGTATAAAGTCGGGAAGCATGATGCCTCCAGCTTTGTTCTTTTAGCTTAGGATTGGCTTGGCTATTTGGGCTCATTTTTTCTTCCATAAAAACTTTAAAATAGTTTTCTCTTGTTTAGTGAAGAATGGTTTACTAGGAATAACATTAAATCTATACATGTTAATAATATCTGGACACTAAGGCCATTTTAATAATATTGATTCTTCCTTTTTTCCATTTGTTTGTGTCATCCCTGATTTTGTTGAGCAGTAGTTTGTAGTACTCCTGCAGAGGTCTTTTACCTCCCAAGTTGGCTGTGTTCCCAGGTACTTTATTCATTTTGTGGCCATTGTACATGGGCGTATGTTCCTGATTTGACTCTTGGCTTGACTGTTGTTGGTGTATAGGAATGTTAGTGACTTTTGCACATTGATTTTGTATCCCAACACTTTGCTGAAGTTGTTTATCAGCCTAAGGAGCTTTTAAGGTGAGACTATGGGATTTTCTAGATACAGAATCACGTCTTCCGGAAATTGGGATAGTTTAACTTCTTCTCTTCCTATCTGGATACTCTTTATTTCTTTCTCTTGCCTTATTGTCCTGGCCAGGACTCCAGTTCTATGGTGAATACAAGTGGTGAGAGAGGGTATTCTTGCCTTGGGCCTGTTTTCCTGTTTCTCACAAATAGACCTGTGATCTACAGATTTATGATGCACATTTCTACAGCAAATGTTATGTAACTAGCCAATTTTCTGGGTTGAAAATGAGAGGTCTTATTACATAAATTTTCCTGCTGTCTGAGTTGATTCAGGATCTCATTAAAAACTTTGCTTATTGTTCCTTCCCAGGGAACACATGTCCAGCACAGGAAGGAAGGAGACATCTGAGATGTGCCAGACCTCTCTTCTTTTCCTGTGTCTATTTGTGTTTTGAAATCTTGAAATTAATAATCAAATTTTACTTGGTAAAATTGTTCATTTGTGTGGATTTGATTTGTCAAACTAGTCTTTTAACTGGTTTTAGCTCAACATACATAAACACAAGAAAACACATTTATATAGTTGTGAATTCTATATCCAGTCTATGTAAATATGAAGTCTTAAATTTGCTCTTGAATTTGTTTCATATTTAATAAAATTTTTTTGAGGTTTAACTTATGCATGCTGTGATCTTAAATTCAGCTTGATGAATTTTGACAAACATATACAGTGTAGAGTAAGATATAAAAAATTCTACTACCACAGAAATTTATCTTCTTTTTTTTACAGTCAAACATTATCTCTTCCAAACCAATAGCAAGTGCTGTTCTCATTTTAATTCTACCACACATTAATTAATTTTGCCTGTTCTTACACGAAAGAATGTTGAATTTTGTCCTGACAGATAAATTACTAGAGGATTACCTTGACATGGTGGAAGCTTGGCTTTTGGTTTTATAAAGAAAGCTTGTGGAGTCTAGTCCTTCGTCCTACAGTAAAACCTTTGGTTTAGAGATCACTCCTAGAATACGTAATCTTTGCTTTTAACAGGGAAACCAGCGATTTTGTAACAAACCCTCCCTTTGGCTGGGATTTGAACTTCAAATTATTTTTTCTCTGCACAGGTTATGTCTAAAAAGTTATATCTCAGCTGCTATTCCTTCTAGATTCCTTGGATTTTTTTCACTTGCATGAATAGTTAAAGAGTACAAAATAGAATTGAGAAAAGTTTATGTATATACTCTTTGTGACTCTCTTCTGTCTTGAGAGAAGAAAGAGGTGGAGAATTGGGAATCTTCCCTCAATTTACGTCACTTCTGACAACCTTAAAAATTGACCTAATATTATTCCTATGTCTTAATAAAAGTATTATTTTCTATTTTTCCTTATACCCCAATAGTAAGGCCTATAATCTGGAAAGTGTTCTCAGGAGAGGATAGCTATATATGACACATTAGAGTTTGCTTATCTTCCTTCAATGTTGGTATCCTTGTAGTCCCTTCCTACAGAGTCTCCTTAAATAGTTAGGTTTTATGTTTTATCCAGAGTTGGTTATTGTTATCAGCTCAATACATATTCAATACAAGCATCTCTGCCATGATCAAAATTCCTAAATTATGTTTCTTAACTTAGAGTTCAAAGAAAATGTGTATGCAAAATATAAAATAACACATGTGTTTAAAATATATCTGCCAAATATTTTAGATTTGCAAATTTCAGCGTAACTCATTAGCTTTCTCATTTTCTTCTCTAATGAAAAAAAATGTTAGATGTATATTTTATCCCCGAAGTATTTACAATTTGCTTACTGTGTATGATATGCATACATACCTATGGGGAAGAATTAAGTAACAATAATCATAATCATAAAACAATTGTGACTACATGAAACGTGAGAGCTGTTTCATGAACTTTGGAAGTGACACTATTGCCTAAATGAGGAGTCAAGGTATCAAGGGTTATTTGAGGATTATGATGTTTAAAAATTTTACCTCTAGACTCTTCAGTAAAATAACTTTTGCTCATAGCAGGATGAGTATTTACAAATTTTTTTTAAATTCTCATTTTATTAGTTGTTATTTTGCCTTTACTTTCTCAGGATTGATCATATTAATGTAAACACTAAGAGCATGTGTAGACAATTATTTGATTTTTCATGAAATAATTTATATAATTTACTTTCTCTTTGCATATTTCAAAAGGCAAATCCTGATAATTTTAGGATGTTTTCATTAATGAGAGCTGACAAAGACTTAATCCTCAGGAAAATGCTGTTGTAAGAACTGAACAATAGATAAATAAATGTTAAATAAATATATTGAAATTATTATGGGTAGCATTATATTTGCAGTTTTTAAAAAACCTGAAAAAAATAAGAGTTATACTGAATAATTTCCAGCTTCTTAAAAATAAGGAGAAATAAGGGAGGCACATGGAACAGAGTACAGGGAGAACGTAGCTGCAGAGACCTCTACATTCCTGTACCAGGTTTCTGGACTTTTAAACTGGGTTTCTTTTAGCATGCGAATATGAGGATTCCACCAAGGACAGGGAAAGAACAATCTGAAAGGACTATGGGGAACACTTCCCAGATCCCACCAGGGATGGAATTATTTGGTATTTTCAGTAGCCAGTCTAGAAAAATCTCATAATTTATGGGCCATCCCGTAGAGAAATCAGGATTTTCCCACAACAGTGATTCAACATTTGCCTTAGTGAGTGCTTCTAGGATTTCACTCAAGTATCATCTTAAATGCAAAACCCAAAAAGATTAAACTGTTTCCAAAGAACTCAACTGAATCCCAGAACAAAGCATATGTATATTTATAGGAACATTAAGATATCTAATTACCAACAAGGCAAAACTGGCAATGTATGGAATACTATCAACAATTACTGGACTTGGATTGAAGCGGAAAAAGTATCAATCAGTGGAAACTGAAACAGGAATGAAACACATGATAGAATAAGTGAACAACTACATTCAACCAATTTGAGCTATGTTCTTTACGGTCAAGAAGCTTAAGGAAAGCTTGACCATGTTAGGCAGAGTCATGAAAGACATAAGACACAAGTATTCTAAAAACCAAAATACAAGGACATAGATAAAAATACACAGTATGGAACTGATAATTTTGATATCATGCTGGTAAAGATTAGTGAATTTGAAAAGATTGTATTAGAATATATATTACATATATTCTCTTATATATATATATGTTATATATAATATAATACTATGTTCTTACATATAGAAATGTAGGTGTCTTAGGGACCACTGAGGATTTTGGATATTTGCAGTTTTGCAGGTATAATCATAGATATCTTCCAAGAATATTGTTATGTAATATTCTCTAAATAAAAAGAGGCAAATGATGATATCTGAAGAGTATACACATTTTATATGACATAATGTTACAAATATATTTAATTAATAAATATTGTTTATTACTATATTCATTACTATATTCAAAGTAAATGATGGGATGATATATATTTTATAAATATATTAGTTTACTAAAACTTAGGGATCACAGCTTAGGCCTTCTAGATAACAATAGCAGAAAGATGCAACAAAAAAGGCCCAGGAGTTGGTAGAATCTTTCGATACACTATCATCTATGCAAACGGAGAAACATTACTTCAGTTTTACTTTAAAATGAGTTTTGCATATTGATAGAGGATTATACTTAGCTCTCACTAGCATTAAATAGCAAATAAATTTTACTGTTCACCATTTTCATACATAGAGTTTTGCCAGCAAGTACTAATTACTTTTTAGATTTCCTGTATTGATACAATTTTATGAAAGATACTAGAATAAAATACATTCACAATTATAATTTTAAACAACATAAGCAATGCAAATTCCCAGAGTATATTCTGGATCCATTAGTGTTTCTGACAATTTCGCATTACTGTTTACCACTAAAGAGCAGTATAGTAAGCACTGAGTTTAAAATAACAGACCAATTATTACAAGGTATGCAATCATCAGATAATTACAAATATTATTTGTTGTAAGTCTCTTTTGTAAATTCATTTTAAGATTTAGAGTATTGCATTTCAGAAATGTTGCTGATAATAAATGCATTATAAAAATGGATTTTGGATTAGTTTCAATTAAGATGGCATAGTTAATAATCAACATTGGCAAACCTAAATCAAAAATTGTATTATATGAGTCTCTCATTCCTGACTGACGTCAGTTAGAATCATAGAATGTTGGGTTTCTTACAAAGTTCAAAGTAAGTTTAATGAAATATTAAATAACAATTTTGTGTTCATTGTGAAATGTCTCTGTTGAATGTTTTCAATAAAAAAGTATTCAGCAGAGACTACATGTACAAACACACACACTAAATATATATTCATACATATATATACACACACATTCACACATATACATATATGAAATATGGTTATATCATGAAAACAAAACTCCTACTTATTTAGTAAGTTAATTAGAAAACCTTTTAAATCTTGACACTGTGAGAACACTCATTTTGGACATGCCACATCATGTGATATTTTTTAATTAGTCCCCATTATTATTTTTGGAATATTTACATTAAAATATAGGTCTTTAACCCATCTTATTGAGGCCACCACATATGGGAATATCTAAATTTTCTTTTACATTCTACAAAAACAACAAAATAATAGTTCCAAAGCACAGTATTCATAAAATGTTTGCATTATGTAGAAGAATTCTGTTACAACAAACACTTTCTGCATGATCAAGAAGAGTAGTCATTACCAGAATGTCATCCGATTTTTACTTATTGAACTTAGATAAATGCTATAAAATGATTAATTTGTATTTATATTTATCAATGTATTTAATTTCTTAATTTTATAAATGTATTGATAACTTTTAATTCATGCTGCCTATATATAGGCATATGATTATTTAAGTGCATAATTTTCAATTTTGTTTATTAAGAAGGGACCCAGAAATCTTGATAATTCTTGGATCTAATAAATAAAAATAAATAAGAAATTCCATAATAAATTACATATTGTATCTACACCAAATTTTAAAGGGACAAACTATAAAATGGACTAGATATGAGAAAGTATATTGAGAAAACTTGAGTTTAGTTAAACTCCTAACAATAAGCACATAATTCTTGAAAAGTAGAAAACTATGAATATTTGTCATATAAAATAAATATCTATATTTTGGGAAATGTGTTTCTATAGAGTGACTAAAAGAAACACTGCTGAGTTGAAGCTTCAAAAATTTAGCAGAATTGAATGAGTCAGATTGTTGTTCTTTAAAACTGTCTTATTTTCAATAGAGGAGAGTTAAAAATTAATATAAAGAAATATAGAAAAAATAAAAAATAAAGTGGTAGAAACAACTATGGAATATAACAATTTTAGAAGAAAAACACATGGATGAAAATAGCATATCAAATTAAAGTCAAACATTTGAAGACCTCTAGGTTTTTATGAATACTATTCACTTTTTTTAATGATATTTTAAGTTCGTTCTAGGGTACCTGTGCACAACGTGCAGGTTTGTTACATATGTATACATGTGCCATGTTGGTGTGCTGCACCCATTAACTCATCATTTACATTAGATATATCTCCTAATGCTCTCCCTTCCCCCTCCCCCACCCCATGACAGGCCCTGTTGTGTGATGTTCCCCACCCGGTGTCCAAGTATTCTCATTGTTCAGTTCCCACCTATGAGTGAGAACATGCGATGTTTGGTTTTCTGTCCTTGCAATAGATTGCTCAGAATGATCTATCGTGTTTTTCTTAGTAATATTATTTTCATTTGCCAATATTAATTATTGTAAATGTTTTAAATAAAGTTAACAACCAATAGATAAATTTCTTTATTTCATTTTTATTCTATACATTATAGAGCGGTATACTGGAACGAGTTGTTATTGCCTTCCAAAACCTGATTGTTAAATGTTCAGGTATTGTGGAAGGTGAGTAACAATGGCCATAAAAATTGGCTTGGAAATTGAAAAATCATGCAAATTGTTTTGGAGCTCCCCTGCCCCAAGAGCTGTTTATTTACTATTATGTAACAGCCCACTGCTGATTATATGTATTTTAAAATAATTTTTCTGAGAGATATAGATAGATAGATATGTGCATGCATGTATATTTCATAGCATGTTTCTTTAGAAATAAGAACACATCAGTTCATGTATATTGACAGAGTAATCAGATTATTTATTCATTTAATATTTGAACTTCAATCTTTGTAGATCAAGTTAAGCAGGCTAAACATAGATCTTATACAGAATTATTGACTGTTTCTTAAATAATATTTGAAATTAAATTTATGTTTTAAATGCATTCAAAAACAAATTAAGAAATCGGGGCTTAGAACAAGAAACTCAGTCATCATATAAATTTATCCATCTATTAAAATTACTCTTTTTTTTTTTTTGCTTAAGTGGTTTGAAATTTATGTCAGTTTTTAACATACTGTACAATTATTTTCTTTCTAACGCACCTGCATATTTTACTCTGCAAAATGCATGGATTGCTTTTTATTAAAGATATTCTGTTTTTATATTCCTATTATAAATGTTAAGGGCATACCTATTTCATTTTGTATCTTTCAAACAATAAGTACTTACATTTTTGCTATCATTGTATGAATAGTCTTTACTGGGAATTTGTGCAAAGTTAAAGTCTTGTAGAAGAGTATACTCCAAATTAGTGACTAAATAATCTGTCTTATTTATCAAAAGAATACTGTAGATTTTTTCTAAAGCAATTAATGTATTTGGTGTTCTCAGTTTCTTAGAAATGGGTGCTAACACTGCATATTTTTAGAAAGTGTATAAATAAAATTATTTGATCTTTAAAAACCAAATGGCTGAATCTGTACAGATTGTAGTCAGTACTAATCATATAGTTAATATTTAAAACGTATTACCTACAAAATGTATTTCTATTAGAAGTAAATTTATTATAAGTAAATGGATTATTCTTCCACTTAAATCCTTGTCAGTTAAAATTTATATGTCTTATCTTTTTTTCAGCAAGTATGTATACAGTTTTCATTAGTAAAATTTGTTTCTTCCAATGTAGAGGTTGCTCTGAAGATGTTGTATGCAAACAAAAACTTACACAAATTTTTTTGTTATTATACTGAGAGCAAGAAACTCAGTCATCATATAAATGATAAGTTTAATAGATTGATCATATAAATCTATTAAATTATAAATTCATAGATCCATTGCACTTACTGAAATAAACCAAAAATAATTGATTCAGATGTGGGTCAAGTAGTGCATCAACTTATGTTGATCAAATATCCAAAATCTGTAAGTTCTGGGATCTAATATATAGCAAGGTAACTAGAGATAACAATACTATGTTGTATACTTAAAATGTATTAAGAGAATAGATTCTAAGTTATCTCATCACACACATAAAAAACGTATTTATCTTAGGTAATAGAAATGTTAGTTATATTGATTGTGATGGTTATTTCACAATGAAGAGGTATAGCAAATCGTCAAGTTGTACACCTTAAATATCTACAATGATTTGATATATCTTATTATTATTTACCTTTGCATCAGATAATTTTTTTTTAGTAAGAAAATAAAATCCGTATACTTAATCAAAAACTTACATAAGTGTCTGCATAGACTGGCTATCATATATAATAAAAGAAGAAGCAAATATCCTTGCCTAGTGCCTAGTGTGTTAGTTTTTTTTTTTTTTTTTTTTTTTTGAGACAGAGCCTTGCTCTGTCGCCCAGGCTGGAGTGCAGCGGCCGGATCTCAGCTCATTGCAAGCTAAGTCTCCCGGGTTTACGCCATTCTCCTGCCTCAGCCTCCAGTGTAGCTGGGACTACAGGCGCCCGACACCTTGCCCGGCTAGTTTTTTGTATTTTTTAGTAGAGACGGGGTTTCACCGGATTAGCCAGGATGGTCTCGATCTCCTCAACTCGTGATCTGCCCGTCTCGGCCTCCCAAAGTGCTGGGATTACAGGCTTGAGTCACCGCGTCCGGCCGTTTGTTAGTTCATTTTAAAGCTGCCGAAAAAGACATACCCAAAACTGGGGAAAAAAGAGGTTTAATTAGACTTACAGTTCCACATGGTTTGGGGGGCCTCAGAATCATGGCGAGAGACAAAAGGCACGTCTTACTTGGTGGTAGTAAAAGAAAAATGAGAAAGAAGCGAAAGCGGAAACCCCTGATAAACCCATCAGTTCTCGTGAGACTTGTTCACTATGGTAAGAATAGCATGGGAAAGACTAGCCCCCATGATTTAATTACCTCCCCCTGGTTTCCTCCCGCAACACATGAGAATTATGGGAGATACAATTCAAGTTGCAATGCCAGTGGGCACACAGTCAAACTATATTATCTGGTCATCTTTTTTTTTTTTTTTTTTCTTTGTATATGTTCGCATTTTTAATTTCCCCTGGGAAAGAAAGTAAAGAATATATGCCTACTTTCTTGCAAATAACTCAGTCTCGGATATATAAAATGTATAGAGTCATGTAGTTAGCAGAATTTCTGATCCTGGTAAAACCACGTTTCATTTCTCAAACTTGTATCAGTTTTACAGATGTGCAAGACTAGTTCAGTGTCCTCTAATAGATTCACCAACAGGTCCCAAATTCACAGGCATTTAGTTTCATGTTTAAATAATTTCTCCCTTGTAATTTATTCCAATTTTCACTAGCTTCAATGTTCTCAATTTCATAGATTTTGTACATTCATTTTTAACTTCTACCTTTTAAATGACATATTTTCAGCATTTAATAGCTTTGTCAATCATCCTTGACTCTTTAATTGATGCTTTTAATAGTGAAGGACTCTCATTCTGCCCAGGTGATTTCCTGTTAAATACAACAATTAGCTTCCATTGGATTTCAAAAGAGCAATAGATGTTACTCACAATTACAAGGAATTTTATCTTTCTAGATAAAAGGTGAAAATATTTTTTACATGACAAATTATTCATTCACTTATTGTGCTGTAATAAAGTTTGCCCTTAGTGGTTGGTGCATGCTTAGAAAACTGATAAACTAAATCCTCAGTGTTTATAATATAGGTTTGACAGGTAGGTTCTTACCTGTAGAATCTGTATGCATTTTAAAAATTAATCTGTTCTTGCAAATGTTTAATAAAGTCTTTTTCATACCTCAGCTTCTAAAGTTGATACAACTCACGTCTGACCTAGTGCTTTGCCTCTATGAACATCACAATAATTGTTAATTGTGTGGCACAGGCAGGAAAGGAAAAAAACAAACATAGCAGTTGTATTTTAGAATTATTAAAATCTAAAAAAAAAAAAAAAAAAAAAAAAAACCCTCATCTTGTATGTTCATTCTACCGCACACTTAAGGCTTATTTAGTATAATTTAATAAATTTATTATATGCAGATTTACTTATATTTGGGAAAGCATTGTTATATGTATTTAGGGGAAAAAAAGAAGAAAGGGAGAAATAAAAGAGAGAGATAGACATGGAAAGAGACTGAGACAGACAGAGACAGAAAGAATTCAAAATACAAATTCTTTCCTCCATTGTCCTTGCAGTTTTCATTCAGGATGCTCTAATGACAAAAACCTGTGCCAAGCCACATCTCAACAAGGCAATGTTTGGAGAGTCTCACTCAAGGAACATAAGACAAGGTAAAAAAGAATTAATTTGATGAGATGCAATAAATAGATAATTGCCACAGCACGTGGGGATTTTACATCACCTAGTGGCACAATGGCCAATATGTAGTATAGGTTTAACAAATAACAGGCCAACTATTTCTGGACTGACATTGTTCTCAAACTACTATATCTGTGAAAGTAAGAAATGTATCAATATTGATTTAGTTAATGTTTATTTAAAGCTTACCATATGCTAGGCAGGATGTTATGTGCTAAGCATACAAAGTACCTGTCCTCAAGTAACTTTCATCCCATTGGAAAAACAAGAAAAAAAAAAAAAAGGCTAGAGAGATAATGGCAATGGTGAGTCTGTTTTTGTAATAGATGATTGATGCATTAAGTCAAATTGGATGGGTGAAAATTAGTTGTGCTAAAAAAAAAATGAGGGAAGAAAATTTCAGGCAAAGAAAAAATATGTTCTTTCTTTTCAAAAAGCCTCAGTTCCCTAATAAGTCATTGCAACATACAATTCATCTTGATTTTTTGATAATTCTATGCTTACTATTTTTGTGCATTGACAGTTAAGACCATCTGGGTGAATATTGCTGTTGTATGTGTCTTTATGCATTTTGTTTCAAAGGTAACATTATAAATCAGCATAATTTACACTTTCTACCTTCTACCAAATTGCAAATACTTCTCTGACAAGAATTTCAAATATTGAACAGCAGGTGCATATATAAGACTGAACAGGCTATTCATTGTATTTTGATATACTTGGCTGTATTGACAAAGATAACTGCTATATGATCTTCTCAAATTTGAAGGTTACTCAGAACCGAGAAGGATAATGCCAACTTCCATGCAGCTAACATTTATTCATATAGATTAAAACTGATTTATATATGTATATTTCATCTAGATGTACCGTTTTAAATTCTCGTTCAAAAATGTTTTCAGGAGTATTTAATCTTGGAATAATGTGATCTAGTCTGATAATGGTTAGGGTAAGGTATTTTTGAGTTACTGGATTAGAAATATACAGTTGAGTGACAAATTTATCGTGGAGAATGTTTCAGATTTCTTTATTAAAAGATACCAGGAGTAAATTTAAGCTTCTAATGACTGGCATTAAAAATATATGAGCCAATAAGCAATCTTCTCCAATTCTAATACAGTAGTAACTTTGAAAGCATCATACTTTTAAATATTGTCCTGGTCTTTTGTGAAGGGATTCTGTGTAAAATATTTTAAATATTTGAGCTTTGCATGCACTTGGCCTGCTGATGTTGGCTTCTCAGGGCTTTCTCATCTACTTGACACTTTGAAAACAAATACCCTAGTTATTTTAATCTCTTTGAAGCAATTGTGAATGGAAGGTAATTCAGGATTTGGCTCTCTGTTTGTCTGTTACTGGTGTACAAGAATGCTTGTGATTTTTGCACATTAATTTTGTATCCTGATACTTTGCTTAAGTTGCTTATCAGCTTAAGCAGATTTTGGGCTGAGATGATGGGGTTTTCTAAATATACAATCATGTCATCTGCAAACAGGGACAATTTGACTTCTTCTTTACCTAACTGAATACCCTTTATTTTTTTCTCTTGCCTGATTGCCCTAGCCAGAACTTCCAACACTATGTTGAATAGGAGTGGTGAGAGAGGACATCCCTGTCTTGTGCCAGTTTTCAAAGGGAATGCTTCCAGTTTTTGCCCATTCAGTATGATATTGGCTGTGGGTTTGTCATAAATAGCTC
>NW_016809886.1:1317430-1331461 GCF_001698545.2 Rhinopithecus bieti | reverse complement strand
GCACTATTCACAATAGCAAAGACTTGGAATCAACCCAAATGTCCATCAGTGACAGACTGGATTAAGAAAATGTGGCACATATACACCATGGAATACTATGCAGCCATAAAAAAGGATGAGTTTGTGTCCTTTGTAGAGACATGGATGCAGCTGGAAACCATCATTCTCAGCAAACTATCGCAAGAACAGAAAACCAAACACCGCATGTTCTCACTCATAGGTGGGAACTGAACAATGAGATCACTTGGACTCAGGAAGGGGAACATCACACACCCGGGCCTATTATGGGGAGGGGGGAGGGGGGAGAGATTGCATTGGGAGTTATACCTGAGGTAAATGACGAGTTGATGGGTGCTGATGAGTTGATGGGTGCAGCACACCAACATGGCACAAGTATACATGTGTAACAAACCTACACGTTATGCACATGTACCCTAGAACTTAAAGTATAATAATAATAATAAAAAAGAAACAAAACAAATATCCTCTGCTCCTCCTCTCATTTGAATGAGCCTAGACCTAGTAACGTCAAACTGTGAATCACCAGGAACCAATAAACTGACAGCAATAGTTGGTCCTAATAGCACACTCGTTCTCATCATATCTTCTCCTTTGAGGAAAAGAGATGGATACAGAGGCCAGATTTTTGTTTGTTTGTTTATTTATTTATTTATTTATTTATTTATTTATTTATCTACTGCTTCCCAAATTATATTCTGTAGCTTGAAGAGCATAAGTGTATGTGTGCCCTTTTTAAATTGTTCTCAAATAAAGAGTGAAAGAAAGACAGTATCTGACTTTTTCCCAGTGCTGAAAAGGGAAGAGCCTGTTCAAAGATGAGCACCCAGTTTACAAAAAAAGCCATGGAATAACGTTCCAGGGAAGTCAAGACTCAGTCTTACGTCCCTATCAGATTAGATCCCCATCACTGGATATTGGGAGACTGTCAGTGCATATATATCACTAATTGTGGTTTCAGTATTTATAAAAAAAACTATTTATGTATTGTTGTTTTTTCATTTCTAGTTGTTTGGGCTGTATTATGTAGATTTTGATTAACATATGATTCATTTTGAGCCACAGAAGCCAGAACTGCAAAGGTGCAGATTATTAGTTGATGTGATAGACAATGCTTGATTCAATGGTATTCTATTAATAATGACTAAGTTTCATCCCAAAAAACCCCAGGAAATTCTAATAGTCTGTGAAATAAAAAGAACGTATTGACTCATAACTCTCAGGTTCAAGGGTGCCAATGATTCCCTTTCTCTCTCCCTCCTTCTCTCTCTCCCTCTCTCACTTTCATTCTCTTGCTTTTATTCTCCTCTTGCTCTTGTGTTTTTCTCTATCTTTACCTTATTTCTACTTAGGCATCTTTATCCCTTACTGTGTGGAGGATTTCTTTACTCTGGAGGTAATTTGATCTTTGGAAAAAGACTGTCTATAATTTTCAGATATGTGGCCCAGTAGGAAAATCTTTTTTCAACTGCTTCCATATTTTAAAAATCCAGAGAAGAAATATGACTGCCTTAACCTCCTGTTGGTCTAAACACTACTGTCAGAAGATGATTGCATGTGAATAATTTACTCAGAATGTCAGCAAATTTGATAGAGAATTATAGCTATTATGCCTATTGAATCATATGATTGAGTGTGGATAAGCAGATCTCCAAAAGAAGTGAAGATACTGTACAGTGCAGACCAAAAAATAATATAATACAAATACCGTATATCTGCAGCCACCCAGTACATCCATATAAACTCATTCTCATAATGTGATCTAGAAAAATGCAAAAATACCATGCAACTATCCACTGACAACCAAAGTTCTTAGTCCCATGCCCTTCTTTTGTGCAACTAAAGTCCCAAGACGTTTGGATGTTAGTAAATATTCTCCCTCCACACTGCTGTTTTTATTTTGAATTGACAATTTATAATTGTATAAGTTTATAGGACAACAAGTAATGGTATTATTTATGAATGCAATGTAACATAATTAAATCAAGATATTTAACATATCCATTATCTCAAATATGTAACATTTTTGGTGGTAAGAATATTTGAAATTTACTGTCCTAACAATTTTTAAATGTCCAATCCTCTATTATTATTTGTATTTTGTTGTTGTTGTTGTTTTTGAGATGGAGTCTTGCTCTGCTGCCCAGGTTGGAGTACAGTGACATGATCTTGGCTCACTGCAACTCCTTCGCCTCCCAGGTTAAAATGATTCTCCTGCCTCAATCTCCCAAGTAGCTGGCTACTTTTTGTATTTTTAGTAGAGATGGGGTTTCACTATATTGGTCAGTCTGGTCTCAAGCTCCTGACCTCAGGTAATCCACCCACATCGGCCTCCCAAAGTGCTGGGTTTACAGGCTTGAGCCACGACACCTGGCCCTCTTTTATTAATTATATTCACTGTGCTGTGCAATAGACCTAAAATAATATTCCTCCTCTCTGAGATTTTGTACCCTTTTGCCATCATCTTCCCATTTCCCCTGCCCTCAGGTTCTGTAACCACCATTCTACTCTGCTTCTATGTGATTATTTTAGATTTCCCATATAAGTAAGACCATGTGGTATTTGTCTTTCTGTGCCTGGCTTATTTCACTTAGAATAATGCTCTCCAATTTCATTAATGTTGTTGCAAATGGCATTTTTTTATTTGAAGCTAAATAGTATTCCATTGTGTTTATGTGTGTGTTTGTGTGTGTGTGTGTGTGTGTGTGTGTGTGTGTGTGTGTGTGTATGGATACACATACATGACATTTTCTTTATCTATTCATCTGTTGATGGCATTTAGGTTGATTCTATGATGGCCATTGTGAACAATGCTGCAATAAATATGGAAGCACAGGCATCTCTTCTAAAAATTAATTTCATAACTTTTGGATAACTACCTAGAAGTGGGACTCCTAAATCATATGGTAATTCTATATTTTTTTCAGAAACCTACACACAATTTTTCATATGGCTGCACTAATTCACATTGCCACCAAAGGCATACAAGTGTTCCCTTTCTCCTTATTGTTGTTGGCACTTCTTATCATTAGTCTTTTTGATAATAGTCATTCTAACAGCTATGAGATATCTCATTGTGATTTTAATGTTTATTTCCCTAATGATTGTCAGTGTCAAGCGTTTGTTTCACATTTCCTTTGGGCATTTGTATGTCACCTTTTAAGAAATATCTATCAGGTTATTTGCCCATTTTTAATAGTTTTTTTTAATTTTATTGCTATTGAGTTGTTAGAGCTCCTAATATGTTGTTAATATTAATCCCTAATTCGATGTATAGTTGCAAACACTTTCTCCCAATGTGTGAGTTGTCTCTGCACACCGTTAATTGTTTTTATGCAGAAACATTTTGTTCTATGTAAAACCATTTATCTAATTTTGATTTTATTGCCTGCACTTTGGAGTCAAATTCAAAAAGTCGTTGACCAAACCAATGTACTGTAGTTTTACTCCTGTATTTTCTTCTAGTAGTTTTACAGATTTAGTGTTAAGTTTGTCTTTAATGCATTTTGAGTTGATTCTACATATGGTATGCAGTAAGGGTCCATGTGGATATACAGGTTTTCCAACACCATTTATCAAGTGACTATCCTTTTTCCATTAGGTATGGTTGGCGCCTTTATTGAAAATCAATTAACCATACATGTGTGGATTTATTTATAGGTTCTATATTGTTTTCCTTTGGTTGTTTTTGTTTGCTTGTTTGTTTTTAATTTGTACCGTGCTGTTCTAATAACTGCATGATTTGTGAGTAGATTCAGTTAGCATTCCTCAACATAAGAATTAACAGTATGGCAGCCAGGCGCGGTGGCTCCAGCCTGTAATCCCAGCACTTTGGGAAGCCGAGGCGAGTGGATCACGAGATCAAGAGATTGATAACATCCTGGCTAACACGGTGAAACCCCATCTCTACTAAAAATACAAGAAAAATTATCCGGGCGTGGTGGCGGGGGCCTGTAGTACCAGCTACTGGGGAGACTGAGACAGGAGAATGGCGTGAACCCGGGAAGTGGAGCTTGCAGGGAGCTGAGATCACACCACTGCACTCCAGCCTGGGCGACAGAGCGAGACTCCGTCTCAAAAAAAAAAAATAAAAAATAAAAAATAAAAAATAAATAAACAGCATGGCTACATGACAAATTTGCAACTCCAGCACACTGAATATAGAGTAAAAATGAAAAATTGTTTACAGATGTTTAAGATAAGGAAACAAGAGGCAATACACCTTAAGTTAAGAACAACAACAAGAAAAAGCAATCCGTTTTATCAGATAGTAGGTCATAGTGAATGACAGCAGGTCATTTACTTTCTTCACAATCAAATGTAATATTTCATCAAACTGAGTATTTATGTCTCATTTCTTAACTTCATTAAACATTATTTTTGAATTGAAAGATAAAATTGTATATGTTTATTGTGTATAGCATGATGTTTTCAAGTATCTATACATTGTGGAATGGCTAACACTAGTGAATTCACATATAAATTAGCTCACACAGTTTTTTTATGGGAACAACTTAACATTGTATTATTTTCAAGAGCACAATATATTGTTATAACTATAGGCACTATGTTTTACAATTGATCTCTTGAACCGAAGAGATTAATGCTTCCATGTTTATTAATACATTATTCCCAATAGTCAACATTTGGAATGAATCTAAGTGTCCATCAGTGAATGAATGGATAAAGAAAATGTGATATGTATATACAATGAAGTACTTATTATTCAGCCTTAAAAAAATAAGGCAATTCTCTTGAGACAACATGGATGAAACTGTAGGACATTGTGTTAGGTGAAATAAATCAGTCACAGAAAGATAAATACTGCATGACCTCACCTATATATGGAATCTGAAAAAAAAAAAAAAAAAAGTTGATCGTATGGAACTAGTGAGTGGAATGGTGATTACTAGGGGAGAGAGGAGTTAGGGGGTGGAGTGGGAATTGTTGTCCCTCATTTCTGGACAACTGAGAGATCCTCTGTGTTCATCATACTTCCTGTACGTCTCTAAGACGGAAGTCCTTTTTTAGTGTTTATGAAGAACTGGGTAAGTTATTGGTGTAAAAAGTAATCATAGACTAGATTACCAGACTTGAGATTTTCTTCCATAATACCCCCCATAAAACACAATAAACCTCAATTTGATTTGGTTTCTAGGTTCCATCTTTGATAGTAGAAATGCCATAAATTTTGTCAAGGCTTTTGAATATGAGGATTATTCCTGTTATTTTTGTCTCTGCTTTCTTGCAACACCCATTTTCACAGATTCTTGTATGGTGTTTCATATAAATATAAACCAATAATATGGTGGGCAGGATTTATATTTCTTGTGTGAAGGCTCTGTATTTATAGTTGGCATTTTATAGTAGAAGAAAGTATTGCATGTCTTGGGTAGGGGTATATGAAAAGAAACAATAGGGAGGAACTTGGCGTTTCAGACATTGTCTATTTTTTTGGTTCCTTCAAAGTCACATTTTTATCTTCATTTGTTAGTTCTATTTCTGTACCTAACACTTCTAGTCTCCATAGAACAGAACCCAAAACAAGCCTTTGAAATGAAATAAAGCCGTTGACTGTGGTCGCTGAATGGGTTTGGATCACTAGTCTCAAGCACAGAGTATCTCACTCTACCAACTCAAACTGAGTCTTACCTTTTCTGTAAGACAATGCTGATGATTGTAAGGTTGCCTAAAGACTCCATATTTTATCATATTTCAACGTGGGTTTTAAATTGCTAGCTGGGTGGACACATTGGCTAAGTCCAGAGACAGAGTAGGTAATGACTTACCTAGAGGCTTCTCTTTTGCATACAAAAATCAACTTCTTAGCCAGAAATATGAGATTCTCACTGCTCTTTCCTCAGGTGCCAGAACAATATTTCTAATCTTTCACTTGAAACAAAAGTTGTAAATGTACCACTTTTCTGTTAGTCAATATTCCTGGAGTAGCAAGTGAAAAGAAAGAGAATTCAAGCTACCTTATGCCAGAAATAGAATATACTGTCCCGTAAATTGTAAGCAGTCCATGACTGGTTTTAGGCATGACAAGGTTCAAGGATTCAAGACATGGCATCTGGGTTTGTAAATTTTTCTCTCTCAACCTCCTTGCTTAGTTCTTTCTAAGTTTCTGCTTCTCCTCCTGCACCCAGTTATTCTCCCTGTATTAAGGAAGTTGGCCTTTGATAGTCCTTAACTGGGTAGAGTTTCCAAAATGATGAGATTATTGGACATTCCAAAATACATATTCACTATAAGTACTTAATGGAATGAACTGAAAGACCACAATAAAATTTTCATAATATATATTCTCATATTACACAATGAGTTTCTTCTGTACACCACATTTTTTCTTTGCATAATAAATGCTACCTAGAAATCTTTTACATAGCAGATATTTAAAATAAATTAAATACTTTAAGTGACTGGAGGTTTTGCTAAGTAGATAATTAGGACATATTTACTAATAAATTACATTTTAAGCAGTAAATAAATCTCCAAATTATTTTTTCTAAGTTAATAGAATCAAAGTATATAATGGTATTTTAAAATATTTTATACTATAGGTATTTTATCAAATTATATCTTCATTAAATAGGTAATGCATTATATGCTACAGGTATTCTTTTCAAATACTAGATTTATACATTTTCAAACTCCCCAAATTATGCCAAGTAAAATTAGGAGGAGAAAAAAAGCACTTATGAGTATTTCTTGATAGCAGAACATTCACATAATACTTTATGCTTGAAAACAGGCCCTTAAAACTATCTTGAAGATAAACTTATATTAAGAAATTGCATTAATATTGGCTTTTGGAATGTTATATTTCTGATTTCAGTTAGAATAAACCAAAAATTCACAGTATTTAGTGACAGTTTCAACACATACCTACCACATGGAAAAATTACTAAATATTCTCAATAGTCACAAGTTGTTTGCAGAAATCATTATTTTCTAAATATGGCAAATTATTTTTCTCAAATGTTAGAGCATCCACATATGACTATAGTCTTAGGAATGACTATCTAGAGAAAGAGCGGTCATTTGGCAAAATGTCCCTACAGAATAGATACCCCAGCATTTACAGCTGAATCCAAATGTTCAACAGATGGCAAGCTGAATATGTTGCAGCCGGAGCTAAGCTACACTTTTAGAGGAAAATGTATATGTTGGAGAGAAAGGGATAACGCAAAAGAATATTAACAAGATACCTTGAAACAATAGTGAAAAAAGGTCAGTCTAAGTCATATTATTGAAGTTTCATGCTGAGAAAAAATAATGGGACTCTGCTGGACTAATTACAGCTTTAATTTATGACATGACCTTTGGGCCAAAATATGACATTATAATAAAGATGTGTCTTTCCTATAAACTAGATTTAGTTCTGTAGTAACAGTAACTTATTTTGTAGTAAATCTTTAAGAATATTTTACTTTAATGTATGCATTGATAAAAACCCAAGCCATGAAGACATACTATTTCCATTTGTCTATTCTGTAATACTGCTGCATGTAAAATTAGATTCATATTTTTTGGGAAAAATGATTTGCTACAAATTTTAAATACTTCAGCAACTCACAAATATTACCAGAGCTTGTGCAAATTATTTGCTGAAGATTAGCACGCTATTCCTATATTTATGCCATGACTTTCGTTGCCTACAAGGGATTTCTTGAATTTGACTTTTATATTCTCATTCTCCCAGTGTTCATACTAACATTTTTGTTGTTGAATTTTCCAGGTAATAAACTTATCTCTATTTTATCAAAAGATTAAGTCAACATCCTTAATATAACTATTACCATAGCAAGTCAAACTTGTAGCACAATTATGATGGCCAACATGATTAGGAGCCAAATGGTAAACTGTGTAAAGTAGTTTCCAAATTTTACCAATCTATGAGGACTTCATCTCCTTATCTTTACTTTGAATTGTTTGTTAATATATGTATACTAACATTGTTAAAATTGTACCTTCAAGTTGAACATAATCAAAGCTAATATAAAAATTTTTTGTTAATAGATCGTATTAAAGGAAATCAGGAATAAAATTGATCTATTCATTTCTAGACTCCATTTTCCTGAAAATCCATAGATATGTGTGTAGTGAAGTAAGACAGTTATGGGGTTACAAGGACTGAAGCAAAACTTTATAACAATTGTGATGTTAAGTTACAAGTAAGTGAATAATTGAAGTAAATTTCTTCATTATATTTAGCATGGTACAAGCTAGTAACAGTTTTGTTAAGTTGAATTTGATCCATTCAGCCTCCCAATACCTCAATGTCTTCAGGAGTCACATACCATCATTCAACTGTACTCTAGAGATCACAGAGGCAAACCCTGGCACAGTGTGGAAGAGGACTATACAAAGGTATGAGAAACAAGAGGTGAGACCTCTGGGTCTCTTACCAGGGTGGGAACATTCCTAGTGTTTCTCCTTACTTTCCTTACCTGAATTATTATCATTTTGTAGTGTATTCTTTAGTGTAATTACTTGGCCAATGGAAGGATTTACATTTCACTACCTGTTTAAACATATAATAAATATTGTTAGTTTTAAATAATGTGGTGTTTTATATTTAACATCCTTTATTACAAAAAGTCAAACAGTCTGGAATTTCCATGTTATTTTGTTTTTTGTTTTTGGTGTTTTTTGATTTTTTTTTTTTTTTTCATTTTAAGCCTTATCCTGCTGCCAACATTCTAACTTACCACTTACCCAAGTATATTGAATTTGAGGGGTATTGTGTGTTGGATGTTGTTGTTGGTGGTGTATTATTTTTTTGTTGTGGTTTGGTTGTTTGTTTTTTCTGAAAAGCAGCCCAGAAAGTTACATTAAGGGGTACTATAAAGACATGAACATAAGTGATTTACTGGCTTTTCTGCATTCAAGGAGGTCACTTTTCTTCATTTATTTGACAAAACCTGGGGTACCAGGAAAGGAATAAAATTGTTTCGACTGCATTTTGATATTGTACGTTAGAGTTTTATCCAAGCTTTAAATATAGAATCTGTAAACATTTCTGTAAAAGGCCAGATAGTAAATATTTAGGACTTTGCAGGCCTTGCTGTCTCTATCCTAATTATTCAACCCTGCTATGCAGCAAAAATGAGCCACACCAAAACAGTGAGGGTGACTATGTTCTAATACAATTTATTTTTTAAAAGCACAGACAGTGAGAAGGACTTGACCTGTGGGCCATAGTTTGCCAACCCTGCTTTGGATGTTAAAGTTTCACTCATAACTTACTAATTACATCACTGGCCATATTCTCGTTTTAAAACATACTACATACTTTCATTTCATTTTGTTTTGTTTCTATGAGTAAGGCAAAGAAATATGTGGAAAAACAAAATCATACATTTGCTTATTTATTTCTTCTAATATTTACAGAGAGCCTTTAGAGAGAACTAGGCATTGTAGATAGTGGGAGGATTCAAGAGTTAAAATACAGTAGAGAAGAAGTTTCTGCTCTCAAGTATGATTACTTTTCTTTCCTTCCTTCCTTCCTTCCTTCCTTCCTTCCTTCCTTCCTTCCTTCCTTCCTACCTTCCTTCTGTCCCTCCCTCCCTTTGTGTGCTTCCATTTCTTTTTCTTAAATTAGAAGATTAGTAATACCTATCACAGAATAGTGTTGTTTGGATTAAATAATAGATACATATACATTATTTAACTCATTTCCTGAATTTTAATAAGCATTAAATAATGTAACCATGATAATCTTAAAAATGTAAGACAATCAAATCTTTTGTTTTCAAACAATGGAATATATACACTCAAAATTTTTTACTGTGTAAATAAATACTAACCTTTTAAAATAACTCTTCCCTGAAATATGGTTATGGAAGTCAGAATAGAAATAGACTATATCTTTTTTCAGCCAGACAATAAGAAGATTCACAATAAGATATGGTTGATTGATAGTTTGAAAAAATCTAACAAAATAGCATTATATTGATAATTATCTTGAGCATCTTTTATTGACTTTCACCAAAATCCAAATACAGATTACATTATTTAATATATTAAATTTTAAGATAACATTTCCATGTACTAATATCGCACTGAATTTGGACCTAGATTATAATATATGGGGATTATATTTAAATTTGAAAAAAATAATGGCTAATCTGTCACTTATAAAGTGTGTCCACGTCAGAAAGTCACACATAGTATATACATGTATGTAAAAACATGAAAGAAAAGTACCTTGCAGGTGGACAAATATAAACTTTCCCTCTTCTTGCTACAGAAAAGAAAATACTGATGCCATTTTGAGAGATACTGTATATTTAGATGAGATTTTGGATTTTAAGTTGACGCTATAATGGGTTAATACTTTTTGGAAATACTGGAATGAGGTGAATAGTGTACTTTGCACAAAAAAGGGCTAGCGGGCAGACAAATATAGACTGAAATGTATCTCCAAAATATGTTGAAGTCCTAAACTTCAGTACGAATGAATGTGATTTTATTTGGAAATAGGGTCTTTTGCAGATATAATCATGTTAAGATAACAATATACCGGGTTAGGGTGGGCCCTGATCCAATGTATCTGGTGTTCTACCAATAAAAGAGCAAGAGGTGTGGAGAGGAAGAAGACCATGTGAAAATATAGGAAAAGACTGGAGTTAATGATGCCACTGGCTAAGGAAAACCAAGGATTGCCAGTAACCACCAGAGGCAAGGAAAAGGAACCTCTGGAACAGATTCTGCCTTCGAGTGCCTGTGAAGGCACAGACCCTCTGACATTTTGCTTTCAGACTTTTTTACTCTAAAATTCTGATACAGTGCATTTTATGTTGTTTTAAACTGTCAAATTTGTAGTACTGGTTCTTTTTATGTCAGCCTTAGAAAACTAATAAAAGTGCAGAAACATTTTGTGTGTGTGTGTGAACACAAACCTTCTTGGGAAAATCTCCATCAAGAACTCAATTTTGAAAAGCATAAAATCACAATTTGCCCTTGGAATGAAGAATCCAAAAAATACTAGCCCTTTAATATAAAATGATCCCAATTTATTTCCAAATATTTTAGCCTATTATTAAAAGCAAATAGTTTAGCAACAATATTACTTATTATAAATACAAATAAAATTGTATAACTTACCACTTAAATAATAAAATATCAATATTGGTTCTGCCAAAATTTTAATTTACTTTAGATTCTGTTAATGGCAGTAGATTAAAACTAAGTGGCCAACATAGGAAATACCAGAAAAGAATTATCCTATCATTATAGAGTTTCTTCAGAACTTATTTTAGCTATGTAATTATGCCTATGCTAAGATGCCATATCCATTAAATTAAATTAAAAACATGTTGATGATCTATTTTCTTTAATTTATTAGGAGAGCCTATGATTCAGAGGCTTTGAGTTTGGGATCATAATTGTCCCAGGGACTAACTTTCAATAAGGATCTAATTTTCAGTGAGAAGAGAATCAATAAAGCAATTGGACTTGTATAACATTGTAGGGTACACACAAGTGGTGACAAAAAAAGTACTGTCTTTGCATTCGGGCAATATACAATGCTACAGATGGTAACGTACTTTAGTGGTAAGTGTATAGTCTTTATAATATAAAAGATCTGGGTCAATGCCGTCACTACCATTTACTTGCTATGAAAGTCTTTTAAAATTCTCATGGCGTGACTTCACCAACAAAACAAAGAAGATTTTGATGTAAGTAGTTCTCACCATTATCTCAAGAACTAAAATATATAAGATAAAGTATAAAGATGCTTAGTGGCAAAATATAAATGCTTTATAACTTAGCACTAAGTTTGTATGCTATTCTTTCTTTTCACCTGAAATTTATGAGAACTTAATAAATCAAACTACATGTTTATATACTTCTCATGTTACATGGTATGATATAATAAATTATTTATCTATTATTATACCTGGTTTCAAACCTTAATCCATCAACAGTACAATGAATGCATAAATGATAGCATATTCATTGAATGTAATATCAGTTGACATTTAGATGAGAAGCAAAAACTACAAGCCAACAGATATATGTATACATATGTATTGAAATTTATAAACGTTATGTTTAGTTAAAGAAATGACACAAATGAGTATATACTGAATGATCCCATTTATACAAATATAAATTATTTGTATATAATATAAAGGTCAAAACTATATAAAACTAACCTATTATATTAAAAGTGAAAATAGTGGTTGCTTTGTGGGCATTAAAGGGCTTTTAGGGTTCTGGTCATTTTCATTTCTTGATCTGAATACTATTTACGCAGTGATTTCTCTCATCACTCTGTGAAAATTAATTGAGCTATACACTTAATATTTGAGCACATTGTTTTTTGTATATTAAGCTTTAATAAGAAGCTAACATGGAACATGAACTCTATAATTTTGTAGTATTTTTAGAAAATAAACAGCTGAGTCAACAATAAAAAAAATGCTATGAAAGAAAGTGTTAAGTACATTTCAACATGGTGTTAATTGAAATTCTTCAAAAGCATGTGAGTCAAGTTGTATTATAATGTATGAAACATAAATGAGCCCAAGCATCTTAGAATGACCAGGTCTCTATCAATATCTTACCTCATTTAATTGCATCTTGGTCGAAAAAAGTTGAAAGTCTCCAAATCATCAAAAATGTGTTAGCAAGGAAAATAATATGCTTAGAATATTTGCTAGTGTTTTAAAGGAAAATGATATCTTTTCTATTGCTCTATGTGGTTATTTCAGGATAGTATTTTAGATCTTTTGAAAAGAATCACTGCAGAATTTTGTACTTTTCTCATTTACTAAAATGTAGGATGTAACTCTTTTTTATAACTGTCATTGAACATAGAGATTACTGTCTAGAACATAAGATACTGAATAAAATTACCCACACCCATGCCACAGTTTGTAATTCAATTTGTCCTGATTGTGCTGTGATCTGTGATCTGAGATACCCATAATTGCAAATATAAGCACATTCCAAATAGAAAGTGTCTGTTTCTTTACAAACAGGTTTGAAAGATGACCGAAAAAGCCTTTTGAAGGTGTTAATAATAGAGCATAAATAAATAAATAATAACAACAACTAGTAATAATAATAATGGCTTCAGTGACATACTGAGGGACCACAGAAAAATCATAAGGGCCTAGAGCACTCTCAGCCTTCAAGGACTTCAATAGCTTTCAATGAAATCTAAGAAGAGTAATACACCAACACTTAAAAGCAACTAGGCATTGATGAATAGTTCTATGGCGAGTGTAATGGAACCCTGAGGTTCAAAACAAAGGATATGGTTTAAAATACTGGTGGGGATATGATTTAGAGGAGATGAACTTTGCTATATATTATAAATGTGGCCTAATATACAAGCCACTTTATCTATCATTTATCTATCTATCCAATCCTTAGTTACAACAGATGAGCCAGTCATTGAGGGATGAAGCTAGGGCAATTACATGATTTCACCACTATTCTCTACATATAAAAGTGCCAGTAATTTTTTTTTCGGGGGAGGGTAGTTATTTTTTTACTATCATTCTACTTTAAGTTCTGGGGTACATGTGCACATCATGCAGTTTGTTACATAGGTATACATGTGCCATTTTGGTTTGCTGCACCCATCAACTTGTCATTTACATTAAGTATTTCTCCTAATGCTATCCCTCTCCCAGCTCCCCACCCCCCAACAGAACCCCTGTGTGTGATAATCCCCTCCCTGTGTCCATGTGTTCTCATTGTTCAACTCCTACTTATGAGTGAGAACATGCATTGTTTGGTTTTCTCTTCCTGTGTTACTTTGCTGAGAATTATGGTTTTCAGTTTCATCCATGTCCCTGCAAAGGACATTAACTCATCCTTTTTTTTTTTTTTAATTTTTTTTTAATTATTATACTTTAAGTTCTAGGGTACATGTGCATAACGTGCAGGTTTGTTACATATGTATACTTGTGCCATGTTGGTGTGCTGCACCCATCAACTCGTCTGCACCCATCAATTCGTCATTTATATCAGGTATAACTCCCAATGCAA
>NW_016809886.1:1303936-1313242 GCF_001698545.2 Rhinopithecus bieti | reverse complement strand
GTAAGGAAAGGATCCAGTTTCAGCTTTCTACTTATGGCTAGCCAATTTTCCCAGCACCATTTATTAAATAGGGAATCCTTTCCCCATTTCTTGTTTCTCTCAGGTTTGTCAAAGATCAGATGGCTGTAGATGTGTGGTATTATTTCTGAGGACTCTGTTCTGTTCCATTGGTCTATATCTCTGTTTTGGTACCAGTACCATGCTGTTTTGGTTACTGTAGCCTTGTAGTATAGTTTGAAGTCAGGTAGCGTGATGCCTCCAGCTTTGTACTTATGACTTAAGATTGTCTTGGCAATGCGGGCTCTTTTTTGGTTCCATATGAACTTTAAAGCCGTTTTTTAATGCCATACCCATCAAGCTACCAATGAGTTTCTTAACTCATCCTTTTTTATGACTGCATAGTATTCCATGGTATATATGTGGCACATTTTCTGTATCTAGTCTATCATTGATGGGCACTGGGAGTGGTTCCAAGAGTTTGCTATTATGAACAGTGCTGCAATAAACATGCGTGTGCATGTGTCCTTATAGTACAATGATTTATCATCCTTTGGGTATATACCCAGTAATGGGATTGCTGAGCCAAATGGCATTTCTGACTCTAGATCCTTGAGGAGTCACCACACTGTCTTCCACAATTGTGGAACTAATTTACACTCTCACCAACAATGTAAAAGTGTTCCTATTTCTCCACATCCTCTCCATCATCTGTTGTTTCCTGACTTTAATGATCACCATTCTAACTGGCATGAGATGGTATCCCATTGTGGTTTTGATTTGCATTTCTCTAATGACCAGTGATGATGAGCACTTTTTCATAAGTTTGTTGGCTGCACAAATGTCTTTTTTTTTTTTTTTTTGAGAAGTGTCTGCCCATATCCTTCGCCCAGTTTTTTATGGGATTGTTTGTTTTTTTCTTGTAAATTTGTTTAAGTTCTTTGTAGATTCTGGATATTAGCCCTTTGTCAGATGGATAGATTACAAAAATGTTCTCCCATTCTGTAGGTTGCCTGTTCACTCTGCTAATAGTTTATTTTGCTGTTCAGAAACTCTTTAATTTAATTAGATCCCATTTGTCTATTTTGGCTTTTGTTGCCATTGCTTTCAGTGTTTTAGTCATGAAGTTGTTGCCCATGCCTATGTCCTGAATGGTGTTGCCTGGGTTTTCTTCTAGAGTTTTTATGGTTTTAGGTCTTACATTTAAGTCCTTAATCCATCAATTTTTGTGTAAGGTGTAAGGAAGGGATCCAGTTTCAGCTTTCTGCATAAAAAGTGCCAGTAACTCTTAATGTCAAAGAAACCACAAGAAAAGCTTGGCCAAGTAGTCTTAATTCTTAGTACTGTAGTAAACTGTGTTATTATTTTAAATTAGCCTATACATATTGCAGGACTATATATAAACACAGTTATGTTAAAATGATCAGAAAACCAGTTTTCAAGGAGAGAAACAAAATTCATGCATCAAAGAATTAAAGTTAAAAACTGTTATTATCTTCTGAGTTGATGTCAAAAGGTTGTTGAAGGCCAGGAGTTCTCACTATATAATGATGAGAACATTTGAGTGTCAAAAATAATAACAACTTCAACTGATTGAAAAACATAATACATATGAATATATATTAGCTCATATGATATTTAAAACTACTCATTGAACATAATTTATTAGTTGTGCTATTATTTCAAAAGCCGTATTTGGGATTAACTAAGTACTGGAGAAAAGCTCTTATAATTTTCAAATAAAATGATAGAATTAGAAAATAACAATTTTAAAATTCTGAATGAAGTAATTTATCTCAGGATTAATAATAACCAATTGATAAAACTACTACCTGCAACATTTATTAGGTCATTTATAAAAGAGGTACCAGGTTGTTAAAAACTAAATACATTAATCAGTTTTACATCCTTAATAGTGGGAAAACCATATATTTGTGCCTTTTGTTGTGGCTGACTTGCCAAAACTGATCCTAAATCTTACAAAACCTCTAAATCTAATTAACATTTTTCAGGGCATAATGAAAAAAACTAGGCAAAGTTAACTACAAGAAGAATATGGAATTTTTACATGGCACACATTCAAGTTTATTCAATAAAAAATTGCCTAAAGAAAACAATAAACAAAATGATTATAAATTTTAACAGACTAAAAACGGCCAACAAAACTGTAATTCTTAGATTCTGTTAGAAACAAACCAGCTATAAAATGAAAGTTGCAAGACAATTAGGGAAATTTAATGATGGGCTTAGATGATGTTATGGAATTACTGCTAAGTTTATTAGCAGTTTTAATGAGAGTGCAGTTATGTAAAATACTAAGCTTTTTTCTATTTCATACTGAAATATTTATGAGTAAATGAATTGATCATTTTAGTGGTTTTAAATTACTTCAGCAAAACAATAAAAAATAAAAAATACCTATATACAAATAGTCTCTCCTATTTTTCTACCAACATATGCCTATACACACATGTCTGGATGGGTGAAATAAGATTGGTTATGGATACCTGAAAAATTATTATTCTATGCATTCTACTCCTGTACTTTTAGAAATTCCACAAATAATTACATTTTTAAAATAATACCTACATTTTTGACAAGATGCCACTGTATGATCAGGGCCCTGTGTTCTGCAAACACATACACTACCATTGCTTTGATGACCCTGCTCTAGCCATAGTGATGACAACACTCAAACAACCCAGGCCTTTCCATTTAACATTTGACGTTTGTTCTCCTTGCAATGTACTAGACCTGATATTGACATGATCCTCAACAATTTGAAGTCTTTGTCTAAAGTCTTCCTGATGAGTCCTCCATTCATTCTAGTCAAAATTGACCGGTTCATTGACATAAGTACTTATTTCCATTTTCTGTTTTAATTTTTATATGATTTTATACAATTTTATGTATTTTTCTTTTATATATTTCTTTTATATTTCTTTTATATATTTCTAACTTATATATATAAGTTAGTTATTGCCATCTAACTTACTATACATTTCACGTATTTTATTTATTGTATGTATCCTCACTTCTCTAATAGTATGTGTTCATCATGTCACTTTTGTTCAATCTCATGTATAGAATATCTAGAAAGACTGTTATTTGACTTGCAAATAACAGTCACTTAAAAAGGATCTTTGAATGAATGGATATATCATGTATTCAAAAGAGAACATGTTTGGACTTAGACAAAACTGAGCTTCAGATTCGGTGCAACCAGGTATTAGCTGATCTTAGATAGGTAACTATTCCCTTTTGAGACTAATTTTCTTTATATGCCAAATAGAGATAGCAATACTTAACTTTAAGGGTTACTATGAGAATTCAATGAAATACTGCTTAGCTACATGCGTGGAATATAGGTTTGTTTCTTTATTTTGTACTCATTATCACTAGCAAATTGATCATCATACAAAATTTACATTATTATAAGTAGTATATTTTTGTGTTATAATAAATGATGAACTAATATCAATTATTTTCCATATAGTTATAATTCACTCTGATTTGCTGAGCTATTGCTTGCACCAATGATGCAGCATCTTGAAATTCAGTCATTCTTGCCACAATTGCTTGCATGAAGACTATAACACACAAATAATACACATATTCACCAGAATTTATATTTATGCTTGGAAAATTTCCTTTATGATTTGCTGAGATATGTTTTGCATAAGTGATTCAGCATCTTGAAGATCAGTAATTCTTATCACAATTGCTTTCAAGAAGAATATAACACAAAAATAATACATATATTCACCAGAATTTATATTTATGTTTGGAAAATTTCCAAATGGAAACAATTGCTGTAACATTTAAGTTTATTAATGAAATAAATTTACTTTTAATAACTCCAGGGGAATTTTAAGCCAGTGTGCAAGAAGAATTATTCTTCTATTGAGTCCCCAGACAGAATATAGTGTTTTGGTTTATCTAAAATACTTTTGAAGAATACAGGAGTCTATGATATTCAGAGTGAAGGTAATAGTGAACTAAAAAATGTAAAGCATCACACTGGGTCCAGGTTTAAAACTGTAATAGAGAAATCTAATTTATTCTAGAAATTTTAAAGAATTAAAAGGAGAGTATTTTGATATGCTAAAAATAAAAATGATTCATTCATATGTTGTGCAAAGCATACACTCAAATCTAACTTGTTGGAGATCTATCACAAATGTATTTTAGTCCATGGGAAGCTTATGAATCATTGTTTCTATTGAGGAAAAGACACAAAGGATAGGAAATTCTATCAATATTGTGATATAATAGTTTATGTTTCTGAATACCAGGACTAGAAAGATACAGTGACATTGTATTAATTAAGTAGGACTGTCATAATAGTTTAGGTAGCTCAGGCTGGGTAGCTTAAACAAAGATTTATTTCCTCACATTTCTAGAGGATTTATTTCCTCACAGTTCTAGAGGCAAAGTCCAAGATCAAGGTGTCAGCAAAGTTTGTTTCTTTGTCTTGTGAGGCCTTTTTCCTTGACTTACAGATAACCACCTTCTCCCTGTGCCTTCCTATCATCTTTCTTCTGTATGTGTTTGTGTTAAACTCTTCTTATAAGGCATTAATCATATTGAACTGGGGCCCAATCCAATTGACCTCATTTAGCCTAAATTACCAGTTTAAAGTTCCTATCTCAAACAAAGTCACATTCTGCTGTACTGGGGGTTAGGACTTTAACATACAAATTGGAGGGGCAACCAGTTCAACTCATAACAACCACTATTCTATTGTCTGTTATTTCACCTTGGATCTTAGTAGTTCACTGTTTACATGGAAGCGCTGAAGTGGCGGAGATATTGTGATTCATTATTATGGAAGAAGTGTGCCATATGTAATAGCATTTGCATTAGTAAATTCACTTTAATGAAAGCAATCAATTGGTATATTCTGATATTACCTTCCTAAAGTTAAATAAAATCACTATAACCCCACGATATACATATGTTTTATAATCTTTGTGCATAATTTTATAGGAATCATTATTTTGTGAATACATTTTTGAGTTAAAAAATAACAGTTGGATTAAATAAGTTTTATGTTCTTTCTATTTTGCTTCATTAAATTCAAATAAAATAAATTCAAGATATTTTTAGAAGCCATCATACTTCCTTATTGAAAGTATTTCTATCAACTCTTTATTGAAAATTTGTATTTTTTAATTATCAAGTTCTCATCCCATTAATGGTATTAATATTTTAGTTATAGTAACAGCAATATTTTAATTTATTATTATATTATTATTTTTATGACTTGTTTTTGAAACCTACTTTATCAGAGATAAATCTATAGGCTAATCATTCTAAAATGAAAAAGATGTACGGTAGCAATTTAAAATTTTTAATAAGGTGACTTTCATGCATACAATTGTAATTTGTTTTAAATTTGATAATGCCATGAGTGATCATATCTCTATTTGTTTATTTTTTTCTTTCAAATTGTATATTAGGTTTGGGGGTATATGTGAAGGTTTGTTACTGTGCCATGGACTCCTTTATCAAAAAATCTTCAGGTGATTTCCTTGAAAATAGTGACATATCTTATTAAACAAATTATTCTTCCAAAGACTACAGGAATTATTTCTGTCACGTATTGTATAGTCTCTTATACAACATTTCTAGCACCATCACAAATGTACTCAAATTTGTCCAGGGTACAAGAAACAATAAGCCTAAGTGAGTCACAATAATGGTCAAAAAAGTAAATATTGTAATAACTTCAGTGTCTGTGAAACTGAATGGACTCCACCTTTCTTAGAATTTCCTAAATAATTCTTGATTTTTTCAGAAATTGTTCCTCTCTGCTCATCAACTTATCATCTTCCTAGTTAGTTTAAGGAGATTTGTTTATACCTTTCCTGCTGCAGTCTGTTGAAATGATTCATCCTACCTGATAATTCTGTGCTGAAGCCTCCACTCTTGCCAAAATATGCTAAAGTCACCTATCAGCAGCAGGGACGTTGTTATAAAACCATCAAAGCATGATACCCTTCAAAGTGTTTTTTTTTTTTTTTTTTTTTTTTTGCTTCAGTTGCAGGTTGACTCACTCCATGCTCATAAAATGTGTAATGTTCCTCATCCAATATCCTCACTCTTAGAGAAATTCTAAAAGAGAAGATATCTCTCTTCCTCACCTGCTTCTACTGCATTGTTTAAAAAGAGCAGAGCTTCTTGTGTCACCATTGCCTATGGAAATTCAGTAAAACAGACCTTTTAGTATCCATTTGCTCTTCTTTCTGGTCCCCAGTCCCCTGGAGTCATACATGAATTCCATAACACGGAGCTGGGTGTTTCTAAGTGGGAGTCCCCATCCTGAACTCAATCACTCTAAGTGACAAGCATCTGTCATGTTGCTATTGGACAAAATGTGTGTTATTGAATGCCTTTTTCCTTATTTTGAGTTGTCTTTCAGGTATCTCTTAAGTCATACCACTTATGGAATTGATTTTGCAATTAAATGTTGATAAATTGAATTATTATCTCAATTATCTGCTCAGAGTTACCATTTGCTTTCCTTTGTTTCTTGACTCTAATTTTTTGAGAACCTTTATGATCTATTTTCATGTGTGTAGGTGATTAACATATCCCTTGATGTAAGTGTTCTGAGTTGCAATCTTAATCATATCATTATATGATCAATATATTGGTAAGTTATTTAATGTATCTATTCCTTAGTTACTTCATCAGTGAATGGATTATGAAAAATAGTGCTTGCTTAATTATAGTAAGTATGATTATGAATAGGATAGTAGAATACCTTAAGTCAATGGCTGGTATATAATCAACACTCAAAAATACTACGTGATACTATAAGTTATTTTAAGATTAGTCAATTTGGTTGTCCTCCTCTGGCTAATGTCATTCTTCCTTTAACTCCCAATAACTATTAACATTATCCTTAGTTTAATTGTGTCTCTCCAAACAGAAGAAACAGACATTTATGCCGACATAATTAAAAATCAAGCCATCTACAACAATTGAGTTCAAGTTGCCACTGCCACAAGATGAATGGCATTTGAACAATTTATGAATATACAGTTAAATTAGTTGATGAAAGGGACAAGAATTCTTAGTTTTCAAGTCCACCATTTGCTTCATTTGCATGTTATTCTGGTGATGGAAAGATCATAGCTTGATGGGAAGATAGCCTTTGCTGGGTGTCAGATTTTATGCTTCATTATAGATTTTTTGTTGCTTTCATAGAAGACTTTAGCTTATCATATGAATACTCATTTTCAGTTTAATGTTCTTAAAACCTACTGCTCAAGTCAAAGAAGGAGAAAGGGGAAGTCAAAATCTTTTGGTAGTGAGAAAAGATATACAATGACAGGGCAAAATATTTTCTCTATTTTTATATGAAGATTTTTTTCTATAGTAAAATGATGAAAATCTAAACCATAAAACATTTCATTATGGGCTTTTGGTGTGTACAGCATAATTGTGCTTGCTGTTCATTCTGATTAAACTTTTCCTCCTCCACTCATATGGCTTAGTTACATCAATACTAGTATATTGCATATTTGTGTACTATCACAAAGAATTTCTCACCCTTAGAAACTTCTGACAAAAACAAGAGAACTTTCATCTTCATCTTTGTACCAAAACATACTTACTTTCTCGAGGCTTTTACCTTATCCCTATTAATTAAATGTTCATGGTATGTACACTAAAGAGAAGCAGATTTTGTTGACATTCATTTATCCATTATCTCATTTGACTAAATATCTACAATGTATTTTCCAATAACCTATTTATTTTCCAAATGGTGTGTCATTTAAACTTTAACTTTTAAATAAAAATATCTTCTCTCCAATTTTTTAAAGTCAACTTTCTATTTTTGAATGCTTTTACATTTATAGGTTAATAGATTTATATATTAATCAGATCAGATTAGCTAGCTTTATGCCAAGTCTAAAAGAGGTATACAGGACATTCTTCCAGTTCTTGGAAATATGTCACTGTCATTAAAATATATAACATGAAGGACAAGCCTGCATTGTTAAAATGGTTATTGATTGAATTTCATAGAACCTTGTTTTTATGTTGCTTAGTTGCAATATCTGTGAATATTGTATAATCTTGATCCTCAAAACATATGGAAATAATATTCTTCTGTGAAAATAATATCCTGATCACAATATCTATGCTGAATTAATAGAAAATGTCAGGGAGCATGTTACTACAAAATAAAAGAAAGCCTGCTGTCAAATATGCTACTAAGACATAAATGACCAGATCATTTTGAATACCTAACAAAATAATAGTTGCTGTTTAGCAACAATAGAATTTAATTGCATTATATCTTCATATTTGATTGCACAGACTTCATTTGAAAGAGATGCATTTAAATTCACATACTTTACTTTCATTCACAGTACTGTTTATCTTAATTTACCAGTGATGTTTACTGATATGCTTCAGTTATAAGAGAAGGACAAATTGTCCTCCTCAGGGCATTTCAATCTCTGGCAACAATTTTTATTTGCTGATCATAAATGTACTTTAAATTTCTGCATTGTTATTTTATGTAATAATGTCAAGGACAAACATTCTGAAGCATGTCTAATAACATTGAGATCCATTTTCTTCCCTCTACAATTCAGCAACCCATTAAATTTAAAGATAACAGAGCAGTTCTTTAGCGTGCTTGGTATTGGGTGGACTAAATTTTTTTCAAAAGTTTTTGGTTTTGTTTTCTAATTTTTCTCAATTCTTTTTTGGAGAAATCTGTGCCCAGATTAAAATGACATATTAGAGAAGGTTCTGGTAGAAGAAAAAAATTCTACCACATCTTCTGTGCTATTTTTATTCTTATTTCTACTGAAATGATAAAAAAAAAAAGGTAATGCTGAATGTAAATAATGCAAGAATAAAATTTGTAGTAAGTTAGAATAGTTCACCTATATTCTATACTCTTGTTGAACATATTCCTTACTGTGTAAACCATTTTTGAAAATTCACTTAGAAAATGTACAATAAGAGCTATCCATCTGTACTTAAGGTAAGTATGCTCACTACTGTACTTCTTTGTAACAGATCAGTAAATTATAATCTTCCTGATGAAAAAACCTACGCATTTGCTTTCCCATCTTTGCACCCCATAACAGTCCATCAAAACTATTTCTTCAATGGATAGGGTAATGGTTATGCCAGTATAGAATCTTTTAGGAGAATATTTCAATTTCTAATATGTTTTTTATTCTATATGAAGTATGTTTTCAATTATATGGTGGATATTAATCGTTTTCTTTCGTATTCCTTGTAAACACATTCCTCCAACCTAACATTACCATTTAA
>NW_016809886.1:1274993-1300544 GCF_001698545.2 Rhinopithecus bieti | reverse complement strand
GTGATGTTCCCCTTCCCGAGTCCAAGTGATCTCATTGTTCAGTTCCCACCTATGAGTGAGAACATGCGGTGTTTGGTTTTCTCTTCTTGTGATAGTTTGCTAAGAATGATGGTTTCCAGCTGCATCCATGTCCCTACAAAGGACGCAAACTCATCCTTTTTTATGGGTACATAGTAGGTGTTTAGATTTACAGGGTGCATGAGATTTTTTGATAAAGAAATACAATGCATAATTATCACATTAGGATAAGTGGAATGTTTATCTATGAGTATGTGGATGTCTTAACTGGCTGTCAACTCCTTTCACATATTTGTTTGATTGCTCATGATTTCACCAAATATTTAAAAGATCTTTCTTAGTATAAAATCTAAAATCTCATCTATAGATGTTCCTATTTGTACACTCTTGGTTTTATCCCATTGATCTATGTGTTTGTTGATATGTCATTTATGCAAAGTTTTAATTTTCCCGGGAATATTGAATCTGCCACTTAGATGTGCAAGTCATTCCCAAATCTACTTCTTTCTCTTACTGTGTTACAAAATTAGATTAATTTATTAACAATTCTCCTCTGGATACATTTTGGAAATGTTACCAAAAAAGCATGGAAATTTCACCTAAAGTGATGGAGTTTGTAAACCAATGGTGAAAAAAAATGTCGACTTTACAACATTGATTCATTCAAGACACAACTTTGTCATACATTTTACTGATTCATGTCTTCTTCTGTGTAATCTAGTACAAAAATTTTTGCTTTCTTAAAATATATTTTGGCCCCTTTGAAAAGAAATAAATGTTTTTTTGCTATTTTAATATGGTTTATGTTAGGATATTAAATAAATTATATCAATGAATTGAACTTTAAAATAAAAGTAATCTTAATGTCTTGATTGGCTATTAATCAAAATAATGCCACCGTCATAGATATAAACATTGTCCTCAATATGCAGTACATACATATGCCTACCTATAAACTTCAATATTTTTCAAGTGTGTGAGGTACTATGAGGCAAATAAAGTTGCATGATTTACATTTTTACTCAACTAATTGTCAATGCATGGAGAACTGACTCATGTGTTAGCTTCTGCATAATATGCAAGAGCTGCTCATTATTTACTAATTGTTAAGAAAATTCTTTCTTTTCTGGGTAAATATGCCTGCTGGCAGCTATTCCTACTCACTCACAGTTGATATGCTTCACATCTAGTTATCAACACCTGGATTTAGGCTTAGGCATTTTTAGCCATTCGGAGTGTCATACAACCTGGTCATGAATATTCAGCACCACTGATATGCAACAAGACCTATATGAGATCACAGAAAGAAGCATTTGTTTTTTCTGTTCTGTACTTCAACCCAAGAGGATGTAGGGAGTGACTGTTGCAGTCATTTACTTATAAATCTTTTAATATTAATAGTGCATAAAACATGAAAGAAAGAAGACCTGAAAAGTGCATAGACAGAAGTTAGACTACTTTTTAAATTTTAGGCATGTGAGGTGAAGAAATTCCATTTTAAAATGGTTTAACCAAAGTGTTCAAAATGTATAAATTCCTTTTGCTTTTCATATGCATTTTGAAGGCACATGTACTTCAGGAATCTAAAGGGGAGATGCATCAAAACTCTATTTTGAATATAGCAAACTTCCAACCTTAATTCTATCAGAGAGAAAGAATTTTAAAGGAAGAAACACAGAAATGATTGAACTGAGGATTTTTATATTTTAGCAGACTGCTTTTAATCTGTATTTTCTTGAATTTGATTCTTGTCTTTATGTTTTACAATTGTACACATCTGGTAAATGAAAATCACTTATATGGATTCTATGTCTAAAATAAATGCAAAATCCCCCCCAAAATTCTCAAAGTTTATTAAAGTAATTAGGTGTATCAAACCTTAGAGATGTCAAAGCTGAAACACAGATTTAGGTTGTTAACTCCTCGTCTACCATAATGAAAACAAAATTCTATTTCAGTGGTTAAAAATCAATTAATAATAAATTCTTCAATAGTACTATTACCATGGTTAAATCTTATGCTTGTGTACATAACTTTACTGGAATGGAAGTCAAAATAGTAGGCCACAAGAAGGAACACATGTCTATTCAAAAAGGTTTCTGTTGCTTCTGCCATTTTCTTAGTCAAAGGTAAACATTCAAATATACGTTTAAGTTAACCAAAATAGTAATATGAAAACAATGTCAAAGCAAAAATTGCACTGGAGTAATTTAAATATGAAAGATAAACTTTATTCACGTCTATTGCTTTGAAACAAGGACTGGAAAATTTTAAGAGCCGAAAATTAAAAGCTGAAAATTAAGAGCAGAAACCATTTCTACAAATTGGCTTTGCCCACAGAAAAAGTAAAATTTCTCAAAGCTTCATGACAAGAGGTAGCTTTCTAACTTTCAGCAAGGAGCCTGTCAAAGTTAGGCTCTTGCTCTCCTACAAAATTTGGGAATAGGGATTCTATATTCCTTGATGACTGCTTTTCAAAGGGATGAATTCAAAGTTCCTGGGAAAAGAGATTTTGTAAACTGGAAAGGTTTTCAAAATATTTACCTCTCACAATAAAAGAGAATGAATTGACAAAGACAAGTTATCTAAATTAGGTGCTCTAAGGAAAGAGAAATGAAGGACGTAGAGTAGAAAGAAGCCTGTCTTCTAACGTTTAGCCAAACTGAGGGACATTAGGATTTCTTGCAAATATCTGACTAATTTCACAAGCATCTCAGAAACACAATTTAGAACAAATTGTTCTACTCTGGACAAAATTGCTTCTAGCTATGTTTCCAAATATATGACAATATATGGAGTCTTGCAGGAGAACATGACTCTCTTTTTTATTGGAGAAGATATTAAACGTCTTAGCAAGTACACTAGGCAATTTGTTATTACTGTAACAATTTCAAATTGATCTTGTTTTGAATTTTGATTCTGTCACTTACCAATACACAAGCTTAGAAAATTACAACACAAATCTAGACCTTAATTTCTTCAGTAAAATGCCTAATTCTTAGGGTTGTGGCTAGGATTATATTAAGTAAAATTTGAGTAGTTATTATTATATCACAAAAGTACAATGTATTTTAACTATTAATTTTTTATTTCAAAACCACTTGTTAATTTCCCAAAGTGTTGACACTAGTAAGCATGAGAAATCTGTATTGTGTATGAATAAAGTCAATATTCTCCAGATTAAACTCTAGCTGCTTCCAAAATCACCATAAGTAAAATTGACTTCTCTATATGCAGCTAGTCAAAATATTTTCATCTTCAGTTTTCAAAAAAAAAGAAGGGTAAAACTACTCTGCTTTTAAATATCGAACTCATCACATATTGGTTGGTTTCTTTAAAAAGATATTTACTAAGAGATGATATCTCAGAACTTGAAAGCCCTCTAATAAAATACATTCGCTGTTACAGCTCTGCTGTAACAGAGCTCTGCTCTGTTTTTTTGTGCCCACCTGGGTAAATAAAAGAGGTCCTACTTATATAAATTTGTAGCCTATTTCAGTGAATCATGACCATTGCTGCATTATTAGGGTGACCTAAAAAGTAATTTCCAGTAATTTCCAAACCAGAATTTCATAATAAAAACATATATGATATTCATATTGTTTGAAAACATCCTGAGCTCAGGACTGAGAACTATTGATGTAGTGGTGTATGTGCTCAGAAACAACAGCAAAATAAATAAATAAATGCATGCCTGTTCTGTTTAAACAAAAAGTAGGTAACTATTCACTATCAAGACAACATTAGTATATATTTGCAAACTAGAATTCAGTTAATTAAAATGTAAAATGTAACTAATAAAAGATAAGAAACCAACTATTTCACATTGGACTCGGGAGGGGGAACATCACGCACTGGGGCCTATCATGGGGAGGGGGGAGGAGGGAGGGATTGCATTGGGGAGTTATACATGATATAAATGATGAATTGATGGGTGCTGACGAGTTGATGGGTGCAGCACACCAACATGGCATAAGTATACATATGTAACAAACCTGCACGTTATGCACATGTACCCTAGAACTTAAAGTATAATAAAAAAAAAAAAAAAATTGTCAATTTTATTTGAGATTATATAGAATGATACTTTAGAAAATTCTTTTTATTTCAGGTTTAGATATTCTGTATATTTTGAAAAATGACACGGAAGGTAGGTCTGCTCTGGCCATTTGATAAAATGTCAAAAACAACATGCAATTACTTCTTTGCTCATTTAAATTTTGATTATCTTTAAAAGTCCTATTCATGGAACACTTCAGAACACCTTCTCTTCACATTCTTCCATTTAAATATTTACCTATGATGCTCAGATTTACCCCTAGCTCTAAAGCATCATAGGACATTTAATAAGTCATAGCTACTAATAACAATGTTTGAAACTATAATTAAAATAATGACTAGATTAACATACACAGGAGATAAATATAAGCACATATTGATCATTTTAAATTGATATGCCAATGATGAGACATTACTGTCATCATTAATTTCCACACTTTCAAAATTAATCATTTACTTTGGTTGTGCTCCAGATATTCCAGGGAAGTTAATATCCTAAATAATTTTATTTGATTTAGTAATAAAAGCATTTCAATGTTACTGAATTCTTTATTCCAAAAACACCTGCGTTACTGATCATTTTAGAACTAAGAATTAATAAAAGTAGGCAATATATTTTATACAGTTAATTTAATTTAAATCCAATTCTATGATTATATCTTTAAAAGATGTTTTGAAATTGTATCTTTGATTTTATTGAAGTTACTTAGCAAAGTCAGAGGGCGTTGTACTGTAAGTTCTTTGTGCCTCTCTTGGAATAAGGATACTGCATAACCAAATAAACTCAGTGAAGTGTATAGGATCATATTATCTAATGCTGTTTATGATGCTTTAACACACACTTCCTGAGAGCCAAAGAAAAATGTGTCCTCATTGTAAGAGTAATAAACACACGCAATTTTGCATAATTATGGAGATTAAGTTCCAAATAAGGCTCAATTTCAATAATATCCCCATCCACAAATCTTTTCAAGTTTTTAGTGACATGAAAGAAGATCAAGTGAACTCAAGGTATTAATCCCTACTAAGGTTAAAGATGAGTTTGATTAGGGAGTTCTGCATGTATTCCAACATTCTAGCAGTGTGACATGTTCAAGAACATATTTCTATTTACATTTGGATGCATTTTTCTAAATCAACTTTTTGAATATGTACTGTGTTTGTCATGGTACTAAATTACTCTGCATGCCTGTATGTTAAATGACTCCTACAATTATCATCTTCATACAGATGAGGAAACCGTGGCTTACAGAATTTAGGTAACTTGCTCACTATAACAGCTAGTAAGTCACTGAGTTTTGAACCCATATGATTATCTTGTATGCTTAACAAAATGCCTTATTCAAAGTAAACAGCCATATTTCTTTTAATGTAAATATCTATACAACTTGATATCACAGTATTCTTCATTGTAGAGAGCAAAAGAGAAAGGGATATACCGTGTCCTTTGTGCACAGAGCCATAAATTCATATCATATTTAGGATGAGTACACTGAAATAACAAGTTGATTGTGATAAATTTTTCTACAGAGCATTCTGTGATCAGATCCAAGAAGAGTTTCTTCATCTTTGCACCTTGCGGCCAAAGGTCTTTCCTGGTCTGCATCTTGCATCTATCCAACTCTATTTTTTTAGCTTTTGTTTTCTGAGAGCTTTTACTCCTCATTACCCACTGCATTTCACACACATATGGAAATAGCATATCACCAATAAAATAGAATTGGTATTACAAGATAAAAGATAAAACCTAACAAAAATGAAAATATTTAACTTTTTAAATATGATACTTGGAAGAAATAACACTTGAGTTTATTTTTATCTAGAAGAATCCTATTCTATAGTCTGCCATTATTTAACAAGAGTATGGAAGATACACTGTTCCACTTCTTTAAACAATTATGTTTTTTTCCCCTTTGGTTGCATATTAGAAAATATCAGTGGAGGGGGAATTTGTGTTTTCTCCCTTACTAGTGAATTTTTAAACTGTAAAGACACATAGGTGTTCATCACTCACTACATATAGTACCAAAAAAATTAACATTTATATGGTTGAGAAAAAAAATCATTAATGAATGGATATTATGGAATCCGACTAAAACTCAGACAATATAAAGCCAATTATCCTACACTAGACCAGGCTTATATATTTCAAACAACTTTCAGGAATAAATACGTTACATCCAGAAAATAGTGGGATATTACACCAGGATCAATTATCTACTGATTACTAAATTTAACTGGTATGTGAAACAGATAGGTTTCATTCGTGATAACATTCATTTTGTTAAACCACTTTTATAGTAAGCTAATGAAAATAAGGGAGAAGTGATATAGTAAATTTTGAGAATTTTAAGGCGTGAAAACACATTTATTTTGCTTTTCACAATGAAGTGGTAGTGAGAATGGGAATAAAATTATATGTGGAAAAAAAATCTTCCAGGTTTTCATGAAGGAAATTCCACTGCTTTATAACTTTCACTGTCCCTGGTTAAAAGATTGATGACATTCTGATTTTTTTGTAAAGTAATTATGATTCTTTAAATTTACCAGAACCTTGCAGAATCTTGTTTCTTGTCTCAGTATTCTGATGCCTAATTATGTGCATTAGTATAAATCTATTTTAAACCATTGCATTATGACTCAGCAATGACTTCCTTCCACCTAGAAAATATTGGATGTATTTTGCTGAAACTTTGCTTAATTATCTATGACTCGTTTCCTTGTGTTTACTCTGCTATTTCACTATGGGGTAAGTCTTATTAAGACCTGAACTGTTTCTGAAACTTTGAAGTCTTTTTTTAACCCCTTTTGAATTTTTGTTCACTTTCTGGGAAATAGCTTATTTTATTTTTCAAACATTCTACTGAAGTTTCTACTCTGTGTTTAATGTTTATTTTTTCAAGAAATCTTTATAACTTCTGAATGCTGTATTGGAGAGTTATTCAAAAATTATTTATATTTAAGGATGTAATAATTACAAACCTTTTCTTTGTCTTTACTTTATAACTTATTTACATTATTATCTTGTTTTGGCCACTAAGAATCAGTATTTATGTTGAGAATGAGCTTAGGGAGGATCTGAAGATAAACTTTTCAAAATTAAAAATATATTTATTATGTGAATATAATATTTTGACCATCCTTGATTGATTTGGCTATGAATGTATAAAAATTCCATTGAATAAAATAAATCTGTGCTCAAATTCTAACTACGCTACTTAGTATCTGTGTAAATTTTGCTAAGTTAGTTTATATTTCTAGAGAAAGCTATACTTATCTATAAAGGAAGAAAATCTTGATAATCCTAAAATAATCAGGAAAGTTTAGTGAAATAAAACATATAACTTATTATCAACTGCCTGAAATATAATAAAAGTCATTGTATACTAAAGGGAGAAAATCAACAATGAATTCTCATAACTCTAAGTGACCTAATTCAACTTTATTTCTTACATATTTTCCATGTGTATCACATTGGCTTTGTATAAGTATTAACTAAAAGAAAATATAAATTTTCATAACAGTTTAAAATGAATACAGCACTGTTTTAGTTATCAGTAAAATACAAGTTAATTGAAAATGTAATATATAAAACAAAATCTAAACATATAAACATAAATATGTGTATTTAAAATATTATACTATAACCATCATGAGGTACCTGTGGTCATTACGAAACTATTTTCTAAAAGTTAAATTTCTGAGTATGTGGAATATAAATTTAGAAGTCTGTATTCTGAGGGCTGTTGCTCTTTTGCCTATCATAAATTTTAGGTGGTGATATATGGTATTACCACAAGCAGATGTGATACTGCCTATAACTTAACCCATGCTGGATATTATGAAAATCTAAATTGTTTTCCAATCAATATGATAAACAACAACAACAAAAAAGGAATATAATGGATCAGAACACTTTATTATTTATTTATTTATTTATTTATTTATTTATTTATTTATTGAGATGGAGTTTCACTCTGTTGCCCAGTCTGGAGTGCAGTGGCACAATCTCGGCTCACTACAACCTCGGTCTCCCTGGTTTGAGCAATTCGCCTGCCTCAGGCTCCCAAGTAGCTGGGATTATAGGAATGCACCACCATGCTCAGCAAATTTTTTTTTTTTTTTTTTTTTTTTTTTTTTTTTTTTTTTTTTTTTTTTAGTAGAGACGGGTTTTCTCCATGTTGATCAGGTTAATCTCAAACTGCTGACCTCAAATTATCCACCAGCCTCGGCCTCCCAAAGAAAATGTACACATCGTCCATTTTCAAAAAAAATTTTGGAATTACTTCTTTGTATTTTGTATGTCAAAAAACAATATCACTCATAAAGTTGTAAATATCTTCCATTTTTATCTTTGGTAGAAGTCATTGTGGGACTGAAACACATACATATGCAAACATAATTTTTGAAATATAAAAAATTTGTTTTGTACGTAGCAATAACTAGAACACGTAGAAACTGACTGCTTGTTTTAAGAAATAGAAATCTCCCACTAATATGGAACCCTTCTTTGTTTATCTTTAATAACAACTTTTGCCTTTTATCCAGAAGTAAATAATATGTTAAATTTTGTGTTCATTCATCATTATCTATAGAATTTTTACGTATATAAGTGAACGAATAACATTGGTTAGTTTTGCCTATTTTTTACTCTGCACTCCTGGAAGGCTGCTGTATGTACTCTGTAATTTGCTTTTTATTTCTATGGTACATCAACTTTGATATGTTTAGCTGTAGATCAGTATTTTTTCATGTCTAAGTCACATTTTATTGAATGAATATGCTCATACTTATTAATGTGATTACCATGTTCATATTAATTTCTTGTTAAGTTTTAGAATGTTTCTTTGTTATAGAAACAGTGAATGCTATAAAACATTCTTGAGAATATTCTTTAATCCTAGCAGAAACTTTTATCTGTGGCATGTAACTAATGTTGAGATTATGGAGTTATATACACTTTTTCAATTTCCTACATAATGCCAATATTTTCCAGAGAGATTGTAAAGATTTATGAAACTATTAATATTGTATAAATTTTGTAGCTGCTACAGTCTCGTATCTACTCTATCATAAAATATTTTACTTTTGGTCAGGCTATGAATTATAAAACATTTTGTTTTGTTTCATGTTCCTGGGCACTAACATATATTTAGCAGTCGTTGTGTTTCTAATTGTATTTCAGGCCCAAAATACCTTTTGGTCATTTTACTGTATTCTGTTGCTTGTTAATTCTTATTTTTAATGTTAAGAGGTCCTTATAGATTCCGGATATTATTATGTTGTTTCATGTTTGGCAAATGTCTTCAAGTAAGAGGTCATACTTTTAATCAACTAAAGTTATCCTATTTAAGAAAAAAAATACTTTTTTTTTCTAATGGAATTTAATATTTTTATTCTTTTGTTTGGACATTATGTTAATTAATTTAGAAATCATTCCTAACAAAAGTTGGTAAGTATATTCCCCTGTATCCTCTGGTAAATCCTTAATGCTTTGCCTTTTACTTTAAAAAATAAGTCTATCTGGAGTTGGTTTTCTTGTGTACAATGGGAGGCAGAGATCCACCATCCTTTCTCTTCTATATAAAAAATTGAGCTACTTTACAATCATTTTCACCACAGGTCCTCAATACCTACTTTGCTATATTGTAGTTTTCATGCATGTACTGGCTTATTTCTGATCATTTCATATCTATGTGTCCACATTGCCTATCAAAAAAAAAAAAAAAACCCTTAAATTATACAATGTTATAAGCCATAATAAGCCATAATGTTATCTAGTAGAGTTTATCCTATTCAGTTAGTTTTCCTCATAAGAATCATTATAAAGATTCTCTAGTAAAATGAGTAACAAAATTAGATATTTTATAGTAATTGATTGGATCTTCAGAATTTAGGAAATAATGTCTATATGGAATACAGTTTCCTTAAGGTTATGGGATATCTATACTAGTTGGGGTCTTACTTCAAAATTAAAATAATATTTTCATACATTTCTTTTAAACATAATTTCAGGAAAAGTTTATTTCTGATGTTCTTTTCTTGCCTCTGTAGAGAAATATTGTATGTTTTATATGTTTTATTTACAACAAAGTAAATAAATTCACTTATTAATTCCCACAACTTGTTAGTCTTATTTATTTTGTGTTATTTATGTAGTCAATCATATTACTTTATATTTTCTTCCTTTCTTCAAGCCTTTAAAATTCTTTTCTAGAACGATTTATGATATCTTATCTTTTAAATAAGATATTAGCATGATGTGGTGGCTCACACCTGTAATCTCAGCTACACGAGGGCAGGAGGATCACTTGAGGCCAGGTCACTGGTGCTTGACTAACATTTTATTTATTTATTTATGTTCTATCTACTTATTCCATCTAAATATTAGAAACTGGTCACAAAATATAAAGTATGGAAAAGATATAATTTTTAATTCTAATGAATTGCCCTAGAATACATTATCCAACATATCGTTTTATCAATATTCCCTTTTAGATGAAAAAATTACATAAAACAGCTGTAATCTAATTACTGATTTATTGACAGACTGAAGCAAATACATCATCTAAAATATTTACATGTATTTGCTTAGTCTTAGATTCCTCTTTGGATCTGATATCAAATTCTAATTGTTTGGTAAATATTAATTATAGCTTTTGATGAATGCTTTAGAAACTTTTCTGGTTTAATTTAGGAGGAAAATTTATTCATTTATATTTTCCAATTTTGTATTACTCAATAGATTACAGTAGAAAAGTGAAATGAAATGAAAAGTTATATTAACTTATTATTTATACAGGACATAAATTGAGTCTCATTTTACTAAATTTTTAGTAGAAACAAAACTCCTCAATTTAGTAGAATAAAACCCCACATAGAAGTACATGAATTACAACATTGCTGTTACTGTTAGACACATCATACCTAAAAGGATATTATGATGTACAAGAGATACTGGATCTTAATCTGAAACAGAAATCCTAATATAACATGCAGACTAAGAGAAAGAAAAGGAATACATGACACTTTCTTTAAATTCTTTATCAATACAATATACACACAAATAACTTACCAAATTTTCAATTTGATTGTCAGGTTAATCTGAAAGAAAATTGTGAGTAATCTTAATTTGGTCATTGTAAACTTTGTAAATTAATAGAGGGACTTGAATATTTTTTAAATATGATTTTTCTGGGAAATCCATAGAAAGCCAATAATTAAATGAAGGACTTTATCGACAAACTTGTTGCAAGTAATCCTCAAAATAATATAATTGCATCACCGCAAGAACATTTTAGTTAAAATTATTCAGGGGAGAGTTAGTTCACATTGATGAGGAATATAGTCTGTCACTCAGCGATAATACCCATACATAATCAAAAAAATAATATTAAGATATCAGGAAAATTTACAATTTTATAAATTAAAATAATTCTCAAAAACATTATTACATCTACATATTTGACAACCATTGAGTAACAATATCTTAGTCCATTCAGGCTGCTATAAAAGAATATCATAGACTGGGTGGATTATATGCAATAGAAATTCGTCACAGTACTGGAGGCTGGAAAGTACAAGATTAAAGTGCTGGCAGATTCAGTGTGTGTTGTAGGCTTGCTTACTGGTTCATAGATGCCATCTTTTCCCTGTGTACTCGTATGGTGGAAGGACAAGAGAGCTCCCTGGATCCTTTTTAATAAGGGCACTTATCCCATTTATAACCTTATTATCTCCCAAAGATTCCATCTTCTAATACCATCTCACTGGGAGGTTAGAATTTCAACAAATGAATTTAGAGTAACACAAACTGTCATTCTAAAGCAGGCAATACATTTGTAATTGTAGCTACTGCAATGTACACAATATTGTGGTGGTATTTTTTACTTATTGACTATTAACTCTCAAACTTTATGCATTAACATTAACAAATAATTGATATAAAAGTAAATTTGCATTTTCATACAAAATTAGAACTCTTCAGTGTAGATACAAGCATAAACAACATTACCTCCAAGTTAAATCAAGCTTTTCCTCAGAAAGATATTATTAGGTTCCAGTAGTAGAAAAATAAATTCTCCAAGGTACAATTCTAACATTGATGTAGTAGACCTAATGATATTTTTTAAAGGAGCAAAGGTAATCTGATGTCATCCTTCAAGTAATATATTCATACATAACTATACTAAGCACCCATTTCATTAGCTGTGTGCCATGTTATTATGTGGTCCACAAACCATAGAGAAAAAAACATAAAAACTGGATTAAATATTTATGATTATGTTAAAATTTTAAAACGAAGTGGTATTGTGACGTAGATGTGAAATTTGGAATTCAGAAACCAAAGAATAAAAATATTTAAAGTGTACACAATGTATTCCTCAGTGTCGTCCACTTCATACGGTGTAGTCAAGTTAATCTATGAGACAGAGATATGGCAGTGTTTCTCAAAAAAACAAATAATTTTAAACTGTTTAGCAATTTGTTTCATCAAGTTTTCATTCATTTTTCTAAAAGGAAAAGTAAAGCCCTTAAAAACCACACATATTAAGTCTAGAAATTAGAAGGTGATCAATACAAGGTAAATGAGAGTTCTGTGAATGGTTAAAATATAAATATTATTTTCCCATGAGTTGTCTTTGTCTAATTATACTTATGTTACACCTTAAGTAATATTAGAAGCATATTTAAAGAGGCAGAAAACCAGGAACCATGTAGATAAACTCAATATCACGATCAGAACATGAGAATACACATTTTTCAAGCTTCTGTGTAGCATATACAAAGATAGCTGACATTTTGGGTCATAAAACATACCTTAATAAAATTTAAATAATATAAATCATACAAAGTATGCTGCTATCAGACCACAGTAAAATTAAACTAGAAATCAGTAACAGAAAGATAGCTGGAAAATCCTGAAATCTTTAAAATTAAACACACATTTCTAAATTACCCATAGGTCCAAAAGGAAGCCTTAAAATAAATTTTAAGATATTTTACATTAAATAAAACAAAATACAACTTATTAAGATGAGTGGGATACAGCAAAAGCAGCACTTAGAGATAAATTTATAGTATTAAATGCATACACGAGAAAAGAAGAAAGATCTAAAATCAATCTAAACTTCAACTCTGGTATATAACAAACAAGAGAATTTAAAAAGTTGGAATCCAAAATAAGTGAAAAAAATTAAAAAGGGTCAAAAAATACATGAAATTTAATATAGAAAATTAGTAGAAAAATAATCAACAAAATCAAATCTGGCTCTTTATGAAGATCTAAAAAGTTGATGAATCGCCAGCCTGAGTAACCTGGAGAAAATGAAAGGTAACAAAAATGGCTAATTTCAGAAATGAACAGCCATTCCCAGTAATCCCATGAGCGTTATAAACAACTCTGTGCCCATAAATTTAGTAACTTACCCAAATTGGAAAAATTCATTGAGAGACACAATCTACCAAAACTCATAAAGGATAAAATAGATAATCTGAGTAGTTATCTGTGTATTAAGGAGATTGAAGCAATAATTAATAACTTTCCAAAGAAGAAAGCACAAAACCCTGATGGTTTCACTGATGAATTATACCAATCCTTTAAAAAAGAAATGATAATGACCTTCTGAAATCTCTTTTAGATAGTGGAAACTGATGGCACACTTTCTGGTTCTTTAAAGTCGGCTTTATGCTAATTTCAAAACAAAAGACTTCACAAGAAAGAAAAACTGCAAACTAGTATTTTTCATGACCATAGAGGTAAACATACTCCACAAAATATTAGCAGATTAACTCCAATAATATATAAAATAAATCCCATTATGGTCTATTGAGATTTATTTCAGCTATACAAGAAAGTTTCAAGATTCCATAATTATTTAATCAAGATAGATTAATTATTAATTATTAATCTATCACACCAACAAGCTAAAGAAAAAAATATAGATTTTAAAGATACATATAAAAATATTTTACAAAATCCCACACTCATTTATTATTTAAATAAAACCTCTCACTAAACTAGGTATAGAGAGGAACTTTCTCAACCTGATAAATACATCTTCAAAACAGTTACAGCTGATATAAATGACGAGTTGATGGGTGCTGACGAGTTGATGGGTGCAGCACACCAACATGGCACAAGTATACATATATAACAAATCTGCACATTATGCACATATACCCTAGAATTTAAAGTATAATAATAATTTTAAAAAAAAAGTTACAGCTGACATCATACTCAATGATGAAAAACTAAATATTGTCACCCTAAGACCAGGAACGAGGCATGGACAGCCATATGCAAAATAATAATAATCTAGACAAAGATATACCTTTCACAAAAATTAAGTAAAAATATATCATAAACTAAAGGTAAAATGGAAAAGTATACAACTTCTAGAAAACATCCTAGGAGAAAATGTAGGTGAGTGAGTTTGGTGATGACTTTCTAGATACAACACCAAAAGTAAGATCCATTAAAGAAAAACATGAATGTTGGACTTCATATAGTTTTTAAAATTTCTGCTTTGAAAAAATAGGAGAATAAAGAGATAAATTACCAACTGGGAGACAATATTTGTAAATCTCATATCTGATAAAGGATTGACATCCAAATATACTAAAAACTCTTGGAACAATAAGTCATTGTCATTGAAAAATGGGCTAAAATGGGTTCACTTTAGATGATGTAAACAGACACTTCATCAATGAAGACAAGCAGATGGCAAAATAGCATACGAAAAGGTATTCAATATCATATGAAGCTAGAGGATTACAAATTAAAATAACAATGACATACTATTGCATATCTATTAGAAGAGTAAAATCTCAAACACTGACAACACCCAATGCGGACAAGGATATGGAGCCACAGGAACAATTACTCATTGTAAATGAGAATGCAAAACATTACAATTACTTTCTAAAAACAGTTCTGCAGTTCCTTGCAAAATTGATAGTAAGCTTAACACCATAACATCCAGCTACTATACTTGTTGGTATTTACCAAAATTAGTTGAAAAACTTCTGTCCACATGAAAACCTACACACAAATGCTTACAGCAACTTTCTTTACAATTTCAAGTAATTGTATGCATCAAGATATACTTCAACAGATGAATGGATAAGCAAACTTTGGTGCATTCATAAAATAAAATATTATTCAGAGATAAAATGTGGCATATCCAATTATGAAAAATGAATGGTAAGAATAGGATAAACATTAAATATATTTTGCTAAGTGAAATAGACCAGTTTGAAAAGTATACATACTGTATGTTTATGACTATATAACATTCTGGGAAAAAGCAGTAAATATTATAGAGAGAATAAAAAGATTAATGGTTGTCAAGATGTTATGAAGGAAAGATGAACAGGGGAGTAAATATGGATTACAGAATACTTTTTAGGGCAAGAAACTATTCTGTATGATCCTATAATGACAGACACATGAATTTATTCATTTGTCAAAACTAATTGGACTGTACAAAACACAGAGTGCTCCCTCCTGTTAACTACTAACTTGGTAAATAATGTATAAATATTGGTTTATTGATTTTACCAAATGTACCACATTAATGTAAAATGTTGATATTCGCAAAAATGGGTGTGAAGGATTGGTGGATATATGGAAACTCTGCACTTCACAGTTTTCTATAAAATAAAACTAAAAATAAATCTACTAATTAAGAAAATAATCATGCAGAATCATTGGTTACTTTGTGCCAGAAACTAAAATAGAACACCTACTGATTCACAAAATGAAATGATGTGGCTTAGTCTCGATACATGTATCAGTTTGGGCAATTTGCTTAAATTCTTTCAATTCCTGCATAATACTTCCTAACAAGGAACAGAGTCTTAAAGTAGCATGATATTGACCCTGTCAATCTCTCCAGATGCCTCATCTCACTTCCCTACTCATTCTCATTAGGCATGCTTCCAATAAAGATTTTTTTTTACAATTTAGAATAATATTTTTTATTTTGAACCATTATTTTTGTGTATACAATCTCATCACTTTTGTACAAACGTACAGTTTTATATCATAGTATTTTAAAGGATTTTACTTTATGTATATGCTAATTTTTTTTTCACACATTAATTTGTACAGATTTATTATGTGGATAAATCCTGGACATTCCAGGTAAGGTTTCAATCTTGGGATACAATTTTGAAAAAAACAGAATCCTTCCTGGAACACACATTCTAGGAGACAAAAACTTAAAAAATGCATACAATGATTTTGAAGACACATTAAATTATGAATGATAATATAATCATTAACACATATAATTTATAAACTGTGTTATGTAATAATATATCATAATACATGGAATGTATATATACACACATTATAATTATCATAGTATTAGAAACAATTATATATAATTATATATGTAGTTACATACATGTTGTATATGTGTGTGTACATATAATACTCTAATATATTGTAATGTGTTATGCAATATTATGCAATTTATATATGTGCCCTGTGTGTGTGTGTGTGTGTGTTTGTGGGTAATAACCACAATGTTACATTAATATAATGCATTTTTAAAGTCTTGGATCTTGTGAGCTTTAACCATTGCCTAGGATGAAGAGGATTTGTCCTGATAGTAAATGTGAATAAATAAATTAATGTGAGAATAAATTTTGGCATATCCATACAAGAAAATTATATGCAATAAATAAAATGTTGTAGTATACAACTGTAAACTGATATATAAAACTAATAAGTGACACATCACATTATAGGTAATACAGAATATATGAATATATATTATAATAATCATAGTACCACCTGTAATTTAATGTCAGGTATTAAACCAATCACCTCCTTTGGATCTCTAGGTTGTTTCCTGTATTCTCACTAATAAAAATTACCTTGTCATGCATATGCTTCTTGATAACACTTTAAAAATATTTTTCTCTTAGAATTCATTTTTAAAAATTAAAAGATATGTATGAGTTCAAGACGTTCCATATGTAAGCTACATGCAGTCAGGATGGTAAATGGCAAACTTCAGGATATGAAAGAGTAACTACTACCTTAAAGCAACTCATGAATGAATGAAAAATCATTTTGATAATGTTAGTATCTCATTGTATTATAGATGAAAAACCTGAAGTCCAGAGAAATTAGTGGTTTCTCTAGGTCACGGCAATGATAGACACTAGAATCTGACTGGTAGACATTTTATCACTGTACTTATTTAATTTGGTTATGATGGCAGTAATAGTCATATAAATTATATTTGAAAAATTATTTTTGTAACCTCCAGTATCAAATAAAACAATGTTGACAAAAGTTAACAGGTATTAGCAAATACCAGTTAACAAAATTGAGATTCAATCATAATAAAACAATGTGACATTTTCAAAGTATGTTTTACAAAATGTGATTCCCCATATTATTAATGGAAATTATACACAAGAAATGACTCAGAGTTCCTGTTCTTAATAGCTAGGGAAATACATGGCTGAACAAAATAATCAAATTTCTTAATGGTAGGTATTATCAGAATTTTTAATGTGACATATACTTTTTAAGTTCTTCAAAAAGGAAATATGCCAATAGTATTTATTTTAGAGGCCCTCTCACAAAACTACTTATTTTCTTCCCAACCTTTAAGTTCAGGGATACATGTGTCAGATGTGCAGATTTGTTACATAGGTAGATGTATATCATGGTGGTTTGCAGCACAGATCATCCCATCACCTAGGTATGAAACCAGTCCATCCATTAATTATTCTTCCTGATGCTCTCCCTCCTGCTACTCCTCACCCCCCAGTAGGCCCCAGTATGTGTTGCTCCCCACCATGTGTCCATGTGTTCTCATCATTTAGCTCTCATTTATAAGTGAGAACATGCAGTGTTAGGTTTTCTGTTCCTCTATTTGTTTGCTGAGGATAATGGCTCCAGCTCCATCCATGTTCCTGCATGATCTCATTCCTTGTCATGGTTGCATAGTATTCCAAGGTGTATATGTACCACATTTTCTTAATTAATCTTTCACTGATGGGCATGTGAGTTGATTCCATGTCTTTGCTGTTGTGAACAGTGCTGCAACAAACACTCACATGCGTGCATCTTTATAATAGATTGTTTTACAAAACCTTATCTTAATAATAAAATGCACAGTGTAAAATATCATAAAATTAGCTCTAAATACATAAAAAATATTATATTTCATCAATGTAAAACTAGCTCTAAATACACAGAAATTATTATATTTTGAAATAAAAAACACAATTCTTAAACCTAAAGAAATAATACACTATTATGCTTTGAAACAAAAAACAAAACAAAACAAAACAACTCCGACTAAAATCACACAGGAGGAGACTGGATAACCATTCATTCATTTAATAAACCTTTAGCTAGAACATATAGAATAGGTTATTATAATTTAGAGAGCAAAGACAGCCCATGACCTGAAGAGTTCGTAGCCTGATCAGGCATATTGGTGGGCATCCTAGTTGATAAGTGACTCCTAACAGTGCAAAAGTTATTCTGAGTTCAAAGAAGCAAACACCAACTTGGACTGGCTGAGTGACTATAGTTATGATAGATTTTTGTGGAAGTGACAACTAAACTTTGAAATGTGATTTGGCCTTTGTGAGTGAAAGAAGCAGGAGATGGAAATTGGGTGCTTAGATCTCTAATACAGAATGAAAACACTCTACAGTATTAACTCCATGCTGGAGACTTAGCTAAGATTTACTGTCCTTTTTGCTTATTCGCTTCTGTGACAATGAATAACTCCATCACCAAAGAGAAGGGTGTTTGTTTTTTTTGGTTTATTTTGCTTTGCTATATTCCCCTCATATATACAAATACCTAACATCTGAAGTATAACTGAGTTAAATGCAGATGTTCAGGTATCTTGCTGGATTAAAGGTAAACATGGCAATTTATGGTGGTATCTAAGGCTATTTTGAGCATGTTTGACTAACTATATTGATTTTGTATTTACGGTAACATCTTTATTAATAGCATTTAAAGATTAACAGCTTTAGTTTCTTAAATATCAGCAAAAAATAATTAGTACTGTTTTGTCTTAAAAATAACAAAAGTCACCAGAAACCCAAATTAAGGGTCTTATTAGCCATTTCTATAGAAATATAGCATTCAAGTGTAACAACTTAAAAACATCCTCTGTATTATTTACTTACAAGAACCTCAAAATACATCTCTGTATTAAAGATCTGCTACAGGAAGCTATAATTCTGTCTTAACTGCTGTGTGTGTATCACTTTAAAGACGTCCCAGGTGCAACCTTTCTGCCTGGTCACTTTAAATGTCACAGATGGTTCTGTCAATATGTATTACGAAATTTCCACTTTGGTTATTTTTTCCTGCTCTTTCGCTAAAGATCAGTAAACACTGATTTGATCAAACACATCAACCACTTTTATTCAATAATTTTATTTGTAATTCATTTCCATCCATGGTTTGTTACTGTTGCTGTCATTTAGAAGTCCACCTTTGACAATGACTGCCATTGACCCCATGTATAAAAACTAATAGCAATCATACACAAAACTTAGTAATTGTATACAAATGGAAAGAAATGAATTTTATTACGTGTACTGTAATATTTCTTGGAGTGAGGAAAGTATTGCAGGCATGTTATTAACTTATTGATGTCACTGGAACAATAGAATAACCATTGAAGAAACTATTATTGTTGTGTTTTATGCAGGGAAGGGGCTAAGATGAGCTTTAAGAATTGAAAAATATTTTATAATGCAGCATGAGGAAAATAGACTTAAGACATTTTAATACATCTTTGATATATCCCTTGCTGCTTAAACTCAGCAACATTTTATTGAGGAGGCGAATTACATTTATAAAGTAAAAAGACCAAATTAAATCTTCACTGGATTAAGATTACTTATTCAGGAAATTACATTTCTGAAGATATGAGGCATAGCAGGGAGGAAGGTTTTGTTTGATGTAGACTTTCATTACTAGTCTCAAAATAATATTGAAAAATGCATTCAATAAATTCTTTTACATGTCCTATATTTATTCTTAAATATTCCAAACACAGTATGTGTCTTAGACTAGAGAAGATCTAGAAAATGTTTCATACAATAATCCCTGAGTCTGCTTTTTTCACATTACTATTTATTCCTCATCTTGGGGCTTATTTGAAGCCAGAAGGGCAGAGCAGCAGGGTCTCCCAAGCCTGTAGTTACTGCTTCTCATTCTGACAAATCAATATAAAATGTGAGCCTGAAACCTGATATCATGAACCACATTTTCTCATTTTCACAGCAGGAAATAAAGTTATTTCAAAATCCAGGGCACCAAATGCACAAGTGTTTATTGTAACACAATTTTGCCAGGCCAGATACTGAACTATTATTTTATTGTAATTCTATGGTTTATAATGGTTGATTCAACATTTCTGTGAGCATAGGCTGCAAAGAATAAATCAGCATAAATATACCTTTTTATATACATATTTATTGACAATACCTGTTATTTGAATGCAGGTCAGTCTAGTACAAATTTAAAAGAAGTAAATATGTGTTTTCAATAGTCTATCTTTAATGTTATTTTTTTCTATTTTTATTCATATCTTTTCTGTGCCTTAGGATCCAGTGCTGTTATAGTCTCTAGTCTATCTGTAATTTACTATGTCTGAACCAAGAAATTACTTGCATGAATTTGAATAATATAATCTCATTTTTGGTGCAATTTCAATAATAAGAAGGAGATATTTGGCATGAGTGGTTTCCCATTATCCATACTATCATACAATGAAGATGATTACATAAAATGCATATCCCAGTTTTAAAAATCAGAGTATGATTGCTAAAATCTGAAAACTCAAATATTTTGTAGGTTAATGGTAGGTTAAACAATTTGGTAGGTCAATGGTTATAGCATATATTTCAAGCGAAAGTCATGTCTCTAAATCGGTGCATCTGTGACATTCTGAAAAGAAGCTGGGTGAATTACATCTTATTGTGCAAATATTTGACAAATTTCAGTGTCTTTCCCAGAGACAGTGTACTGGTATTTTTCACATTGTGTGAAGGTTTTGGAATAACCTGGAATCTACTGTATTTGTGAATCCCCAGAAATAAACTCTATGACTAGCCCTACATTAGGTCAGAATGGAGAATCATTAAAACTTTCAGACACAGTCGAGCTGAGGAAAAAAAATATATATATTTTAATTCTAAATATTTATCCCAATCTATATTTCTCTACCTGATCTGGAACAAAATGAGTCTTGGTTTGAAGGTTTGGGACAATACTTGCCTATTTTTTGAGAAGGAAATTATCATACCGTATACAGATGCATGCATAATTTTAAATACTATGTCCTGCAACAACAACTCTCCTTTTCTTTTTCCATTAACAGTGGCAAGGAATTTTAAGATAAAAGGTTTTAAAATAGGGATGTATGCTATGACTATTTTAATGTTATTAAAAGTATTTCAGTATCAGTATCTTTGACTTGTCAGTCACGTATCTATTTGTATTTATAGTGTGACAGTATGTAAAATCTATAATTTTTCCCAACTATTCTGAAGAATTACTTTAATTATTAATTGCTTTATGTTTATGATATTTACTTGTATAAAATGCAGTAAACTTTTCCTCTTTAATGTTATGGAAATAAGCAGTGTCAAATATACATGAAGGGAATAAATCAACTTGTGACGTTAGGTACTTTATCAGGTAGTACAGCACCAGATGTTTCAAGCATTGTTTGTCAGTTCTGCAGAGTGAATAAAGATGAAATTTAATGAAGAGGAAGGATGCTCAGTGAAGAGGAAGAAGAAACCTGAAGTAGCATAATAGGCACTAAATAAAGCACATGATTACTTCTTAGAAATTGAACTAAAGTTCATCATTCAAAGAGCTCTCAACAGTTTAACTCCATTCAGAAGGTTGTCTCTGTTGTGTTTCAATTTTGAATACACTGGCATCATTCCTTAGGCAAGGCAGATTTTAGCTCGGTAAGCGCTGGAGTTGATCCAGGTAGCTGGCATGAGGCCCCACATAAATACACGTTGAAGAGTACTACACTGCACCAGCAATGCTAAATTAAACTTGACATTCTGAACAAAAAGATTCATTATTTACATACTTTGGGGAAATCTGATTTGTTCCCATAGTGCTCTTTCCTCGGTGTTCTGAGCAGCTGCTGTAAAATAAAATCTGTTTCTGCCACCTAAATCTGTTACTCATAATTAATACTTATGAAAACACAAATATTTACAAATCGCCATAATTTGGTAGTGAAATTAGTTACATCATTTGCAACATAATTTAAAATCACATTATTATCCAGCTATTAGCCATTTGAAAAAAAATTTATTACCTTATATGAGGCTATATTGTGTTTCTCTAAGCCATACTTATTTTTATGTAATAATGACATCAAGACACCACTAACATTTGCACTTAAATTAACCTGAAGAACTTCTGCTTATACTTCATCCTCTTTAAAATAATTCTGAATAATATTTGAAGTTTCCTAAGGAGTTATAGTGCTTGGATTCACATAGTTTTTCTTTTAGATGCTCTGTGGTAAATCCAAACCCCTCATCTAGCACACCACAGTGACGCTGACTGTAGATACCACCAACAAACAGCTAAGTATGTATGATGATTCAGTTCTGCTGATGCGCGCCTGAATCACTGAGACAAAGACTTTCTTCACAGTGAGATGTTCTCTCCCTCAACTAAATATTAGTGGTAAACACCTGCACTATTGCTCATTCTTTTTAAAAAATCCAACTTGTTCTCATAGTAATAAAACAGAAGATGTGTCTTTCTTTCCTATCAGTGAAATTCTCCATTATTTTATGCTTGCTCCTAGTAAGTAAGCACTATATATTACAGTATCTGTGTGTCTATTTTAAGCTAATCTATTCATATTGTTGTCTATATAAATGTATAAATTTTTTCCCAACTTGTTACCAGATTCAAGTTGAAAATTTATCTCATTGAAACAAAAAACATGATTCAAAATTATATTATCTTTAATTACCTAGAAAAATTAAAATTTTCATATATAAAGATGTAAAATAACAAAAGGTACTGAACAAATATGCACATATCAGTAAACAGTCATGTTTATCATTCAAGAAAATGTCATCACGTTGCTTTTCATCAGCAAATATATTTGAAAGAGGAAAGACTAAAATACGACACACGCTTTTCAATTGTACAAGTATTCACTGTTGATGCTACTGAAACTGAAGAATGAAGACATTTAAAAACTATAAATCAGATACCAATCAAAAATCTCTCATAATATTATGTAATAGTAGACAATAACTGAAGGAAGCTGCTTCTATTTTAAGAAGTCCAGAGCAATATGTGAAAGAGATGTCTTCACTAATCTAATTTATGCATAGCAGAAAGTGACATTGCCATGGCAGATATACTGAGTTCCATTACACTTTCATACCATCAGATTTATTTAATATAGGCATGCGACATTTTCTCTAATAGTACCACAACGATTCAAATAAAATAAATCAATTTATAAATTAACTAGAGAATTGGAAATAAGAAACCAGTATAGTTGGAAGCTTAATTATACATCTCTGAACTGTTTTTCTCCACAAATCCCTGTCTAGATGCCAAACTCTGATGAAATTTATAAGCTTCTTCAACATTCAACTGCATATAGCAGAGGAAAAAACACATTACAAAGAAGAAACAGTATTTAAAAAGTAAAGTTATAATAAAGAATATAAAATATGTTGGACAGAATAAAAGCAAATACATAAATATTCAATTATGTAAATGGAGAGAATTTTGCTATAGAGTTACTATCAGAATGTGCTGTATGAAGTTTTTAAATTTACACTTAAAATTTTGGCAAAGAAAGGTAGAAATGGGAGTGTTTGCAAATGTGTACTTTAAATCTATCCAAAAATATAAATAATAATAACAACAATAAATCAGCAAAACAGAACTGAGGTCAAAATAATAAACGAGTATGAATGTATTGGAGGTTTCTTAACATATTATAGTCATAAAGTTTTATGTAACAGACAAAACCGCAGTAAATGCATACGTTTAGAATTACAAAGATTATGCAAATAAGTAAATAATAGTCGAAAATTTTCTTGTAGCTCTCCAAGAATTTTTGAGATAAAATTAACAAAATGGAACTGAAAGTTGAGGATTAGAAAAATATAAATTACAAACTTGTATGTTTATACTAAGGAGTGTAAATTTTAAGTCTATCCTGTGATGCAATCAGCATTATAATAATATAAACACACATTCATAAAATAAAATTATAAGCAATTTCAAGTACTTGAAAGAACAATCAAAAATAGATTACCTATAAATATATGTGATAAAATATAAGGAGAAAACAGGATACTATTTGTAGATATTATAAAAGATAATTAGAAAGGCATAATTACAAGATGAAACCTGAATTTATTTTAAAAACAACTAGAAGAAAATAATGCAAAATTACAATCTCTTTGAAAGTAACATAAATTAGAATTAAATATCTATTAAATGAGGTGATTGGGAAAAAAAATGTTTGACTAGAATGGCAACATATAGCAGAAAATAATTATAAATGAAACATTATTTCAGAAGTAAAGTCAATATTTGATAGATTACATTGGTGATTAAATATAATGGAAAAAAGTCTTCAAGATGAAAATAGAAAATGTAAAATCAAAATGAAAAAAGAAACAAAGTACTTTCTGAAAAAAAATATATATACAGAAGAAAAGCAAAAGAAATGCAAAATATGGAAAAAGAATTACACAGAAATAAGCCAAATCAATGAAATAGAATCAATAACAAAATTTATTTTTGACAAAACTTTCTTTTAATTAGGTATGTGACACAGATCTTCATATTTTCTATATACCTTCACAAAACAACCTAATGGCCCAACCTGATGTATATTATGGTAAAACTTTTTGGAATTTTTAGAAACCAGACAAAATATTAAAGAATATCCATGTCTTCAGACTTTTGCATCATAATTATGTATATCCCCCCAAAAATTAACCTACTAAATATTTCAAGGGTATAAAATATGACAAACAGTATTGTTTGCAGCCATACTCATATATACACGTGTGTGTGTTTATATATATGTATATTCATACACATATATACCTATATATATGAGGCCCACCTACATTAGGGAGACAATCTTTACTCAGACAATCTTTACCAATTCATGTGTTAATCTCAGCTAGAAACACCCTTACAGACATACCTAGATTAGTGTTTGATCAGATGTCTAGATATCCTATGGCTCAGTCAAGTGGACACAGAAAATTAACCATCACAATAGCCAAACAAAAAAAGAAGAAATATTCATGTTATGAAACTTCCCTCAAATATCTACTTAAGAACATGCTTTAGACATAGAAAGAAGCAAAAAATAAAGAAACAACAGGATACTAACTGATGGGGAACATTAAATATAAATTATATATATATATTTA
>NW_016809886.1:1242680-1274547 GCF_001698545.2 Rhinopithecus bieti | reverse complement strand
ATAACATAAAACTAAATTATATTCATGAGTTATAATGTATAGTTTTTAACAGACAAGAACTCTTGTAATGTTACTTTCAAAAGTTTCAATTCAGGCAGGTCAGATTGCTTATTATCTTGCAAAAATTATTTGGAAGCAAGTCATCTAATTATAAATTAGATGGCATAGATAAAGAAGAAAATGGATTAGAAAAAGTTATTAGCTAAGTTTTACCCTGTTCTAGTAGGCAAGCAGTAGACAATATTATTTCTCTAATCCCCCAAAATGTAGATTAAGTGTATTAGGTAATATTATTACCACAAAACAATTAGAGCAAAATAATAACCTTCCTAAATAATAAAATTTGTATTAAAATTGAGAAAGGATAAAGACATGATGAAAAAGTCTAATGTAAAATATAAAGATATATCTTAAAACAATATGAAATAAGTAAAACCAAAATATCAATAATATTAATAAATGTACATGAATTTCTAAAGAAAAAACATTCAGATTGACTAAAACTGAAAGGTTCAAGACTTTCTGTATAAAAGATACTTATCCCAAGGGAAGGATGTCAGAAATTCTTTTTAATTAAAAAAATAGTTTTAAAATGCAAACTCAGGATAACCCTTATCCCACATTTTAGTGTTATAGTTTGAAAATAAAACACATCATAACCCTTTTAAAATAAAACTCATTATAACCCCTTTCTCCCACTTAGTGTAACTAAAACCTCTTATCAAACTATAAAAAATAAGTTCCCTGGTGATTATGAAAATTAGATAATACCATCCGTATTGCGGTGAAATTCAAACTTAGGAAAAGAATCTCATAGATCATTTTCCTTTTGAGCTGTGACAACAATCCACACTAGTAGATCCCCCGGGAAAGCTTCAGTGAAAGGGAAATCCTGTCTATCTGGCCAGAACAGCCAGAATATAGAGCCTTTCGGGTTGGAGAATGCAGAAAAAAATCCACAAGGGAGATACCTAAATAAGGAAAAACACTAGTTTTGTATAGTAACTTATACAGGTCTCAGGCTCACCCCAAGCTATACAAGAACTGGGAGTCTCAAATCAACAGCACAAAGGTTTAGAAACTGAATTGAGATTTAAATCAACAACATCCTAGTCTCAAATCACTGAGTATTTCATATGCATGACAGACCAAAAAAGTAGAGCAGTTGAGCTTTGAGAATTGAATGGCTATATGAACCACAGACAGAAGAAATGAGGCAAACATTTGAACCTACTTTTCTGGCTGTCACCTAAAACTAAAAAAAAAATAAAAAATTAAAAAAGAAAAAGTAACCTTTTCCAAAGGATCATAACAAGCCTAGAGTCTACATACATATGGTAACATTCAATTTGCTCAAGACAAAATTTAATTAAAACAAGCAAAGACCTGTTAGTATGTAATTAATTACCTTTGGATAAAACAGCAGTGGTGCACATCCAAATATGTCCAAGATGTTGACATTACCAAAGACTTTAAAGCAGCTATTGTGACTATGTTCAACATGGTAAAGAATAACACCCATGAAGTAAACAGAAAGGTAAGGTTCATAGAGATTTTTTGAAGTTAAAAAAGCATCTAATAAAATTATAATAGTGAAAAAACCTGAAACACAAAACCAGTGGATGTATACAACAGCAAAATGGAGATGTTAAAATACAAAATGAACTTAAAGGAGTGAATTTGAAAATAAATGAATAGAAATTATGCATTTGGAGAATAGAGAAAATATATTGAAAAGGAAAGCAGATCCTTCAAGATAAGTGGAATTATATCAGAAAGCTTAACAAATGAATCATTGAAGCTTCCAAATTATTTTAGGGGGTATAAAACAGGAAGATAAAACAATAGAGCAAAAAGTATTTAAATTTATCATAAACATAGCTCTCCAGAAATTAATGATATAAATGATCAAGAACTCAGCAAATTTCAAATATAATAAAATAAAATAAAGCAATGCCTAGATATATCATAGTAAAGCTGCTGATTACCAAAGACGAAGAAAAAAATCTTGAAAGTTACTAGAGGAAAATAAAACACTGAATATAGGGAAACAATGATTGGAAAGTTTATCAATTAATCATCAGAAATCATGATTGTCAGAAAGTGAACCGCTATCTATAAAGTGGTACTGAAGAGAATGCAAAAAAAATACAATAAGACATTAAAACAAGACATTAGTCAGGAATTTTCTAAGAATACAGAGTTTATTCAATAGTAAGAAACTCTAAAACATCCATAATTTTAGTTGAAGCATAAAGAAAATTAATCTCTTCAAAGATGGGGAGAATAATTTAATAAAATAGGATGCAGATTCAGGTTAAATCTTTAAAATCTTTAAATGTAATTGGGACAAGTATATAATCTCTAAATTTAATAAAATCTTCTCTGTATGATGTAATACATATTGAATACCTATATCAATACTTCAGCCTCCAAACCAACATTTTATGTAACAGAGAAACACTTGAAACCTTTGCACTAATGTCAAAAACAGAAAAAACATGGCTACTATATCTTATGCAGTTTACAGCTTTANATTCTCAACATCTTAGGTATGTCGGCTCTCCTAGGTACATTTATACATTGAGTGCAGTGCCAAAATGAGAGGCATTAAGTATTTTTATGAAGCTGCTGTAGCTATTTATAAAGTTCATTTCAAAAAGAAGTCAAAAAGGAAAGATGAATTTTTATTAAGTGGTAATAGAATAGTCTTATTTTTAAAATGGAATTATTCTTTCAAATTGTATAGCTCAAATGGAACATATATACTATTTAAGTTTTAAAGTATAAGAGGAAATATCAAAAAATATCTGTATAATATCAAAACAGAAGAAAAAATATAATCATGTATCAAAACCTAGAAACATATAAATAAAATAGTTAAAAATAAAAAAAATAGATACAATAGAGGATAAATTGTTTCCCTTTTAAAAATTCTATAATGGCATATAGAATTTCAAATTTCAGAGGGATACTTTAGTCATCTTTGGATAATGCAAGATAATTGACTTTTGTTATCTTCTTAGTAAAAAAATTTTAAAATCAACTTGTTTTCTACTTTTCCCAAGTGATCTCTACTCCAGAGTAACCAAAGTGTTAACGGAATTAAACTTTTTCTTTACTGAAGTGGTTCAAACACAATCATGCTTAACTTAATGACAAGATTACAATCTGAAAATACCTTGTTAAATATTTTTGTCATTGTGTGAATATCATAGAGTGTGCTTACACAAAGCTAGATGATATAGCCTATGACACTTCTAGGCTATATGATATAGGCTATTGCTCCTAGGCTACAAACCTGTACAACATGTTAATGTACTGAATAATGAAAGCAATTATAACACAATAAGTATTTATGTATCTAAAAACAGATAAGGTACAGTAAAGTATGGTATAAAATATAGAAAATGGAAGACCTGTCTAGAGCATATACCAGAAATGGAGCTTGCAGGACAGGAAGTTGCTCTGGGTGAATCAGGAAGTGGTGAGTGAATTAGAAAGACTGGGAAATCACTGTACACTGCTGTAGATTTTATGAACACCGTACACATTGTCTACACTAAATGTATGTTTTCAAATTTCTTTTTTCACTGATAAATTAATCTTAGCTTACCATAATTTTTACTCTATAACTTTTCAGCCATGTTTGGCTAAATTTTTATTTTTATTTTTTTTTAAGATGGGGATTTCACTACGTTCCTGGGCTGGTCTCAAACTCCTGGCCTCAAGTGGTGTCCCACCTCTGCCTCCCAAGTAGCTGAGATTATAGGCACAAGTCGCTATGCCTGGATCTCTTTTTATTTTTTTTTTTAACTTTTTTATTCTTTGGTAATAATCTTACAGTAACGGGGTCCCAACCCAGACTCCAAAAGAGGGTTCTTGGATCTCACGCAGGAAAGAGTCAAGGCAAGATCACAATGCAAAATGAAAGCAAGTTTATTAACAACGTAAAGGAATAAAAAAATGGCTACTGCATAGACAGAGCAGCCCTGAGGGCTGCTGATTGCCCATTTTTATGGTTATTTCTTGATTACATGCAAAACAAGGGGTGAATTATTCAAGTCTCTCCTTTTTAGACCATATAGGGTAACATCCTAAGGTTGCCATGGCATTTATAAACTCTCATGACACTGGTGGGAGTGCAGACGTGAGGACGACCAGAGATCACTCTTTGTCACCATTTTGGTTTTGGTGGGTTTTGGCCAGCTCCTTTACTGCAACCTGTTTTATCAGCAAGGTCTTTATGACCTGTATTTTGTGCTGACCTCCTATCTCATCCAGTGACTTAGAAAGCCTTAACCATCTGGAAATACAATCCAGTAGGTTTTAGCCTCGTTTTACCCAGCTCCTGTTTAAGATGGAGTTGCTCTGGTTCACATGCCTCTGGCAATAACACCCAGCTTAAAACATGAACAGTTTATAGCTAGAGAAAAATATTTTCTTTGTATACTTATTCTGTAAGTTTCTACTTTTAATTTTTTCATTTTTATTGTTTACCTTTTAAACATTTTTTTTACAAATTAAGTCACAAATACACTCATTGTTCACCTAGACCTACACAGGGTTAGAATCTTCAATATCATTGTCTTCCACCTCCACATCTTATCCCACTGGAAGGTTTTCAGGAGCAATAACACACACATGGAGCTGTCATCTCTTGTTATAAAAGCATCTTCTTCCAGGCTACCTTCCGAAGGACTTGTCTGAGTCTGTTTTCCAATTCAGTTTCTTTTTTTAAAAAGGAGTATGCTCTAACGTAACAATAAAAAGTATAGTATAGTAATTGTATACACTGGTATCATAGTTATTATCAAGTATTATGTACTGTACATAGTAGTATATACTTTTATAAGACTGGCGATGGCTTTGGTTTATTTATACCAGCATCACTAGAAGTGTGTGAATAATGAGTTGAACTCTACCATTAAGACTGTTACAACATCACTGAGCAAATGGAATTTTTCAGCTCCATTATAACCTTATATGACCACTGTTGTATATGTGGTTTGTCATTGGCTAAAATATATGCATGTGGCACATAACTCTAATTGAAAAATAAAGGTTAACTAATAATATTACCATTTTAAACTCCTAGTGAGTTCAAGAATTTAAGAAATACTCTCCAGTAGCTAACATCATTATAAAATTATAAGGAACAAGGTATCATAATATTATACTCTCTTGATGCATACACATAACATTTATGGAATTGTGTTGCCAGGACAAGATTAAACTTGAATCTGATGAACCTTCTAGATCCAACTTCACTTTATAGGAAGTACATTAATGGCTATGTTAGATGGCATGTCTTTTAGTTACAGGTTTCTAATGACACAAAGATCTATATCTAGGCAGCAGCGAGAGCTGCACATCCCCTAGAGATCCTAAGATTTGACCAGCTGCAGAATTTGTACAGAAGTTTGTCATCATCTTCCTTGAGAGATGGCTGGGTGTGTTTTAAATGTGGGAAGAAAGGTACATACGGATATTTGGAGGTTAAAGAAAAGCGCTATGACAGAGAATGTTGGCTAATTTCTTAGTGATAGGAGCCCTAATTTCCTAGTGGACATATGATCACTCAATAGGTAGTACATTATGCAGATTCTTTAGTATTTGTTATGACCGTGTCATTAAATTCTGGTCAACATAGGTATATGTAAATGTATTGTGTAATTATATGAGAGTGGAGATCTTAACTAGAGAAGTTGCTTTCTTACATTTCCATTTTTTTTCCCGATATGATTAGTATCAATGGCTGCAGTACATCCAGCACAATCTTCACCCTGAAACCTTTTAAAGATAGTACTAAAATAAAAATATGAAGGATATATCTTATATACAATGATTCAAACATCTTATTAGCACATATAACAAAAGATCTAACAATCAGCAATTCAAATAGTGCTTATTTTAGGAATTCATAAATTCAACATTAGGAAATCTACTTATTATTTTCAGAAAATAAAAGGAAAATTATGAATACATTAAAATATGTAGCTTACTACAAATGCAAATATGATGCCACATACTTACAAAATCTTTCTCCACCAAATTAATTATTAAATAATATGTTGCTAAAACATTTTATTAAAATAATGTAATAAACAAGGATGACTTTTGCTTTGAGAATTATAAAAATTTTAGAGGTTTTGGAACATAAAATATTGCAGAAAACATTATCAACTGGAAAATGAGATGGCACAATTACATTCCATTTAATTGATATTTTGATTGTGTAGCTGAATACAAGGTGATTTTTAATAATTTTTGTGATTAGTAGTAAAATGAACTACTAATTAATAACAGTTTAATAAAATAAACATAAAGTTTCAAAAACAACTCTGATTGCTTGCTTTTACCAGTTATATATAGAAAGTTAATATAATACAAATATAGCATTTTTATATATTTGTGTACTTTTATATATAAACACATATAATATAGGTATATAATTTACAATAGATATGAAAACTATAAAAATATCATAAAAAGTTTAAAATAGTGCACATGACATACAAAAAATTACATTCGATGTAAGGCATGAATAAATTAAAAGTACCCTCTTTTGAATTAAAAAAACAGATGTCATAAAACGTCAATCTTTTCCAAACTAATGTACTAATTTATTTCACTTAAATGCAAATCTCATTGAGGTCTACTTTTGGATTTTGGAAAATGAATTTTATACTAATATGATGAAGAAGTATCTGAAATAGTCAAGACTAATGCAATAGCAGAGACTATCTGGGGAGAATTTGCCTGCTCAGGTATTACATATTATGACAAATACAGTCCTTTTAAAACACTATGATTTTGACAACATAACAGAGAAGTCAATCAGTAGACTAAATAATCCATTAATATATCCAAGTATGTATGAAAACTTAATACATGACAGAAGTGGCATTTCAATTTAGTTGGAAAATAATGGCTTAACAGTTGGTGCTAGCATATAAAGTCATTCATTGGATTTAGGAGTCTCCTAAATCCGGGATGATTTCATCTTGATATCATTAACTAATTACATCTGCAAAAACCCTATTTCAAATAAGATCAAATTCACAAGTACTATGGGCTAGTGTTTTAAAATATATTTTGGGGGACAAACTTCAACCCATAACAGTCTGTCCTCTGGCTCCTCAAATTCATACATTTCTCACACACAATATGGATTCACCCAATCCCAACATCCCCCTGAATCTTTACTCATCATTAAATATAATCTAAAATCTCACCTGAATATAATCATCTGAAAATGTCCCAAGCCTCATCATCTAAATCAATTATGAATGAGCCCACCATGGAGAAAATTTGTTCTCCATTTGTGGACCTGTAAAAAAAGAAAACAAGTTATCTGATTTTTTAAATAAAAATACAATGGTGGAACAGGAATAAGAAAGACATTCTTATTCCCACAGGAAGAAATTTAATAAAAAATAAAAGGTTGTCAGTCCTAAGCAAGTCCCTAAGCCAGCAGGACAAGCTGAACCAAATATCAATCCCTGAGAACAGTCCATTATGGTTTGATGCCCCTCCCTTTGGGACTGAAGCCAGCAGCCACCCCCACCTGGGCACTGGAAAGCAGTTCTGCCTTCTCCAACACCTACCTCTCTATGAGTAGCTGTGCCCACTAAGTCATTGTGACTAATCTTTAAATGTTAGGTGGAATATAAATGGAAATACCAGGGTGTAATATATATTGATTGAGAATTTTATCTCAGACATATTGAACAATGAATTGGAAGTATAAAAATATTAAAGAGAAGAAAGTGATCTATGTTTTAATTTGCATTGTCTTTTCCCTTGCAGTCACCTCATGCTTTTCCACATAGGTCTTTCCTGTGTTATTGTCATTATTCTCCTCAATTGTAAATTCTTTCTAACAGTGTCTACACACGTTTGAAAGAAAATTCATTTTACTTTCAATGCCCAAATTTTCAGTGCTTATAATCAAATGAAAATTATTGAATTAGGCAATATTTACTGTGATTTTGTCAAAATCATTTTTCGAAACCATGAATCTTTGTTATAATTCCTTGTCAAACCAAATGATTAGTGTTCTCCTGACTACATTCTACATTTACTGCTGGCACTGCAGACTAGCCCTGTATAGAAATTTGGCTCTGAGCTTACTCTCTAACCATATGCTTTGCTCTTGTAAACCTCTTTTCTTCGGTTTTAGGAGCAGAGTTTGTTACAGGATCCAGTCCCTCATTTTCTCAGCCATTGGATTAGATATGTTCAATATTTTAGAACACCAGAGACTACAACACTGCTATTCACGTGTTTTCAAGAGTTCTTTTGGAAATGCCCATTATTGTCACTCAGCAGATTTTTAACCTTTTAAGTAAACGTGCTTGACTTACTGCTGCAAAGATTGTCATAACTATTTAATATTTGAAATTGAATATTTAGCCCTTGCTGTTAAAGGCATAATAAGTTCTCCCATAGCTGGATCTAATTGTTTCTTTTTCAATAGACAGCATGTTGAAGTTTCTAGCATTTTAAGCCAAATTGATATGGAATACAATACAGAATTATAACTGATATCTTGCCATTTTCCGTTCTGTTATTTTCCTCACACTATTTTAATGTTTCCATTGACTAACAGGAAGCATGAGTTAGAAAGGAGAGAAGAAAAGAGAGAATTTCTTGCTTCATATAATTTTGACAGTTAGAAAAATTATATGAAAGCCCATTGTTGTTAGATAAATTGTCCTGCAATACATTGGTATACAAGCACCAGTTTTGAGGAACAGCACAAATATGTTTTCCCTAAAATACTTAAAATATGTGCCATTGCCTTTATTTTTAATATAGCATTAGAATGAATGTTAGCTATTCTTATAAAGACATCCTTTTCACCCGAATGTATTCCAGTGCTATTTTGTGAGGGACAGAATGTGTTTTAGCTATGAAAGGTTGTTACTCTTAGTTGATTTAATCTCTGCAACAACCTGTGATCTGGGAAATTCTATTCATCGTGTCCTTTTAAAATGACAACTACTGTTTTGCCATGAGTGGGAAAAAAATGTTAAGAAATTTTGCCTTTTTTAAAATATAAAAACGCTTTGATTTGAAATACATTAGTTGTAAAACTCTACAGTTAAAAACATATTCAAAGTAAAATGTATATAAAGTATTAGAAAATAATTGTCAAATATTTACTGTGGCTCAATCACATGTGAGGCACTCAGCGATTTTAAGCAATGTAAACACAAACACACTACAAAAAGAAAAAAAATACCCTAAAAATTATAAGTAGTATTCACAAAATATAAGATATGTAATGCTAGTAAAAAAAAAAAAAATGTAAGTCAAATAGCCCTATTATTATCACGGTCTGAAATTATATTCTGTATGATAAAAAATCGGTTCAGTTTTAAAAGTAAGTTCAGTAGTTATGAAGAAATAAAATATGTTTTAAAGTAGCATGAAAATTATTATAAGTTTATATAGGTTTGCATTGTCTGTTTTTTAACACATACATAGTGAGGTCTCTCTACTTCCTCATTCCTATTACTAAAAATGAATGCATAAATAGAAAGTAACATATGAAGGTATTTGGACCAGATCAATTAAATAGGCAAGGAAAACTTTATTCAAGACTACTGCAATAGGAAAGGAAGGTTTTTTCCAACTCCATTGAATAAAAGAAAGAAAATTGTTAAACACTGGGGTAAACTAGCAGAAAAGTACTGGTGGAAATTAGAGGGCTGTTAGTCAATATGATTAGGCCATCTGTGTTTGCTAATTGGTACTTTTTGAAAGTTAGGCTCCTGCCATCCCACAGAAACTGGGAGATAGAGGTGCTATTTTACTAAATGGTTACATTTCAAAGGAATGGCTCCTAAGGTCCTGGAGAAAGACATTCCTGGCTTGTGGAAAATTTGCATTTCAAAGGGCCAAAGAAATAATTTACAATTGCAAGTTTTCTAAAGCAAATGCTCCAAGGAAAGGAAGGTGAAGACCTGTAGTCAGAAAGAAACTTTGATAAGATTTAATCAAGTCGAGGGGATCATTAAGGTCATCTTGGTTAGTCATTGAATAGAGTAAGGTATGAAGCGAATAATATTGCAATACAATTTCACTGTTTAGCTCTAAGTTTTGTTTGACCTTGATCATCCTCCAGTCAGAACAACCTTATTCTCAAGGTCCTATTTCTATATATATTTTTAAATTCCAGTCAAAACTTTTCTAGTTAAGACTTTAATTTTTGTTGACAATGTTTTCCTGTAAGTATCTTTTCTTCACTAACTGGTCCAGGTATATTAATTTGGGTTCTAATTTCATAACTATTTTCTTATTGTTATAATAATCAGTCATGTGAGTCACATATTTTGTAAAATTATGACTGTTTGTATTTGCATTATTTTAAAACCAAGTAAACATTGCAAGTAGATGTCCATCTTCAATAATTTTAACACATTAGGAACAAAATATAGAAAGCAAAAGTTTTTATGACCCAAATCCCTGGTCAGGAATGCAGGATTAGAAAATTTTAATATCTTTATTAAAATCAAGTTTATTCATATAGAAGAGAACTTTGCCTCATTAAATTATTCAACAGGTGTCTACCAATAACTTCTTATGTGTCAGTCACTGCTATAATAATGGGTATTTATTTTAGCAGGAATAAAACAAGCTAAGGCATAAATGAGATAAATAAGTAAATAAACTACTCATTTAATAAAATATAATTTATTAGGGAAACATAGCAAATTCGATAATATGTGCTATGGAAAAACATAATGGAAAGAATGAGAAGGAATATGTTCTGGGAGCCCCCAGCTAAACTGGGATTCTAGTACCACAGCGGCTAGCAGTTAGCAACTCTGTCCTAATAGGAAATAAAGGGGAGCTGGACGGTGTTTACAATGCCTTTTATGGGACACTTTTTTTTTTTTTTTTTTTTTTGAGACAGGATCTCACTCTCTCACCCAGACATGTAGTGGCCCAATCTCTGATCGCTGCTCACTGCAACCTCTGCCTCTCAGACTCAAGGGATTCTCCCGCCTCAGCTTCCTGAGTAGCTGGGATTACAGGCGCACGCCACCACCGCCCAGCTAATTTTTGCGTTTTTAGTACAGATGGAGTTTCACCATGTTGGCCAGGCTGGTCTCAACCTCAAATGATCCACCCACTTCAACCTCCCAAAGTGCTGGGATTACAGATGTGAGCCACGGTACCTGGCTGGGATACTTCTTTCACCTGATAGACGGCCTAATGCCTACCTGTCAAACGTATGACCAACCGGTCAGGGGTGGGAGTGGTAAGGGAGCGTTTGTCACAGGGGAAACATCTTTATACAAATGTCTTATTTGAACTTGTGGTTCTTGTCTGACCAGCGTCCACTTTATGTTTGTCTAACTATTGCCCTGGTAGTGGAGCCTGACCTAGCATTCCCCCAGGCATCCCACTGCAAACCTGTCCCAAGGTAGCCCTTGGCTCTTTATATAGAAAGTACAAATTCAGTACACCACCGCAATAGGAAATGAGGTCAAAGATTTCTACTTACAGATTCTAGGCAAGGAGGAGATGATGAGTCAGGAGGGTAATTGTCTGTTTCCAAGTCAAAGGAGGAAGGAATGACGTATCAGGCAGAAAGAGACAGTATTGCCTAGCAAATAGCAGAGTATGTGGTGAATTAGAGTGTGGGTCACTTTAAGTTTGAGGGCAAGTGCCTAAATGGTTCATTTAAAGGAGGCATTGAAAAAGTGGGAACCCAGTCTCCTAGGCCGAGGGATCACTCTAAATTCTGAGATCTGGCCACAGGCTTGAGCCATTTAGGTGTGTTGTGGAAATGGATAATCTGTCATGGGTGATTGAGTCCTGCTTCTGGTATAAAAAAAATAAACTTGCATTGAAAGTGGATGATAAGGCAACATAAAATTATGAGAAATTACTACAGGGCAGCTGAAAGGATATATTGACATTTTAAACAGTTTCGTGGGAAGATCTTGCTGATAGTTAAAATTTGGTGTAAGCCATGTGGTTATTTGAAGGATGAGAGCTCCAGACAAAGAAGCAACAAGTACAAAAAATCTGAGGTAAGAGACCTAGATGCATAAAAAGAACGTGTGGTGCAGGGTGAGGTGGCAGAGAAGATAAAAAAAGGGAATGATGTTCTGATGATAACAGAAAACAGGAATATATAAGCCTATGTTTGGCATGGGAAATATTTTGATTTGACTGAGATGGGCCATGAGGGCAGAGTTTTGACCTGAGATAAAATACATATCAAAAGGAATATTCTGGTGGCTCTGTAAACAGGAAAGTAAGAAATTAGGTACTGTTTTTACAGTATTTTTTCAATAATTCGGGTGAGAAAGGAGAGTGGCTTTCTCACATTGATCACGGCAGTAGGAAGTGGCAGGATTCTGGATTTGGAACAGAAGATACAAGGCGAGAAAAATTCTAAAATGGCTCAAAGGATTTGGACTTCTGGATCTAGAAAGAAGGAATTTATACTTACTGAGATTGGAAAATCTCTGGGAAGAGAAGATTTGAAAGAGGTTTCATATGTATTAGGTTTGGATACCTTATCAAAATCTAATCAGAGACAGTAAGTAGATAGTAGACTATGACTCAAAAGTTTAGGAAAGACCGCCTGGCCGGGGAGATATATTTGGTATTAGTAGCATATACATGGTGTTTAAAGAAAATAAAACATGATTTGTAAGAAATTCCATTTGTCTTCATCTCCACTATCTACCCATTTTTTAGAAAATTTCATAATACTGACATTGATAATATTGATTATCCAAAAGATGATTAGAAATTTTAGTGTTTTACATCTTGACTTTCATTAAAAGAACCGTGTTATTTATAATTACACTTAAGCTGAAATTATAAAATCCAGACAGGTTAACTAACTGACCTGTGGGTTTCAGCAAATAGGAAACTTTTTACTGGAACATATAGTCAGATTACACACTTTGATCTTTCCAAAGCAACCTATGAAACATTTTACTTCATAGCCCCGGCAGGAGAAATAAGCATTTCCTCTATTTATCTATGATTGCATAATTATGACACTGCTATTATGATTGTCTTGCTTAAAATTGCTAGAGATTAAGCTTCTTAAATAAAATGTATGTGCATCAAAATGTGTGTATATATATGAGTGTGCCTGTATATGTACACATACATATAATCAGTGATCCAGAACAACAGTTTAAATATTGTCTGAGAAAGGAATTTTGATGTATCCAGCTATCATTGTGATTTTTTTCTATTCATTTTAGATATTACATTTTACTTTACTTATTTTTTAAGCTCAGTTGTTAGATGTATGTGCATTTAGGATATCTATGTCCTTTTGAAAATCACTATATATATATTCCCCTTTAAATATGAGAATATTCTGTGTTCTGATGTCACTTTGTCTGAAATTAAGAGAGTTATTTTAGTTTCCTTTTTGTTACATATATATATGATATATGGCATATATAATATATAGATATTAAACTCAAATTCATCTTCAAATTATAAATTAGCTCATAGACTACAGACATTACTTCCTCTCATAGCAACATGATGAGTACTGGCTAGCCAAACTAAATCTAGCCTTACCACTAACTATCAACCTGACTGGAAAACTATTGGTAGTTACAGAATTCTTTTCATGGTCTAATTTTACCTTTCTCCTAATAGGACTTAATGTACTAATTACAGCCTTATAGAACCTCTATATATAAATAACACAATGAGGAAAATTTGCATATTACATTAATAATATAAGACCATCATTTACACAAGAAAATGCTCTTATATTTATTCAGATTCTACTCCTAATATCACTTAAATCCCAAATTATCAAAGTACTCATATATTGTAAATATATTTTAAATAAATAAACATTAGATTGTGAATCTAATAATATAACTTTAGAAACTTCTATTATTGTGAGAAACTATCTAGGAATTGCTAATTCAAGTCTCCAAATTAGCAACATGCTTTTGACAACTTTTATAGCACGGAAGAAAACCATTGGCCTTAGGAGCCAAAAAATTGGGTGCAATTCCAAATAACAATAATAAATTTATTATTTTCATCTATCGTAATGTCACTGGCCATTTTAATCTAACCGATTGCCGTAACTATTAACAATGTTTACAAAAATACTACTTACCTACACTACATAAAGCCTTCTGTATTATAAGTTTTCTTTCTGGTGCCCACAATTTCATCAGGTTCTAAGAATGGTATTTAAATAGAGACTGTTATCTTTTGTTGTAACTTGTTATCTTGTTCAGGACTCTTTTCTCTCCTATCTTCCATGTGGATGATGTCAAACATATGTCCAGGTCCTTCTCCCAACTCTGCTTTATTTTTTATTTATTTATTTATTTTTTGTGTGTGTGTGGTGGAGTCTCGCTCTGTCGCCCAGGCTGGAGTGCAGTGGCCCCATCTCAGCTCACTGCAAGCTCCGCCTCCCGGGTTTACGGCATTCTCCTGCCTCAGCCTCCCGAGTAGCTGGGACTACAGGGGCCCGCCACCTCGCCCTACTACCAACTCTCCTTCAATCTAGCAGCTTTCAGAGAAGAAAGAAGGACATGGTTTTTGTAAGTAGGCCAGTTCTGTCTTGTGGGGAAAACAGTATTTTCCTTGAGTTATGGGAAGTATTGTTATTATTACTATTATTGCAATCAGAGGTTCTAGAAGGGACACGGAACCAGTGAAAATATGACAAAAAGGCCATTTGTCCTGATTCATTTTGTTTCATTTAACCCACTTTGTTACTCTAGGAGATACAGATTAACTACCCGTGTCCTAGTGATGGAATGTTTTTTACTTTTTAGCTAGGTCAGGGTTCTTGTCTCATGACCTGGAAGAAACAGGAAGGCAGACATCGAAGAGTGAGTGGAGAAGCTCTCAGTGGAGAGAGGGGTCCTGACAGCAGGTTACCGGTTGCCCCCTTCACAGTGAATTCAAGGGCTTTTACATACAAGGCCGATGGGACTGGTTTCCATTTTTGCACAATGCGTGAATTCCTGGTGGCGTGACCTCATCTGCCAGTGTGCATGGGAGCCCTTAGTCAGCTGCGGACACATTTAAGCAACCCCCGCTGTGCAAGTTCCCTTATCTGCACAAAACATCTGGTGTAAGCGCTTGTGGGGTAGGTCCAGGGTTCTCCAGGGGACCCTTCCCTTACTGTCTGCCTAAAGCAAGCTGGCTAACTCCTTTCACTAGCAAACAACAAGGTATGGATTGCCTCAATTTTACTGTGACTGTGCATATTTCTCAGGGAGAATGTTAATAAAAGCAGTACAGAAATTCTCTCATGGCAACATAATTATAATGATTGCTAAAGTATAGTTAACCTATAATATGTCTCATGCTCAGTGCTAAGAACTTTGAGTGAATTATGTGGTTTATTCTTCACACCAAACCTAAGAAATGGGTATTAGTAGACACATAGAAAGGAAGAAACTGAGCCTTGGAGGAAATAAATGTGTTGTCCATGTTTACACAAATAAGAAGCTGTGGATCTGGGATTCAAATCTATAAAACTTGATTATGGAAAGCGTGTTTTTAGCTCATTTATAAAATACATACATCTGTACAAATACCTACACATATATTTGTGTCAACATCTTTCAACAGCTAGATAGACAAATATGTATATGTGTATTTATGTGACATAACATAAAGACAACTGTTTGTTAATAATGTCCTTTGTACCATTATGAAAGTTATCTTGTGAGGAAAATAAAATTCTAATATTTATTTTTTAAAAGAAAAGAGTACAGTGAAATGAAATTCCAGAATTAAAGAAATGAAGTTTTCAGAATTTCACACTTACAGAAAACTGTAATTTTGCTTTTGAAGGGAAATCAGTTTCAGTCGCTTCATTTGAAATATGCTATTGTTGTGACTGCAACAATTACATGATTCGTCTAGTTTTGAACCCTTAATTAGTGATAATTAGTTGCTAGTTTTCTGAGCCATGTTTCAAACCGTTTTGATTATTAGTAGTAGGCCATTTTTATCTTGTTTTATCACAAAGGTAACTACATTTTCTAATAAATTTTACTGGGAATATTGAAGTACAAATGGACAAGCTGTAACTAAGCTACTAGTAGTTGAGCACACTGTTTAAACTGCATTGTAATCAAACACAAACAATACGAGGAGATGGTTTGATACTACACCGAATAGTCATGAAGAAAAATTTTTCCTCACTAAAGGACCAGTGCTAAAATATACAGGAGTGATAAGCTCTGAAGAAATAAATGATGACATGTAAGTGACTGATCTAAACCATGTCTTTATGTGTGCATATCATTTCAGATAGCTTTCCAAGTAAAATAAGGTTTTTTTTTTTTTTTAGACAGGTAAGTTTTAAAGTAATAAAACCATTAATAGGAATGGGATATAAAACATGTGATTTTGTATTTTTACATACAATTAATTAACATATGTTTTCTAGATAGTACAAAGAAGTTTTAGAATAAAATATATGTCTAATTTTGATGGTTGATTTTAAATGGTAACGTCTGCTAACATTCCCTTACGATCACCCTTTTCAAACTGCTAAAGAAAAAATTAATTTGAAATTGAACTGCAAAGAAAATATCTAAATAACACAGCTATGATATATTTAGGAAAGTCTTCTCAGTCAATAAGGTACTCTGTACCGGTATGAGCTATTTAGACAAAAGGAATTAATTCTTTCATGACATTAGGGAATCAATAATTAATTAATGCTTGATTTAATAATTGACTTTGAGATTGTTAAAAGGTCCATAATATGTTTGATTTTAGCAAACATATCTGTTGTCTAAGAATAAACTTCAACCATCTTAAAAAATAATGTGGCCTAAAAAGGTGAAAATTTTAGTCAGACAGAAAAACAATACATTTCACACTTCCTTAAGATTTTATAGCAAGAGAAGACGTACATGCAGCCAACAATCACATGAAAATAAAAGCTCAACATCACTGATCATTAGAGAAATGCAAATCAAAACCACAATGATATACCATCTCACACCAGTCAGAATAGCTAGTATTCTTTCAAAGTCCAAAAGTAACAGATGCTGGAGAAGTTGTGGAGAAACAAGATGCTAATACATTGTCAGTGGGAGTGTAAATTAGTCCCAACTATTGTGGAAGACAGTGTAGCAATTCCTCAAAGAGCTAAAAGCAGAACTACCATTCAATCTAGCAATCCCATTACTGGGTATATATCCAAAGGAATATAAATCATTCTATTATGAAGACACATGCATGCATGTTTATTGTAGTGCTATTCACAATAGCAAAGACATAGAATCAACCTAAATGCTCATCAGCGTTAGACTGGATAAAGAAAATGCAGTACATCTATACCATGGAATACTATGCAGCCATAAAAAAGAACAAGATCATGTCCTTCACAGCAACTTGAATGGAACTGGAAGCAATTATCATTAGCAAACTAACATAGGAACAGAAAACCAAACATCACATATTCTTACTTGTAAGCGGGAGCTAAATGATGAGAGCTCATGGACACATAGAGAGGAAAAACACACACTGGGGCCTACCAGAGGATGGAGGGTTAGAGGAGGAAGAGTATCAGGAAAATAACTAATGGATACTAGGCTTAACACTTGGTTGATGAAATAACCTGTACAATAAGTCCCCATTACACAAGTTTATCTATATAACAAACCTGCACATGTACCCCTGAACTTAAAATAAAAGTTTTTTAAAAAAGATTTTATAGCAAGAAATTAAATTGCAAACAAGATGGAATGAGTCCATCCATGGTAATCTAATGTGTTTGGATAAACTTAATTTTGATTCTATTTCTTCATATAACTCAACAAATAATGGGAGGGCTCTGCTGTTCAATGTCTTCCTTCCAAGCCATATGGAGGTGGAGGTTGAAGGGTGTCTATAAAAGCAGAGGGATGTACAGACACATCCTACTGTATCTGTGTGTTATTTCAAGTTATGTATTAGTTCTTGGTTCAGGTTAACATCAGAAGGATGTGTGCAAGTAAAGAAAAAAATGATAAACAATATAGCCAACATTTGCTCTAAAAAGTGATAATGTTTATGTAAATGATATATGAGAAATAAAAAATAATATGAGTACCATAATTTCTTTGCACGTTTCCTTTCACCGTAAATATTTTCTTGGGCTCAAGAACACAACTAGACTACTTTCCTCACTGTCTGTCACAACTATTTACTTAAGTTATGTCTTACTGAATTTGTTTTTGTATTGATTATAAATTATCTTAATTTTCTTATTTCCTAAATCCTGTGTGGAATTCAAGAGAAACCTCAAGAGAATTGTGACTCTGATTTTTGTTAAATTCACTAGGTCCTCAATAATTTTTTTGTTTAATCTTGTGAAAACTTAAGAGTTGTATAACTGAAAATGATTGTATTTTTAGTGCATTTATATTTTATTTATTTTCAGCTTTATTGAGGTATAATTGACAAAAATAAACTGAATGTATCTAAGATGTACAACTTGATTATTCTCTATATATATGTAGAATACCACTATCAAGTTAATACACCTATTACCTCACATGGTAAATTAGTGTAACTCTTTTGGCAAATTTCAAGTACATAATACAATATTATTAACTATAGTTACCTTGCTGTTTATTGGATCCCCACAAGTTTTTCATCTCATAACTAAAAATTTAACTTTAACCACCCTCTCCTCATGTCTCTAGTCATGGCAAGAATCATTGTATACTCTATTTCTATGAGTTCAAATTTTTTAGATTTTACACATAATGATATCACACAGTATTTTTCTCTGTGTATCTCACTTATTTCACTTAGTATAATGTCCTTTGGGTTCTTCAAAGTTGTGTAAATGGCAAGACTTCCCTCTTTTTTATGACTGAATAATATTCCATTGTATGTGTATGCCACATTTTTGTTATCTATTCCTCTATTGATGCACCCATAGATTTTTTTTTTTTCATATCTTGGCTATTGTGAATAAATTCTGCAGTGAAATCAAGTGTACAGCTATGTCTTTGAGATAGGGATTTTATTTCTTTAGATATATATCCAGTAATGGAATTGTTGGATCATATGGTAGATCTATATTTTTGATAAATGTCCTCCATACTGTTTTTCATAATAGATTATCAATCAACATTTCTGCCAAAAGTATGCAAAGATTTCCTTTTTTTTTTTTTTTTTCTACACTCTGGCCAAGACTTGCTATCTTTTTAATAAATAATATCATTTCTTACTCTGTGAGGTATTATCTTACAGTGGTTTTGATTTGCATTTAATTGATGATTAATGAATATGAAAACTTTTCATGTACCTACTGGCTAATTGTATGTCTACTTTGCAAAAATATCTATTCAGATATTTTGCCCATTTAAAAATTGGGTTATTTATTTTCTAGCTATTGAATTATCTGACTTTGTAAAATACATTTTGCATATAACCCTTTATCAGCTGTATGGTTTGCCAGTATTTTCTTGTATCCTCTAGATTGCCTTTTAATCTTGTTCTTTGTTTCATCTGCTGTGTGGATACTTTTTAGTTTCATGTAGTCCCACTTGTTTACATTTAAGTCTTTAATCCATTGTGAGTTAATTTTTGTGTGTGATGCAAGATAAGAATCCATTTTTATTCTCTTGCATGTGGTATGCATTTCCCTTAATGGAATTTACTGAAGAGACTATCTTTTTTCCCATTATTCATACTTGGTGCCATTTTCAAAAGTTAGTTGACCATATATGCGTGGGTTTTTTTCTGCACTCTGTATTTTGTTTCATTGGTCTATGGTCTGTTTTATGCAAATAACATATTGTTTTGATTACTACAGTTTTGCAATATAGTTTGAAATCAGGAAGTTTGATATCTCCAGTTTTGTTCTTAAACAAGATTGCTGTGGTTATTTAGGGTCTATTTTGGTTCCACACAAATTTTAAGATTTTTTTTTTATTTCTGTAAAAGATGCCATTGGAATTTTGTAGGAATTGCATTGAATCTGTAGATTGTTTTGGGTAGTATAAACATTTTAATAAGTATAATTGTTTTAATTCATGAACGTGTGATATCTTTTCATTCGTGTCATTTTTTCATCAATGCTTTACAGTTTTCAGTGTGCTAATCATTAATTTCCTGGATTAAATTTATTCCTCATTATCTGTTTTTTCTAGTGCAATTGTAAATGATATATTTATAACATTTTGTTTTCAATAGTATGTCCTAAATGAAACTGTTTTCTTAAAGATTGATTTTGCATCTTACAACTTTAATGAATATTTTATTCGTGTTTACAGTTGGTTTTTGGTGCAGTCTTTCAATTTTACTATACATGGGATTATTTTGTATGCAAACAGGGACAATTTCATTTTTTCTTTCCAGTTTGGATGCCTTTATTTCTTTCTCTTGTTTAATTATTCTTGCTGCTACTTCCAGTACTATGTTGAATAGAAATCATGAGAGTGTGCACGTTTTTCTTGTTCATTATCTTAGAGGAAAAGCTTTCAGCTTGAGCAAGAGGTAAGCTGCGAGATTGACGTGTATGGCCTTTATTGTGTTGAGGTACATTCCTTCAATACTTAATTTTTTCAGAGTTTCACCATGAGAAGATATTAGATGATTTTTCTGCATCTGTTGAGATTATTGTATGACTTTTTTATTCTTTATCCTGTTAACATAGTGGATCACATTTATTGATTTGCATATGCTGAAGCATTCTTTCACTTCAGGAACAAATCCTGGTGCATGATACTTTAAAAATGCTGTTGAATTCAGTTTGCTAATATTTTGTTGAAGATTTTTGGATCTATGCTCATCAAAGTTATTCAGGTGTATTTTATTTTCTTGTGGTGTCCTTGTCTGGTTTTAGCATAAGGATAATACCGACCTCATTAAATTAGTTTAGAAGTGTTTCTTTCTCACATTTTTTAAAGAAAAGTCCTAGAAGGATTAGCATGAATTCTTTCAATGCTTGGTACAATCAATCTCTGAAGCCAACTGGTTCTAGATTTTTCTTTGGAGATATTTTGACTACTACTTGAATATTCTTATTATTGGACTGCTTATATTTTCAACTTCTTCAAGATTCAGTTTTAGTAGGTTGTTTGTTTCTAGGAATTTATTCATTTCTGTTAAGTTATTCAATTTGATGGTGTGTAATTGTTCACACTAGTCTTGAGATTCTTTGCATTTCTGTGGTATCATTTGTAATATCTCATCTTTCAGATCTATTTTTATTTATCTGAGTGCTCCCTTGTTTTCTTGGTTACTCTAACTAAATTTTTTTTTTAGTTTTGCTCATTTTTAAAAAAACTTACTTTTTTATCTTTTCTATTGTCTTTGTAGTATCTATTACACATTACTGCTCTGATTATTATTATTATTATTTTCTTATTATTAACTTTGGGCTTAGTTTTTTCTTCTAACTGGCTACTTTTAAATATATCTGTCTTTAAGTTGACTCATTATTTTTTCTGTTTTATTAATTTTGCAGATAAACTCTCTATTGAATTTTTCATTTATTGTATTCTTCAGCTCCAAGGTAACTGTTTGTTTCTTTTTCATGGTTTTAATTTTCTTAGTAAATTATTCATTTTGTTTGTAGCTGTTTAAAAATATTTCATCTAATTTTCTGTGTTTCATTGAGCTTCTTTAAGGTTTATTTTGAATTCTTATTCAGACAATCCATAGATCTCCATTTTTTGGAGGGAGTGGTTACTGTGACTTTATTGGTGTCCATTCATGGTGTTGTGTTTGCCTGATTCTGAGTGATATATGGAGGCTTTTGTTGAGACCTGTGTGTCTGTGCATTGAAAGGAGCTAACACTTCTTTCAGTCTTTAAATAGTAATTTCAGTAGGTAAAGGTCTTCTCTTGCTGAGTCCAAAGGCTTATGGACTTGTCTCCAGCATTACAGTTAAGCAGGGTTGTAGATTGATTACATGGTTGCTGTTGGGTCCACAGTGAGATCCACACATGGGGTAGCCTGTTATCATGGGCTTAGGCCAGCATGAATTCTTTTTGTCCCTCAGCACACAAAAATTGACTCTAGAACCCTGGTCACTAGGGTTGACAACAGGACAATGTTCTGTTTCAGAGTCTCCAGTTAGGTTTGCAGACTGCATGCTTGTTACCAGGTGCATGCATGGGTTTGGCTTCTGCTGCGACCATGGAAGGACTCCTGCTGGGTCACTGGATGGGTCTGTGAGAAGGCTGACTGACCCTAGAATGCAAATGAGAAGGGTTGGAACTAAGTCACAGGGCTGCTTCAGGTCCCTCAGCCAAGACAGCAGTCTGCATGCCTGCCTCTGTTGCATGGACAGGCACGCCTAGTACTGGTTCCTGAGCAGAAAAGACTGCTTCTGGCTCATAGCTCAAAGGGCTTGTTGTGGGTTATAGGGCTGCTTCAAGCTCCAGCTCCATAGTTGGACCCAGGTTAGTATGCTTGCCTCTGGGGGAATGATTTCAATTTTCAAGATCACCAATAGAAATGTTTAGCCTAAACACTGTAACTGATTAGAATTTCAAATGCTTAAATATACAAAGATTGTTTTCAAATGTAAATATTTTTGTATTTATGCCATTTACATTTTTAGCCAATCATTTTATTGTGATTTAACAATTTTTTTACATTTATAGGGTTTTGATCATATTATTATTGACTACAAATAATATTAGAATGCAGACTTTTGCCTTTCTAATATATAGGCAGATTTTGTGAGCTATTACATAAAATATATTTTATTTGTTGGTAATAGAAAATGATGTATAATAACCAATTATTGCCTGGGATGAAATTCTGAAATTTTGCTTTATATGCTATAAGAAAATTCATTGATTGTACTGTGCTTTGGCATTTTTTTAATCTTTTGTTAAACTTTTCTCTTTAAAATAATCGCTATTGGCCTAAAATATTCTTTCTATGAGTTCACTTTTAAACTTTATTTAAAATTTTGTGTATACCAATAGTTAAGTATTTGTCAAAGTTATTCCATCCCATAAACTTTCTTTAAGTTTTGAATTTGTTTCTTGTAAACAGATATAAATAATCTTGTTATCTAATGCAAGATTACAACCTCTTCATTTAACCTAACATATTCATCTCTATCAATTTTTCTGGATTAGTGATATATTTGCATTTGTTGCTACATCTAATTTTGTGCTTTTTACTCATCATATTTTCTTTTAGTGTTGCTGTGTCTACTTTTCCACATGCAATTCAATACACAATGTGAATATCCCAAATTTCAATACAATTTAATTGATACTCATAGGACTGGGACTTCTGGGAATGTAGTGGCTTGTAAAAACTTTATTCAACATATTCAAATGTCTATACATACAAGGAAATGTCTACTATAACCTACATACAGCTATTTATGAAAGAAGGCTCTTGTGTTTCTTCAAGAGAACTTGTGCATCTTTTTAAACATTCTTCATATATATGCAAACATTTGAGAAACTCAGGAATGATTTGGAAATAGGCTGACACTTAGATGTATGGGACATGAAAATAGGAATTATAAACTTGGATGTGCCTGAGTAAAAAGTTGTTTGAAACACAAAAGACTAAGAATAAACAGAACACGTTGTCCAAATAATTCTCCATTCAGATATTATTAAAGCAAAAAAAGATGAGGAAGAAATCTTCTAATGGGTTCCAATTTATTGACAAAATCTAATTAATTGACAATGGATGATTTTTTATTACCTGAGTTATGAAATAATTTGTACACCAAATCCCTGCAACATACTATTTACATATATAACAAACCTATACATGTGTCCCTGAAACTAAAATAAAAGTTTTTTTAAAAAAACACACTTTTAAGAAATGAAGAAAATCTTAAGATTAAATTTACTTTTATATCTAAAAATTAAAGAAATTGACAGAAGATATATATATGAATATGAATATGTTATATACATTTCTCAGGGCAGCAGTCACATTTGTGGTAGCATATAATATACAAAGACTTATTTTATTATAGTATAGAAAACATTTATTTTATTATATTATTAGCATAAAATTTACCACTAGGACAATTACAACAATAAAATTACCAAAAGAAATGCCAAAGAAAAGAGATACCTCTATTTGCAGTGATTTTTTGGAATCCACTTAAACTGTTAGCATCTAGAAGTGAACTGTTGCACTAAACTAGAAAGTCTTTGATCTATAATTGGTGTAAAACGCAGTGAGAAATTGAACTCTTCCAAAGGGGAGATTCTAAAATGTGTATCTGATGTCTATTTTTCCTAAACAGGAACTGTTCAAGAAGGTAGCTTGAATTGCTTCATTTGAAGTGGCTAGTAATTTGGCTAAATGACTGGAGGTTTAGAGAAAACAAGACTAGAGGGTTGCATAAGCGTACATCTTGGTAAATGAAATACGTAAGTGATCAGTGTCCCATCTGGGTGTTCACTCAACAACGATGAGGCCATCGATAATCAGGTGAGAAAGATGACTTATTCTGCGGAAGTCAGTTAGCCTCTTTCTCTGTAACCTAGCATATGTTCAGTAAACTCAAAACCAAATTCAATACGTTGTTAGGAGTGGAAATATTTGTATAGATTCAACTGAATACATTTTTCTTCTCAAAGCCTGAAGTGATCCCAGTATCCAAAAGCAGAGATCAATGCTGAAGGTCCAAAATGGAGTCATTTCTCAGAGGAGCAGCCATATAGGTGGCAGGGACTTACTTAGATGGCTTTCATCATAGATGATTTTGTTTCACTGAAAAAGACACTTACATTGGACATAGATGTGTGTCCTTTGTGAAAGTGGTCTGATAACTCTTCCTTCTGCTGACTTATGAAAGCTTTATTTATATGGAGACCATAGGGAGAGGCATGGAAAAAATTCTGCTTCACAGCTTTCAGAAGGAAACAAGTGTGATGAGCCTCGATCTTGAAATTTTAGCCTCCAGAACTAGGAAACAATGAACTTCTGTTGTTTAAGCAACCCAGTTTGTGATACTTTGTTACAGGAGCCCCAGGAAACCAGTACAATAAGCAAAGATTTGAGGCACTACTAATCTTCTTTTACATTTAATTATGAGTGGAAGGGTATTTAGAAATGCTGAGTGGCAGGTTATTGCCTCTTGGTGCTCATGACAATTTCCTCCCTTATAAGCATTTCACTATATTACAGGGACTGGAAAGCTCTTTTGCTTGAAAGTTTCCAGTTTAAATTCTGCCGTTAAAAGACACTTGTGTAAAGAATTGGAAAGTGAAATAGAAGCCAGGTTTGCCCCTGTAGCCGTAGTGAGTAAGCACATAGGCTTTGACAGATGACAGATGCGAGGTTTTGCTGGTAGCATCTTCTTCAAATCCCCCAGCTGGAGACTGCAGGCAGCTCATCTTATTCAGCGACTCCTGGTGATATCTGCACTTCCTGATTACTTGAACAGTGGTTATGGATTCCTTGACCTTTTTACCCCAACGTTTCTGATATTATTTTAAGACTGTAAAATATATTACATCCCTGGCAGTTTGAAATACCTAAAACCTTATCAGTTTTCCTAAACCAAATACACATCCCTTCAAACTTTATAAAATAAATTAGAATTTAGAAATAGGAATCCTCACATAATCCAAAAATAATGAAAACCTTTACAGAATATTACTATGAAGGCAAAATTGTATGACCTTTAGGATGAAACACCTATTTTATTCTCCAAAGACAAATAACTAATTGATGCTTTGCTTATTTTAGCTTCACATTGTACTATACAATTTTGTGAAATGACACATATCATAAAGTATCAATGTGAGCGTCTTGTCAACTATGGGTTGATAGTTCACAGAGTTCCATGAATTAAGCCCAGTGGCAGGTTTTTATATCTCCAAAGTAATGCTGACTTATAAATGACAAAAGTTAAAAGCAGAACCCTAGTTGGCTAGAAATATTTTACATGTTAGATTATTTCATGCGAAACAAACTGAGACTGCTGTCAAACTGATTTTATCTTCTAGAAAATTATGCTACATTTTCTATCACAATACAGACATCTATTATAGAAGCAAAGTGAATCGAGTACATAGTTGTCATAAGATGATAACTACTCATGGGAATTATAGATACTCGGTTAAGTTTAGTATCTCTTCCTGCCTTAGGGATGGGGTTATATTATGACAAACATAGCCCTCATCATTTCTTTTTAAAATATATTATTAGTATAGTATTTTAATACTGTTGTATTGTAGGTTGAAATTTCCACAATGGAGAATTCTAGCTATTCAAACATTTTAAAATGATTCCTAAGCCGTTTATTTCTGCATTACTACTATGCTTTTCATAAATTGAGCATTACAGGGGCATTTTTGTTAGCCTATACTCTCGCCCAGGTGGCTATGTTTTCCTTGAACTTCAGGATGTTAAGGTTGAAATTTATTTGGCGAATTATGTTCAGGATAAATCCTTAGGCAGTGCATATATTCAGGATTAGAAATAGCTGCTATTAAAAACTCATTTCCAAATAATTCCAAATTGATGATGCCAGGACATACCTGAGTGAGCCTGGGTGCTACATTGTTCAGACCCCCATTAAGTCTATATTCTCTCATGAACAAGTACTCAGTTATCTCTAGGGCTTTGTATAATGTAGAATATGTAGAATAAGTCCATGGGTTGGCATATTTATAATTAAGGCTGTTTTGTTTTAATCCCTGGCACAGAGACTCCCGTATCAAACTAGCATGCTTAGTGATGCTGTAAAAATATACTAATTAGGTTCTAAGTTAAGAAACCTTTAAGATCAAGTAAACACAGTACATCCCTTCTCTCCCACTGAATGCAGAGAAAAATACTAAACACAGCACGTGGGGGAGCTACTTAAGGACTGAAAAGCAGAGTGGCAGGCTGTTTGAAAAGATCAGAATTTGAAATATCATGGGCCGGGCACCATGACTCATACCTGCAATCCCAGCACTTTGGGAAGCCGAGGCGGGTGGATCACCTGAGGTCAGGAGTTCGAGACCAGTCTGACCAACATGGAGAAATGCCGTCTCTACTAAAAATACAAAATTAGCCAGGCATGGTGGCACCTGCCTGTAATCCCAGCTACTTGGGAGGCTGAGGCAGGGGAATTGCTTGAACCCAGGAGGCAGAGGTTGTAATGAGGTGAGATCATGCCATTGCACTCCAGCTTGGGCAACAAGAGTAAAACTCTGCCTGAAAAAGAAAAAAAAAAAGAAAGAAATATCACTATCACTATATAGCAGTGAGTTTCCTTCCCAGCCAACCACCCTCACCAGTATTTCTGAACATGATGTCAAGGCAATCCAAAATCTTGGAATTGGACATCACAGCAGTCAGAGAGAGTGCCAGAAGTAACCTCTGGTTCAAGCTTTTGGTTGGAGAAAAGGATTCTTCTGGCAATGGTGAAAGTGGCAATAAGAATGTATAGAACAGAAAACTGTGAGTTAGAGGGAAAATCCTCCTCCGCTGAAAATGCTGTACTGCCTGAAATTAGTACAAAACCTATTGAAGTTTTTCTCTTTGTGTCTTCCTGCCGTTTGCTCCAGGACGAAGATGTGATAAAGAAAATTGTGTATTAATTGAGGAGGGGCTGAATAGGGCCACACCTTTTTAGCTGAAGGACCTAAAAAAGGATTTAAATAGTATCAGGGAGATGACAGGCAGAGAGGACCTAAGGAGAATAAACTCTTGGATTCACTCCCAATGGAGCATGTGTAAATCCACTTCTAAAAAAGCACAAAAGTACTTAAGAGACAAACCAATGCTCAGCCCCCAAAGTAGCTACTGACTGATGCACATGTGGAGGTCAGAATAGCGCTTCAAAGTATTTGAAACATAAACATTGAAACCAAACGTCAGAAAATCCTGGAAAGAAAGTGCCAGCTAAATTTAACTATGTAGACTGCCTGATAAAACAAAAATGTTATCATTTTCCACAGAAACTAAACAAGGATCAGAATCTTATATCACAGTATTCTAAGTGGACCTGGTAAAACCAAAAATGCATACCAAAACAAGAACCAATCTTTACAAATATCACAAAAGACAATCAGCAGACATGAATGACAAGATGACACTGATGATGGAATTTTATAAATAGCTTAAACATAGCTATTTATAAAAATGTCCAAATATTACTGGAGAAGACTCTTGAAGTAAATACAGAGGAAAATGATCTCAGCACAAAAAAATATATCTATATATATTTATTGAATATATTGAAAAATAATTAGAGCATTAGAGACCTGTGGAGCAATAACAAAATATCTAACTTTAGTGTCACTGAACTCCAAGAAGGAAAGGAGAAAAAAATGTGTTGCAAAAGAAAGGTTAAGAAATTAAGGTCTAAAAACACCCCATATTTGGTGAGAGACACAAACTTATTCATAAATGACATTCAGGAAAGACGAAAATAAGCTAATTAGTTGGAATGATATAACACACTTCTGAATTGTTCAAAAAGGAATATTTCTAAGGCAAATTAGAAAATATTTTGGATTGGACGAAAATAAAAACCCAGCATATTAAACTGTAGAATGCTGCTAAACTATGATTTTGAGGAAAATACATACCATTAAGTGATTATAAAAGAAAAGATAGAAGGTCTCCTAAGAGTTATGTTATATTCAATTTAAATAAATACCAAAAAAAGAAAAGAGGAAAACAAACAAGATGCAGAAATGATGAAATTGAAAACAGAAAGCAATAGAGAAAAATGAATGAAACTAAATGCTTATTTAATGGATAAATTAGATAAACTTTTAGGAAGGCTCACTGAAAAAGAAATATACACATAACCAGTATCAAGAATGACAGTGGGGATGCCACTACAGACATCACAAGAGTTAAAAGCATTATAAGGAATCAGGAGTGGCAACGCATTCCTGTAATCCCAACTATTTGGGGGATTGAGGCAGGAGGAGAATTGCTTGAGTCCAGGAATTCTGGCCTGTAATGCTGCATGCTGATCCAATGTCTGTGCTAAATTTGACAATATACCACCAGGTTGCCTAACAAGGAGTGAAGGCTCAGATTGAAAGCAGTGCAAGTCAAAACTCTCATAATGATCCATTGTGGTATTGTTCCTGTGAAGAGCCACTGCACTTCAGCCTGGGCAACATAGTGAGACCCCATCTTAAAAAACATAGAAGAGAAGGAATGTTACAGACAACTCTATGCAAATTTATTTGATGACTTAGATTAAATGAACCAATTCCTCACATCAATACTATTCAATGTTATACTGATATACTGAAACTTCAGGTGTATAAAATAACAAGAAAAATAAGTAGAACACGTAAGAGTTGGAATGGAAGAATAAAACTGTCTCTATTTATAGAAAATATTATCTACAAAGAAAACACTAGAAATATACAAAGAAACTCCCAGAACTAATAAGTTCATTAAACTTATAGAAAACCAGTTCAACAGTTTAACGTACATATATTCATCATATTCCTATATACTAGCAGTGACCAATGAGAATCCAGCCTAAATATATCATTTGAGCCAGCCAGCTTAGTTTAAGTTTTAATGTTAAACATACTTAAGTACATGTTTTAAATAATAAAATAAACAAATGATATAAATTTATAGAGAGTCTGAGCTTATTGATTGATTCAAACATTCAACATAGTAAAGAGGTCAGTCCTCTCAAATTGGTCTACAGACTTAAATACAATATCAACCAAAATCCAAGCAGGATTACATTGTAAGTACAGGTAAGCTGATTCTAACTTATTTAATAGAAAAGCAGAGATACTAAAATAGCAAAGTAGCTTTAAAATACAATAATTTAGAACTATTTGAATTTATATTGCAATATAATGTTACACTAAACAAGATAGCATGGTATTGATGAAGGGAGAGACACATAGATCAATAGAACAAAACGAAGATTTCTGAGACTGCCACTCAAAGATGACTACTTGATTTATGACCAAGGTTTGAAAACAAAATACTACCGAGGTGGTCATTTTGTAACAGCATGATGTTGGAACAAGTGGACGTCTATGTGTGCGCATTTGAAACTTAATAGCACTCTCATACTTTTACAAAATCAACCACAAAATAATAGCTACAAAGATAAAACATAAAATTATAAAAATATTAGAAGAAATCGTAGGAGACATTTTTTATGATCAGAAGTTAGGCAAAGAATTCATAAATATGACACCAATAGACAAATTATGAAAACCATATAAATTAAAATTCACCAAAATTTAAACCTTTTATGTGAAGAATCTATTAAAAGAATGAAGAGATAAGCTTTAGAGTGGATAAAAGTATTTTCTGTCATGTATCTGAAAAGGAACTTGCACTTTCCAAAATTGGGACAACTCAAAAATAAATGTTAAAGAGCTAACTAGCAATCCAATGGGAAAATGCTGGGAAGAGTCGAGGCAAAGCACGTGAACAGACTTTAATCAAAGAAGGTGTGTGTATATGTGGAAGGTAAAGAAATGCATTTCTCCACTAGGGAAGTAAATTCACAGTGCGATTCTACAACACAGTTATTAGAAGGGCTTAAAAGTAAGAACTGGGATAATAACAAGTGCTAATGAGGATGCACAGGAAATGGAACTTACACACAGAGCTTACTGGGTGGCAACATTTACAGCCACTCAGGGAAATGGTTTGCCAATTTTTAATAAAGTTATACATACACATATCATGTGACTCAGCAATTCTACTTGTTAGATTCACCCTAGAGAAGTGAAAAGTTGTGCTTACAGAAAAACTTGTACACAAATGTTTTCAGAAGTTCTATTTACAAGATTGAAAAGTTGGAAACGGCCGGGCGCGGTGGCTCAAGCCTGTAATCCCAGCACTTTGGGAGGCCGAGACGGGCGGATCACAAGGTCAGGAGATCGAGACCATCCTGGCTAACCCGGTGAAACCCCATCTCTACTAAAAAATTTAAAAAACTAGCCGGGCGAGGTGGCGGGCGCTTGTAGTCCCAGCTACTGGGGAGGCTGAGGCAGGAGAATGGCGTAAACCCGGGAGGCGGAGCTTGCAGTGAGCTGAGATCCGGTCACTGCACTCCGGCCTGGGTGACAGAGCGAGACTCCGTCTCAAAAAAAAAAAAAAAAAAAAAAGTTGGAAACAACTTAACTGTCCCTCAGATGAGTGAATTCATACAATTAAATAATAAGGTCAAGAAAGATATGCACCAAGACACTTGCCCTAAGACAGGTTCTGGTGATGTAGACAACAGCTTGGATGGACCTTAAAGGCTACGTATAAGAAGCTAGTTCCAAAAGGTTACTTATTGTTGTAACATTTATATGACTTTCTGAAACAGAGAAAACTATAATGACATAGCGGATCAGTGCCTGTCAGGAACTAGGAATAGGGCAAGTGTGTGGCTACTTAAAGGATAACAAGAGAACACCTTTCAGATGAGTAAACTGTTCTTTCTCTATCTCGATTATGGCGGTGCTTAATGAAATTACACATATGTAAAAATTTATACAATTATATCATAAAGTCAATTTTACTGTATGTTAATTAGAAAAATAATATTAACTATAATGTACTAAATAGTAATATGATTTTATTACTTAAGTAACATAAAGGCTGTCTGTCTTCAAATTCCTCCGAGATACAGTTTCTAAATTCCATACCTGAATAACAAATTACCTGTTTAACATCTCTGGGTGTTACAGGACTGAGGTGTCTCATAATCATTCAAATAGAAAATATGAACTCCCAATTTTCAATCTACACTCCCCATTTATGAACTTGCTCCTCTCTTCTCTCATTCAGAAAAGAACACTATCTACTACCCAAAGTTACATTGCAGAAACAGTAATTTCATCTTCAAATCTCTTTCTCTCATCTAACATTGAACCAATCACCACATCACATTAGCTGTGTTTTCATCACACACACACACACACACACACACACA
>NW_016809886.1:1230513-1242468 GCF_001698545.2 Rhinopithecus bieti | reverse complement strand
GAGAGAGAGAGAGAGAGGAGAGAGAGAGAGAGAGAGAGAGAGAGACATTTAATTTCTGTTCAACCACCAGTACTTACTTTAAGCTATGGCACTTGACTAATGCCTTGTAAGAAGCATTTTAACAGGTTTTTGTTTGGGTTGGGTTTGGGATTTTTTTTTTTCCTTCTTCTTTATCTGCTAATCTTTTTAAATCTACTTAGTAACCAATAGGCTGATGAATGACTTCATGTTTTTACTTGGCTCTCAGCACCTAACTGCTCAACATCTTTTAATAAATTTGTAGTGGATTTGTAAGAAAATGCAAAAACAACAAAGGAAGCTGTGAGCCTTTATATGATCTGATTCCTGCCCACTTCTCAGGTCTCATTTTGTGCAACTCTCTTGGTAACTACTTACTACACTCTCTCTTTAATTACCTTCTTTCATTTTCCTGATTAAGGGAAGCTCTTACTCTCTCTTTATTAACCCAAGTGTCCCCACCATGTTGATCTCTGTCCATTATACTCCTCCACACCTACCCCATGACTCTAATGACTATTTATCACACAGATTGTTGCCTAGATAATATCTTCAGGAAAAAGCCTTGATTCCCATCTTCCAGAGAAGCAATTAATTATGTTCTTTATGTTACCAGTCTTTCCTTTAAAGCACTATGACATTACATAATTACATGTAATGTTGTTGGTTTTTAAATATCTGAATTATTAGTGGCTAGTGAGTTCCAATAAGACAAGAACTAATGTCTGTTTTACTCATAGGTGGCCACAGTGCCTAAAACTACCTGCATATAATAAGCTCTAGTATTAATAATAATTCATATTTGTATCTTAAAACATCTGACTCTTTTTGTTCAGATTATTAATAGCATGTTTCTCTGAGAATGGCAAATTGGATGGGGGTACAGTTTGGCATTTACTTAATGTAATTTTGTTGACAAGCTAATTTTATACATAAATTAAAGCATGCATTTAATTGTGTTAATACTCTTGCCAATAGTAGAGTTGCTGAGTGGCCATACCAATTTGCAATGAGTAAAATGTTTTGTGCCTGCAGTTTATTTAAATAAAATAATCTAACTGCATTATAATCTAAAAATATTCTTAGAAGGTAGTCATTTTGAAATAATGTTAGTCAAGTGTTCAATTATATGTATTCTTGGTTTGTTTGTATACAGCGTGTCATGATGACATATGGTATACAAATAGTCTAAGGGATTTTTTAGATTTTAAATTGGAGAATTTAATCAATAGTTAAGAAGAGTCATATATTAGTGAGGATTATACATTTTAAATAACACAAAACCTAACTCAAATGACATTAAATAAGTAGAATTTAATGGCACATGTTGCTAAAACACTTAGAATTAAGATATTTGAAAAGCTTAAAAACTTTCCAGGCTTCTGAAATGTTCTGAATGATTCAATATTTTCATTTTCCAGGCTGTTACTATTTTCTATCTGAACTTTGTAAATATGGCAGCTTTATTCAGTAGAGCGCCCATACTTATTAAAAGATATAACCAAGACAGTGGCATTACTTCTTTGCTCATCCATGAAACAGGGGTCAGGATACGAAGGACAATAATTTTATCCAATCAGTAGTTTTCAAAAATAATGAATACCAGAAGTCCTGGTATTTGCTGAAATGGCATCAAATAGGTACAGGCATTCTTACCTGATCCAGTTGCTCTGTTCAGGAACAAACCGTGGACTTCCTGGGTGACGAGGATTGTGGATTAACATTTATTATCGTAGGCTAATGAGGGCCCCCCTTAGATCTGAAATGGGATGAATTTAATTCAGACTATGTAAGTGCTATACAATATGAAGGTTATCTCAAAGAAAGAAAAATTGAAGTCTATAGGAAGGATGAAAGAAATATATAAATGTTTGAAAGTCATATCTGGCTACCTATAATAAATTACATGCAATTATTTGAAAATTTTATCAATTATCTAATAAAATACTGCATTTTACATTTTACATTCTTATTTATTTATATTTAATAAGAACCTTTTTATAGATGCAGACGCTTATTGTCAGCAAAAAGAGCTTTCATTAAGAGAGAAGCAATATTATTCAAACATAGTTGGTTTCCAAAGTCCATCAGTTTTGACTCAAAAGCACAGACACTCACCAAGACTGCTTATTACTACAAAGTTGGATTTTTTTCTCCTAAAAATGTATCAATATAAAAATTATATATTTAACATTTTAACCACAATTATGTATAAAAGTAAGAGAAATTAGAAATATTATATTACATAAAATGACAATGATACTAATTTTCTTCTCTACAAATATGCTAGAGAATTTCTATTGTGTGATATTACAATAGACTATTATTTATACATATAACTACATCACATAAAATGAATCATATAGCAGACATTCTTGCTTCAATTAATTTTATATATTGCATACCCAAAAATTTAAAAAGCCCAAATCATCATAAAATAAAAGTAAAATTTGAATTACTCTATTTTGCTACAGTAAGCCTTTTATAAGAGAATTCCTTACTTCAAAAGTCCTGTCTACAAAATCTCATTAACTCTGGAGAGAAGGTTTTATTGTACTCAGTTATATGGAAGAAATACTATCCCCAGCAATGACTTGCATGATGCACATTATTAAAGATATTTCCAAGATCATCCACTTTTAAAACAATCAGAGATCTATTCTGTGTACGGTAAACTAGACCTTTTGTGGAACTAATCATTCAACATTTTGGGTGGCTGTCCTTTCATGCTAAAAATTGCAAGTGCAGTGTATCAACTGTTTGCCTTAAAAGTTTGTAGATTTTGTCCTCACATACAATTTAATTTTGTTGCTATAGCGATTGCTACAGGGCAAGAAAATTAATCTGCCTTATAGTTTAGGCTCCAGGAGTGCACCCCCTGTGTGTGAGTACAGTAATTAAGTCTTGCTTACTGTGTTTTCTTTAAAACCTTTGATGTATCTGATGATATCATCACTGCTTGATTGATTTTTCAGGTAAGGGAAACAACCAAAATTAATTGTCCTAATCCTCACTCAAGGACAACACATATATTTTGAGCGGAAGCAAACTGTTTCTTTTTGGTTTTTAAACAGCTAGACATTTTGAATTTCATTTTCATTTCCTTTTCTGTGTTATAAGAAAACATTCTCAGGGAGGGGAAAACCACTGTAATCCACAAGATGAGATTTTGGATGTGGAGCATGAAATGGACAGAACAAAAGGATTTGCTTTTAAATTAATGCACCTCACTTCCTAATACAAAATGACAGCAGTAAAGAAAATGCTTTCAAATAAAGATACTATGTTTAAAGGCAGATGCAGCTTAAATTGGATCTAATATATTATATTCTAACAGCAGACAATTTTTTAAAATAACTATTTTTTCTCAGATCTGAATGCAAAAAATTAATACCTATATTAAAATGCACAAGTATTATAGAGGACCATTCCAACATAACAAAAGATAAAATAATTTTAAAATTGTATTCACGTTTTACAACTTTTAACTATTGCCGTATAGCACAGATGGATATAAAATTTATTCACATATTACTTCAGGAGCATGAGGTTTTATTGACTAATCAAGAAAAATAATTTCTGCTTTTAGGAAAATAATCAACTGTATGTAGCCAGTCTGAAAGCATGCTAATATTTACTGTAGTTATCTAAAACCAACATAAAAGTTTCTTTCAATCCACGCATAAATTGGTTTACTTGTTCTCAACTGCCAGTTTCCTTTTGTACCCTTGAACAATTATTCCTATTTTTACCACTATCTTATTAAACTTACGTCCTTTCATTAAAACAGAATGTCTGGCTTCTCATTTTCTAGACAAAATAGAAAATATTGCCTACGTAAATTTCCTAAAACCCACTGCGTTGCAATTACACAATTTATATAACTATGTATATTGTCTCATCCTTTTCTCCATGTCACAGTAGGAAGGCGCTCTCCTTCTGTTTGGAGACAATCTTTACACCTAATTGTATTAATTCTTTTTTTTCTCAGAAGGCTATAGATACGTTCAAATCTATTTTACTCTATCGTATTTAATTTTAATACCGTCTACCTTTATTTTTCCACCTGTATGTTATTTTATCAACCACATTTCTGATAAGATAATGTCTTCTACTAAGTCCCTGAAGAAAGATGCATGCCCCAGATTTTTTTTCTTTTCCCTAACAATGTTAAATTTACTTCACATAGGCAGGGCGCGGTGGCTCACCCCTGTAATCCCAGCACTTTGGGAGGCCGAGGCGGGTGGATCACGAGACCAGCAGCTGGAGACCATCCTGGCTAACACGGTGAAACTGCATCTCTACTAAAATTACAAAAAATTACCCCAGCGTGGTGGCGGGCGCCTGTCGTCCCAGCTACTCGGGAGGCTGAGGCAGGAGAATGGCGTGAACCCGGGAGGCAGAGCTTGCAGTGAGCTGAGATCGCGCCACTGCACTCCAGACTGGGCGACAGAGTGACACTCCATCTCAAAAAAACAAAACAAAACAAAACAAAACAAAACAAAACTTTACTTCACATAATACAATATAATTTCTAGTCCTTCCTTAAACATTCTTTGGAAAGCTTTGTAACCATTTGTGGACTCCTCAATTTGACTAAATATAAAGGTTAATTAAAAGTTTATCCATATGATTTAAAAAAAAATTCCAACATTCATTTTAACCAGAGGTGATTTTCACTGACTGTTTTTATCCAACTCTTGTCTCTCCTACTATAATCTCCTTTAATATAGATCCTTCAAGTAAGAAGAAAAAAATTATAATTGTAGAATGAAAATTACTCTCTAAATACAGGAAAACTTAATCTCTGAAATAAGTGTCTGAATATTAGAACAGTAGACATAGTACATTATGAGGCTAACTACTATTAATTTTGTTATCCAGAAATTGGTGATAACAGCTGTGAAAGGAAAATAAACCTTTGACCCTCAAATCACTAAGCCACGGAAAAGTCAAGCTGCCAGCTATGTCAGGCAAACCTGGCTCCTATTTTATTCCTAAACAAGATAGCTACAAAGATAAGCTACATACCTCCCTCACAATTCACCAACAAGGAAATTCCTTGTGGACAAAGGACAGACGGAACTCAAATTCATCCCTCTGAGGCTCACCTGAGACAAATGCGTAGCTGATTCCTTCCTCTGTCCTACGGTTTCTGTAAAAATGCAGACTCCCTGAGTCACACGAAATTGTGTATTCAGTGGAAGGCTGATCAATAACTCAAAAGAATGCAACCTTTTGTCTTTTATGTACTTCTAACCTGGAAGCCCCCAGTTTGATTTGTCCTGCCCTACCAGACCAAGCCAATACACTTTTTATACATATAGATTGATGTCTCATGTCACCCTAAAATGTGTAAAAGCAAGTTGTACCCTGACCACCTTCAGCACATGCCATCAGGACCTTCTGAGGATGTATCACAGGCACATCATTAACCTTGGCAAAGTAAACTTTCTAAATTGACTGAGACCCGTCTCAGATATTTTGGATTCACCGAGTATTTAGGAGAATCACAGAACATGTCTTTCAAACTAGCACACTTTTGAAAATAAAAGAGACTCTTCTAATAATTATGCCTAGACAAAAAAAGAGAAAAGATTAACACTATGAAGCATGATCATTCTACATCCCTAGCCAATTTTAATTTCTTTGTAGATTTAATTGTTGTCCCGGTGAACCCTCAAAGAGCAAATTTTTGAAGATAGATGCTAAGTGATTAACTGAGCCTGAATGAACAAAGCAATCATGTGTTGACTAGAGGTCACACACTATTCTGCATTTCTGGAAACCCCCCGCCACTTGGTTCACTTGGGGATTTTTATAACTGTCCTTTTCTATTTATGTCCCTGAATTAGCCAATAGACTTTGACCTGAATCAACCACTCAGAAATCAGCAAGTTTTGATCAATCAGAACTCAGAAAGTTTTAACCAAAGATAATTAAGCAGGTTGCATCCTGTATTTACATAAGTGAACCAGAGTGAAAACCAGGGTGGAACGTTTCTCTGTAAAAGGTAACCCTTCTCTTGTAACCGCTCTCTTTGTTTTCTCAGGATGCATCTTTGTTTTGTATAGAGGCTGCTTCTCCCTAGCTTGTAACTATTTATCTGAGTAAAGTCTCTGGATTTTCTTAAAAGAAAATCATTTTCAGTGGATTTGTTGACATATCATTTGCTCTGCATTTTCTTGGCCAATGACGTTTGTACTGAGATTATCAGTGTTGTTTCACTGTACCTATTACATTTGCTTCTTTTTTAAAAAAAGAAATCTTATATATTTTTCAAAATGTAGTGATCTTAATACTTTGAGTTTAGTGGAAAAACAAATTCCAAAGCCAAAGGCACATACATTATGACATTCAATATACAAACTCAATAACCTTGCTTATAGTATAGCATGGGAGTCACTGTGCATAACAACATATCTTATGTACAAGATCATATGGTACTGAATAAAATGGCTACTTTTAATAATAGTTTGCATCATTCTAAATGAAAGTAAGAAAAAGAGAAACTCCAGTCACTTTAATTATTATTCTAATTGGCACAATTTTCAGTGGATTACTCCTTTCTTTCAAGAAGTTTGAAGGCATATAAATATCCCCTCAAAGGGTTTTCTCATATTTATTTATTAAGGAATATTTAATATGTCTTCTGAGTGGCATCCCAGATGACTATAGTTGGCTAATGCAAATATAAGTTTGCATGCAGCACACACACATAGGCACTCAAATAGAGATATTCTAATATATTGATTTATATATGTAAACTGATATAAAACACAAACCCCTGCATATGCATTAATATCTCCAAACATATGATAATTATCCGTGTTTTCAAGTGAACAAACGTTGCTAAAATAATATTATAATTAAAATGATTAAATCTTGAAGTATGGTTGCCCTACTTCCCAATAAGTAGAAGTTAGATTTTGTTTGTTAAAGCATACCAATCACCATCATGATGAATCCAAATCTTATACTGAAGCATACTCTCATGTTTTATTTTCTGTTTACAAATCAAGTAAGACAATAAAATGTAATTTAATAAATACACATTTCTTTTACATTTCTTTTTATGTAGATGATCTTCAGTGATATAAAACTTTTAAGAGCAATAAAACAACACTGTATTTTAAATTAGTAAGAATTCATAAATGTATAAAGTGCAAATATGAAATGGCTTGTTTCCAACTTTATTAAATCACTACCAAATTAAATTACTCATAAGTATTCAGAAATTGTATTAAAATAGAAGAAAATCACATTTATGCTAAAAAGATAGCTAATTAGAGGCCATACATTTAAAGGTGATAAGTTGATGTTTGTGCAGACCATATTAGTCATAAAATGCTATTTTGAAAAATATACTGTACCCTAAAAAATATTGATTCAATTCTTTAAAATATTGCCATCTGCAATCGAAGGATAAATGCTTGAGGGGATGGATAACCCATTCTCCATGATGTCCTTATTTTGTATTTCATGACTGTATCAAAACATCTCATGTACCCGCAAAATATATACACATACTATGTATATATTATAGTATATACACAAAAAAAATTTAAAAATTGCCATCTGAAGAAATACCTGAACAGTGATGCTCACTCATCTATTTAATTTCTGAAGTGTGGTGTTGTGTTTAACTTGAAAATAAATTATCTTTGATAACACGAATTCACTGAGTTTTAAAGAAAAAATGGAAACAAATATCAGGACTGTGTCTACATGAGGGCAATCTGTGGATTACGCAGATTATATTCACACTGTGGCTAGAATAATATTAACTAATTCCCTAGCAAATATGTATTCATCAGCATTATGAAAGTCCTTATTAATTCCCCACACACCTTACATTAATTCCTAATTAGTAACTAAAAATGTCAGAGCCAAATGGGAAAAGCTGTACAAATTAAAAATAAATGAATTATTAACATTAGTCACCAAATGGAAAGGAAAACCAAAACTGTTTCTCGTTACATGGCATAGGATACTGCTAACATTCATAATGACTTTAATTACGTTTAGATCAGTAAATTTATAATAATTTTCCTAATGGTAAATTTTAATTATGCATGAATTGGTCTTAAAAATAAAAAAGATGATTTCTTATGTGAAAATATATCAATCTGCATATGTACCTATCTATATACATATATGTTAATTTTTTTATGAAAAACTTAGGGAATTGAGAAACATCTTAGATGCAGAACATAATTTTGATCAAAGAATAAATTGAGGAAACATCTAAGGAGGGAATCAGTCTATGTATTTTTGTTCAATGTGTCTAAACATTATAAATCCACATTTTAGATGTACTGTATTTGCCCACCCAGGTAAATTTAGTGATTTAACTAATTTAAGTACTATACCAGAATAGGCGGAAAAGTGAATTGACCAGAGCCAGTCAATAAATTACACTAGGAATAAAAAAAGCAGGGGGATAGAGGAGAGAGACAAGCAAAGAATGAAAACCAAAAGCAAAGCAGTAAATCTTGAAAATATTAATATGTCTGTAAATTCCAAATCTAGTAAAGATGTAATGTGTTAAATACAAACATATTAATATTAAGAAAAAAGATAATGTATACTTTCTTTTTTTTGAGACGGAGTCTCGCTGTGTCGCCCAGGCTGGAGTGCAGTGGCGCGATCTCGGCTCACTGCAAGCTCCGCCTCCCGGGTTCCCGCCATTCTCCTGCCTCAGCCTCCCGAGTAGCTGGGACAACAGGCGCCCGCCACCGCGCCCGGCTAGGTTTTTTTTTTTCTTGTATTTTAGTAGAGACGGGGTTTCACCGTGTTAGCCAGGAGGGTCTCGATCTCCTGACCTCGTGATCCACCCGCCTCGACCTCCGAAAGTGCTGGGATTACAGGCTTGAGCCACCGCGCCCGGCCGATAATGTATCCTTTCAAGTTTGACCTAGGAAAGTCTTTGGTACCTGACATAAAATACAGATATTTTAAACAAAAAGATTGGTAAAATGGAATGCAAGTAAATCCGGAAAACGTGTGTCTAATAAAACCCAAATGTGTTTATAAAGCCAGTAATAATCAGTCTGAGAAAAAATGTTGCAACAAATTGCCAAGAGTTTACTTCCTTAAAATATAGTGAAGTCATTTATGAACATTTATATGCATGTCCATAAAGATACTATGCCCAATAGAAATAATATATTAATACAGATACATATACATGAGGCCAACATAGAAAAATTGCAAAACCCAAAGTGCATGCAATCAACAAAACAGATAAAATGTCTAAAAAACAAAATATTCACATATACGTTATTTGTATTATAAAAATTTTAATTTTTGACATTTAAATATTTGTACTGTATTAATGGCTGAAACCAGTAATTAACAATGTTCCTTTATTAGCCTTTTAAATTTTGTATATCTTCTCTTTACATTTCTGATTTTGGTAATTTTGAATTTTGTTTTCTTTCTTTATCTACATGGTCAATTTAGCTAAAGATTTACCTGCTTTTAAAAAATAATTTCAAAGAACTATATTTGCATTCACTGTTTTCTCTTTATATTTTCCGTTTTCTACTTTATTAATTTTGTTCTAATTTTGTTACTACTTCTGCTTATTTTGTGTTTAGTTTGCCCCTTTTCAGATTTCTTTTATTTATTTTTTAATTGACAAAATGAATTATATATTTTATTCTGTATAATATGATGTTATTAAATATGTATACATTGTGAGATGGCTAATTTATGTATGCATTACCTCACATATTTATCACTATTTTAAGAGGAGAATATTTAAAATTTAATGTCTTATCAATTTTCAAATATACAATCCAATCTCATTAACTATATGTAGTATGTTTTATAATAGATCACTTGGACTTATTCCTCCTATCTAATGTCAATTCATTACTCCTTAATCAACACCTCTCTAATATTCCTGTACCCACTACTGACCCTTGAAAATCACCGTTCTATTCTCTACTTTTATAGGCTTGACTCTTTGTCTTATTTCACATAGCATAAATTCCTCCAGGTTAATTTGTTGCTGCAAATGACAGGCATCTCTTCTTTTTTAGGGCTAAATAGTATTACTTTGCGTCTGTATACTACATTTTTAAAAACTCATTCATCCCTTGATGGACACTTACGTTGTTTCCACACCTTGGCTATTGTATATAGTGCTGTAATGAAGATAGCAGTGCAAATATCTCTTCAACTTACTGATTTAATTTCCTTTGAATATATACCTGATAGTGGAATTGCTGGGTTATATGGTACAGTAGTTGCCTCATCTATGGTCATACTTTCCACAGTTGTTGGTCTGAAATATGATTTTCAGAGAGAGAGAGGAAGAGAGAGATAAATCATATTCACATAAATTTTATTATAGTATGCTCTTATAATTGTTTTATTTTATTATAAATTATTGTTGTTAATTTCTTACTGTGCCTAAGTATCAATTAAACTTTATCGTAGGTATGTGTATAGGAAAAAATCCAAATATATATAGGGTTCAGGACTAATCATGATTTTAATCCCTTCCATTGTTGATTTCTAATTCCATATATGCCAGACAGTATGTTTTGTATTATTTCAAACTTTTAAAATGTATGAAGACTTGTTTTATGGTCCAGTATATAACTGATACTGGAGAGTCTCCCATGTGTGCTCAGAAAATTGTTTAGTCAGTTTTTAATATGCTGAGTTTTCTTCACATGTCTGTTAAATCAGGTTGGCTAATAGTGTTGCTTAAGTCTCCGAGACCCTTGCTAAATTTCTGTCTAGCTGTCCTATCCATTACTGAGAATGGAATATTGAAATGTTTATTATTGTTAAATTGTCTCTTTGTCCCTTTAATTCGGTTAGTATTACTTCATGTGCTTTGTGACTCTGCTGTACATTGAGTAAATGTTTATACTTGCTATAACTTTCTGATAAATTTATGATTTTATCATTATAAAGCATCCTTCTTTGCCCGTAATAATATTCTTTTCTTAAAATCTATTTTTTTCCTGAGCATAGTATAGTCATTGTTATTCTTCTATTGTTTGCATGTATATATTTCTCTATCCTTTCGATTTTAATCTATTTGTGTCTTTTATTTTATTTATTATTTATTTTTGAGATGAAGTCTCGCTGTGTCACCCAGGCTGGAGTGCAGTGGCATGATCTCGGCTCACTGCAATCTCCGCCTCCTGGGTTCCAGAGATTCTCCTGCCTCAGCCTCTCAAGCCTGGGACTACAGGCACCCACCATCACACGTGGCTAATTTTTGTATTTTCAGTAGAGATAGGGTTTCACTATGTTGGCCAGGCTGGTCTCGAACTTCTGACCTTTGGTGATCCACCCATCTCGGCCTCCCAAAGTGCTGGGATTACAGGTGTGAGCAACCGTGCCTGGCCTATTTGTGTCTTTTAGTCTAAATTATATCTCTTCTAGATCTCAAAAACTTGGAATTTGTTTTTGTTTTTGCATAATTTAGTATGGTTCTCTCTGTCTTATGCGTGAAATATTCATAGTCACATTTTGAATATATCTTATTATACCTTTTGGCCTTCATTATTTTAAAAATAAAAAATCACTTATCAATCTTATTGTTGTGTTGTTTTGCTAGATGTGTCCATTTTTTTCTTTCATAGTATAAAATATTATTTTGTTTAGAGTTTTCAGAAATTTGACTCTGATGTGCCTAGTCTTGATGTATATTACTTTCTGTTTATCCTACTTGAGTGTCTTAAGTTTCTTGGACTTATAGACTAATGTTCTTCGTCAAATTTCAGAATTTGGGGCCATTGTTTATTAAAATATTTTTCTCTCTTTTCTCATCTCCTGATTATCTCATTACTTTTATGTTGGCATACAATTCTCTAGTCTCAATTCTCTAGGCATCTTGGTTTTATTTTTCTGTTCGTCAGATAGAAAAAATTATATTCATCAATCATTAGGCTCACTGATTTTCTGTCA
>NW_016809886.1:1223497-1229882 GCF_001698545.2 Rhinopithecus bieti | reverse complement strand
TTTTTTTTTTTGAGACAGAGTCTGGCTCTGTCGCCCAGGCTGGAGTGCAGTGGTGCGATCTCGGCTCACTGTAAGCTCCGCCTCCCGGGTTCGCCATTCTCCCGCCTCTGCCTCCCAAGTAGCTGGGACTACGGGCGCCTGTCACCACACCCTGATAATTTTTAAAATATTTTTAGTAGAGATGGGGTTTCACCATTTTAGCCAGGATGGTCTCAATCTCCTGACCTCGTCATCCGCCTGCTTCGGCCTCCCAAATTGCTGGGATTACAGGCGTGAGCCATTGCGCATGGCCTATGTATCTATTTTAATCCTGCTCTTTCCTAAGCATAGCTTCTGGTCTGCATCACCTAGGGATCATTTTGAGTAAGGCCTCTATCTTTTGTCCATGTGTAGTAGTTGATGACTACAAAAACTCCAAAAACCAAACAACCTTAGGTGGTTTACAGTTCTGCCCTAGATTCACTTTCTCTCGGGTTCACTCCATCCCTCCTGTGCCTGTGCATAAAACCTCGTATTTGAAAGCATGTGTTAATTGCTAGGTCATTTTTGGTTCTCTTCTGAGTTTGCATGCAGACAGCTAGTGTACGCATAAGCTCAACAAGGCTGCCGTGGCTGTTTCATTGACCTCATTTTCCTGCTAAAATTCTGATAAGTCTGTCAGCCTATTGCTTGCCCCAACAAATATTGCAACCTCAAGCTTTCTTAGACTTTAGCCTTCCAAATTAATTTGACACTGATATTGCAACTGTTTCTGACAAAGCCCAGGGGCATCTGGTTTTTCCACTCTCTGTTCCAAATCAAGCCATTTTTTACTGGTAGCAAAACTGATGAATATTGCAGCTGGTCCAACTCTGCAACAACTACCAAACTGACAGAGCGAGGGAAATGGGAATATCACTCTGCTCTTATTTTCATCAAATAATGTATCTCACTGATAGTATTGCAAATTCAACTAAATTATCACAGGATATTAATTTCCTTGAGAGTAACCCCAGTGTACTATTATAATCATGAGTATGTGGTAGACATAAGAATTAAAGGGAAATTATTCCAGTAACTATCAAATGTATTATGGTAATATCACTAATAAATTTAATTTAAGGAAGATTCAATATTAAAATATATAGTAAAAATAAATGTATTAATTTCTGAATAATTTTAAAAATCCAGATTTTCAATTATATTTTAATATCTGCCTCATTATTATAAACTCTCCTTGAAAAATAATAATCAAAATAAATTTTAAATACACCTTTTGCCAATTTTCTTCATATAAAAAGGTTTATAAATATAGATATTTCATTAGTGCTGTAATATTGATAAACTTCATCTTACATTGAAGGTTTTAGATACACTGAATCATCAAAAGATGTTTGTATTATGATTAGTAAATTTTATTTTTTAGTGGTTCCTATTGTACACATATTGAAACTGATGAGAAATTGTATTTTAACTCCATGCCAAACATCATTTTGTCTGATTAATTGAAACACCCAAATTGTAAAATATGTTGGATACTGTTTTATAGATAACTTAATTTCAATATTAAATTTAACATTTTGCAACAAGTAATTATTTTTGAGTCTAGGTTTCGGTTATCACAATAATAATTTTATACCACATTTAGTTTCTTGAATTATTTGGTGGAACACAGTCATCTTAGGTATCATCTATGAGTTTCTCTGCTTGAATGAGTTAATGGGTTATAATCCGGTTTCACACAACATGCACTGTGGAGAATTGTGCAATTGTGCCCTGGTAAGGATTAACTCCTTAGGTTAAAGCCTCTTTTATTTTAGAATGAGTGCTAGAACAGGAATCTGTTAATGCTAGTATGTATTGTTTTTTACATTTACTATTATTTCTAAATGTAACAGGAACAAAATGTACATTAAGTAGGAAGAATCATGTTATATGGAATGCTCTCCATATTACTCCCTTTTTTCCCCAGTGCATTAGGGGCTTCACTTATGCACATTTTGTATAGTCCTTGAGAATAACCAAATCACTTAGCATAAAAAACAGAAAAGAATTTGTTTTATCCAGGAAGCCATGTCCAGGGAAAAGTAAAACCAGACACTGAATTAAAAAGTAGAAAATAGCCAAAACAAGTTCCAAGTTCAGTTTCTAAAGTCATTGTATTAGTCCATGCTCACGCTGCTATAAGTATATTCCCGAGACTGTGTAATTTATAAAGGAAAGAGATTTAATTGAGTCACAGTTCTGCAGGGGTGGGGAAGCCTCAGGAAACTTACAATTATGGCAGAAGGGGAAGCAAACACATCCTTCTTCACATGGCAACAGCAAGGAGAAGTGCACAGCGAAATGGGGGTAAAGCCCCTTATAAAAACATCAGATCTCGTAAAAACTCACTCAGTACTACATGAACAGCATGAAGGTAACCGCCCGCATGATTCAATTACCTCCCACAGGGTCCCCTCATGATATGTGGGGATTATGGGAATTATAATTCAAGTTGAGATTTGAGTGGGGACACAGCCAAACCATATCAGTCATCATTGTAAACATTACTGGGGAAGAGAGACCATGTTTTACTTTTTAATTTTGTTTTGGCTTGTTCTGGTGTTACTTTTGCTACATGTGATATGACATGAATTTCTCAAATGCTAACCTCCAATTCCTTTAACAATATTCACTAACTAATGAAATCAGTTCTTTGTGAAAGTAAACACTTATTTTCATTCAGTTGATTGTTATGAAGGGCATTTTGTTAGCATATGTGTATGAGTAATTTCAGGGGAAGTTCTAATACATGGAGGATAGCAACTCATGAGTCAGAGAAGCCTAGGGTCATAGGAAATCAGGCCAAAATGTAGCTTTATGAAGAGAGAAAAGAAAAGAAAGGAAAGGAAAGGAAAGGAGAGAGGAGGGGAGGTGAGGGGGAAAAATACTCCACAGATATGATGACTTTATTTTTTTTTCTCTTTAACATGAACAAAACCATAGTTCTCTACCCCAATACACAATAGAAAATGCAGACAACTATTAAACGAATGTCTCACTTTGCTAGCGTAAGTTGACTGATTTCTTCAGTTAACACCACATCTGCTGAAGATGGTCGACTTCCTTTTATGGCTAACCATTAATAATAACCAGACATAGTTATTAGCTCTCCTCAAAGCTTAGGACTTTTGTCTTCACAAAGATTTGGTAGGATGAGCTGTGTTTTGTCCCAGGTAAAGTAATTCTGTGATTATGATAAACACAATGGTTCTATCTGTTCCATTCCAGAAACTTTAAAAAAAAAATCAAAGAATAGGTTAATGCTCCTCCTTTTCTAATGAAGATTTCTAGCCTGCTTTATCTGCTAGCATCCCAGCTCCCTCCTGACTTGTTTGTTCCACCAGTAGCCTGGGCTGGAGTCTAATTTGCTTTATTGCTTCTGTTTCTTATTGTGTCTAAATATAAAAACCGGAAACACTGTTCTCTTCTGAAGAGGTATTCTTTTGCTCTCTTCAAATGTGTTGATATATTGTCACCATTACTTACCTTTCAAAGAGAAATAATCAAAAACAGCACTTAATTACTTTATAAAAGATTTGCCTGATGATTTGATTGAATAAACTGTGTACTATAATAACAATCATACTGCTGTAGTATAATTATCATGAAGCGTCTGGAAATTTGGATGATATAAAGGAAGGTATTTTACATTATAGAAGTATTCCAAGTTATTAACTTAATTAAACCAGTCCTTCCTTGTAAATTTCTTTAAGCTTGTTCTGTTCCTAGATTTGTAAGATTACCTTTTGTGATTTCTAGCTTTATTTATCCTTTAGCATTCATCCACTTTAGGAAACTGTATAAAGCATATGAGCCAAATTATTTTATTAAAAGATTAATGTGGGTATCGAGACTCCAGGGAAGCATATTTAAAGTGTTTGTTAAAATTTACTTTCTTGAATGATATAGGTGTACTTTGATTTTTAACAATAGTCATTTGGCACTGTCTATACATTTAATATAATAATGAGATAATGATATATTTCAAGGATAAAAGACAACTCAATTGGTTTAATGGCCTTTCATTACAGATATATTTTTTCCAAGCATCACAGGACCCATTTTATCCCACTGCTATTTTTTTTTTACATATGAAGAACATGAGACTCTGAAAGACTGACTTCTACAAAATGCGGAACTCTGATTACAACCCAATTTTCCTGATTTATTTCAAAGTACCCTTACATGTCAGTGTGTGTGATTTATAATCCTGTTTTTCAAAGAAAATGAGATAACAGCAGAAATCTGTAAGGCTTGTAACTGCTATCAGAGCTATGAAACAAGGGTAGGTGCAGCATTTGCTGGTTAAGAAAGTGTCAAATTCTCCAAACAGCTTGCACTTTAGGCTCCCCTAAATATGCTTTTAAATATGCTTTAGTGTATTTAAAATACACTGTAGCATAATCCTCCAACAGAATAATGAAGTTAAATTTTTGAGAGTAGGTTTAGCATTTGCATTTTTTATGTACCTCAGATGAGTCCGATGTGTATCCAAATTTAAAAACAAGGTTTTTTNTAAGGCCACCTGGATTTAAATACTGTTTAAAAATGCAAATTCCTAAATCCAACAACAAATTACTGGATCAGAATCATCATTTAATTGGCATGATTTCCAGGCTATATTAAAGCAAATGGTATTTTAAAATAACTAACATATCTGGTGATTTTTCATTTTGTCTTGGGGTGTATTTACATACCTGCCAACTTTGGGAATATTCTGCTCCAGCCCTACAGCCTGTATTGGTCATGAGGTGCCTTACTGGTAATTCTTGGTCAAGACCTTAAAACAATGGAGACATAGATGTTTACTGGAAGACTGAGAGGGGAATTAGTAATTGCCATGTGCTTTGTGCCCACATTTTCAAACTGTAACTGTATATAAAACTGATTAATTTATAGAATCCAAGAGATAGAAATATATTGCCTGCTATTAGATTGCTTTCAGTGTCTGAGATTCCTAACCCATATTTTATCTGTCCAAAAATATTAGGGATTTTCATAGAGATCTGATTTAATCGAGCTTCTAACATATAGCATATTGTAATAATATGATAAAGATGTCCTTTGAAGATGTTCATACATATCGACATCTGCTGAAGATGGTCGACTTCCTTTTATGTCTAACTATTAGTAATAACCAGACATAGTTATTAGTTCTCCTCAAAGCTTAGTACTTTTGCCTTCACAAAGATTTGGTAGGATGAGCTGTGTTTTGTCCCAGGTGAAGTACTGTCCTAATCAAACAGTATTAGCCAACCAGCAAATGTAAACAAAAATCGTATATTCCACATGAAAAATAATTATACTTTCTCTGATTCTGAAGGGAATTCTGTGATAGACAAACATGTATCAAAAACTTTTCTACTTGAATGTTTAAGAACAGGACATAGAGTGGCCTTACCACAGTAATCTTTGTGAATGTAGACTTTGTTACAAATACTTGGATATTAGAGAAAAAAAAAATCCTTATATTTAAGGTATTCAGTAAATTAATATTTAAACCCCCATATTAAAATTATTTGTTGGGTAATGTTAGGCATGTGATTACTTCTAATACTTTCATCTTTGCATCAAAAAAAGAAGAGTTATATGTGTATTGTAACATTGAATATATAACCCTAACCAGAAGAAAGGAAATTCTAGAGATACCTTCTTTTCTCAGTAATATCAGTTAATATCTGCATTGCTGTTCAGAAATTTCTCTCTCCAAAATAAAATGTTTCTTCATAAGGACAGAATATTTACCTTGCGTGATTTACACTGCATCAAAATATTCTAATGCAATGTCTAAAGTAGAGAATTTCTAGTGCTGAATGTTAAACTAAAAGTATATTGACAAACTAGAAATGAGTAGTTGTCTGAAAGATTATAATAATCTTCCATTAAAAAATACACATTCCATACCTCCACCCAGTAATTGAATAAAGGTTTTGTGATTGTGGTATTGTGGGATCTGCACCTTTGCTAAGCACTTTTGATTCATATGTACATTCAGTTTAAGAACTACTGAGTTGGAGTCACTAAAATAAAGGATTTCAAACAGTTTTATGCCATCTCAAAATCAATAACAATGAAGCATATCCCTGACTCCAGTTTTAACATCGTGTATGTTTCAAGAAGATACTAAGGTTAGCACACTGAGATAATTATAGTGGTGCTTCATAAAATACTGATTGTAGTCAATTAAGGTATGTTTCTGTTTTTGGTTCTTTTTTTTTTTTATTATTATACTTTAAGTTCTAGGGTACATGTGCATAACGTGCAGGTTTGTTACATATGTATACTTGTGCCATGTTGGTGTGCTGCACCCATCAACTCGTCAGCACCCATCAATTCATCATTTATATCATGTATAACTCCC
>NW_016809886.1:1206168-1218906 GCF_001698545.2 Rhinopithecus bieti | reverse complement strand
AGAAATGGCGGGCGCCCCTCCCCTAGCCTTGCTGCTGCCGTTTAGGTTAGATGGCAGACTGCTGTGTTAGCAAAGAGGGAGGCTCCGTGGGCGTGGGACCCTCCCGGCCAGGTGAGGGATATATTCTTCTGGTGTGCCTGTTTGCTTAAAGCGCAATATTGGGATGGAAGTTACCTGATTCTCCAGGTGTTGTGTGCCTCAGTTCCCCTGGTTAGGAAAAGGGATTCCCTTCCCCCTTGCGCTTCCCAGGTGAGGCGATGCCTCACCCTGCTTCAGCTCTCGCTGGTAGGGCTGCAGCAGCTGACCAGCACCGATTGTCCAGCACTCCCCAGTGAGATGACCCCAGTACCTCAGTCGAAAATGCAGAAATCACCGGTCTTCTGTGTCGCTCGCGCTGGGAGTTGGAGACTGGAGCTGTTCCTATTCGGCCATCTTGCTCCGCCCCGGGGCTGTTTTGGTTCTTTAGGTCACAGAAAAATAAAAGAAACACCTGTACCATAAAACTTTTCCCTATTTTCTGAGAAAGATAAACTTATGTGTAAGTTAATGTAATTAAATTTTCAAAAGCTCTGTCATGTCAATAAGAATAATTATACTTCATAAAATGGAAACATCATATCTGTTTTCTAACAAAGGTATTTTTCAGATTTATAATGTAAATTGTAATCTATTTTAGTATAAAAATACTATGTCCAGCATAATTAGAGACAATGATAAATCTGAACAACAAAAGTTATGTAATTTTAATGGAGAAAGATGTCATTGAATACAAAAGACAGTTATAAGTCTTGATACAATGACATTTTGTGGATATTTAAAACTGAGTTAACAAGTGGTTTTTTACACCATAATGATGACTATAATGTGTCAATTAAAATGATGTAAAATATTAAAGTCCACAAGAACTATGTGGAATTTCTTTATACAGTATGCTAGGGGTTTTTAATGTGATCCACTTCCAAACTGAAAGTGAATAAATTTATGTTCAAAACAAATTTTAAAAAGTACTATTATGGAGTGGATACATAACGTAAATTAACAAATATATCGCAATTTTGCATTATAAAATGTTTTACATGACAACATACGCTTCCTAGTTATTATTCCTTGTAGTTAATAAAAATTGAATAATAAGGTAACCAATACTTGACTTGAGATATATCAATGAGAGTTTTTTCCTCTATCATTATGGAAGATAAATGCTCTAAGGGTCAACCTGACTAAGTGAATAAATCTAGATTTTGGATATGACACATCTTTGTGTTTTTTCTTTTGTCATAAAATACTGGAAAATACTCCTCTAAAATCCATTTGAAGGATCAGTATTGTTCAGATGATAGAATTTTGCAACACTGTCATTAAATACTGGATTATATGTTTATGTGGTACAATTTCAGCCAAACTTGATATTGCAGGCTAGGTTTTAAAGGAGAAGGCGCTAGATTGGTGATATTTGCTAGCTACTGACTCATTTAGAAGAAGAAGCAACTCTTTTCTAGAGTAAACCTTCTCTAGTGAAGGACTAATTCTACTGCATTAAAATAGAAAGTAACATGCTCAAAAACACACTGTAAGAAGATACATCAACATTAGTGACATTTAACCATATAGCACAAAACAGATTTAGACTCCAAACTACAGGCATTTAGTTTTAAGAAGTAAAGTGTATGTGTGAAATATTTTTAGAAATAATGATGCAATCTAAAAAACAATTTAAAAACTCCCAAGAGATAAAACAGTAATGATATAGCTTGGAGAAAAGAAAAAATATACTTACTGAAACTAAAGAAAAACGTAATAAATGTTTTAACCAGCAGGTTAGATATGTCTTGAAAAAAATAATTATGGACTCAAGGGGAGGTATTAAGAAATTATGGATAAATCAAGAAATGGAAATGCATACTCTGAAAGACAGAAAACATACTGAGAACAATAAAATGTTTATACATCTGGTCAGAATGTCAGAAGAAGAGAATGAAGAGAATAAAAAAATGTGTTAAGAAATAATAACTGTAAATAATTCAGAGCTAGCAAAAAAAATTTAACACAGCAGAATACAATGACATATGTAAAAATTAATCTAAATCTTAGTTGTCAAGTGATTGGCATTATTTAACTAAATCATAATTTGAACCTTGAGGAAATGTGTAAAGTAAGAATTGTCTAAGGTAAGCAAAAGCGGATAGTACCAAAATTAGGTGTATCCATAAATGCCTTTTAGTTTTTGACACTACTATTTTATTAATTGACAGAACAAGTAGGCAGAAAATCAGCAAAGATATAAAAGGCTTGAACAACACTAACAACCAAATTGACCTGATTTATATTTGTATCATTCCACATAACAATAGCAGAATACTGTAAAGTTCCCATAGAATTTAACAATCATAGACCATATGTAGTACATACAATATGTCTTACATTTTTAAATATTCAAATCTACAATAGGATTAAATGGAAATAGATAACAGAAACAACCAAATATTTGGAAACCAAATAACACATATATTAAATAAAAAAATCAAAAGGAAGTTTACATAGCATATTGAACTGAATAAAAAATGAAAACACAACATTAAAAATTGTGTGGGATGCAGCTGAAGCAGTAATTTGTGTCCTAAGTTTCTGTATAAGAATTAAAGAAGACTGAAAATAAAAGACATAAGCGTCCAGTTTAAGAAACTAGGAGAAAGTAATTCTCATGAGCAAGAGAAAAACAAAGAAGAGATACTCTTCCAAAGTTAGTAAAGCTATGAGCAGAAATCAATGTACTAGAAAGCAGAAATCAATAAAGAAAAGTTATTAAAACCAAAAGTTACTTCCTTGAAAAAATCTAAAGTGTTATAATTTTCTGTTTAAATTTATTAGGAATAAATAACTTAGCAGAAATAAAATTTTATATCACTAGACTTGCCTAGATGTTAAAAGGATATTGAAGAAATATTGGGAAAAATTTATGGAAATACATTTTATCATTTAGATAAAATAAAATTATTAAATTTATTTAAAGATACAAACTACATTCATAGAGTTACGATTAAATAAGGTGGTTTTATGTCTATTAAAAAATAAAATTCTACATAAAAGACAAAACAGTTCTGTGCAAACTCCATCAGAATATTAAAACGATGGATTTGGGGGGTTCTTACTATGAAATCAAAATTATGCTTATAAGAAAGCCAAAGACACCATTTTCAAAAAAGTATCTCTCTCATGAGTGTATATGTAAATATTTTAAATGAAATTTTAGTAAATAAAATCTAACAAAAACTGAAAACTTTTAATGAATATGTGGTATTTATTCCAGTAATGTAAGCCTGCTTTAACACTGGAAATCAATCTACATAACTCATCATATCAACAAGCTAAAAAGAAAAGAAAGAATTGAACAAGCTACATATAAAAGAAACTTAACCTCCCTGTTAAAAGGAATACACAAAAATCTTACAGTTAATAGCTTACTTAATTAATAAAAGAGAATGTTTTTCCTTAAAGTTAAAGAGTATGGCAAGGATATCTCTCTTTGCTACTTCTGTTTAATATTGTACTGAGTTTTAGCCAATTCAATAGGTGAAGAAAAAAAAAACCAAATTGCCTTCAGAATGCAAAGGAAGTAACAAGAATCTTTATATGCAACTGACATTATCTGATACAGAGAAATAATCTAATACATAGAAATATCTAACTATCTAATACACAGGAATGGAATCTATAAAAAAGTTTCTCCAACTAATAACTGAGTTCAATAAGGTTACATGAGGCAAAATTAACATAAACAAATGATTTGCATACCATATCAGGCATTAGTGAGGATGTTGAGGAATTGGAACTTTCATATACAGCTGATAGGAATGTAAAATATTCCAAAGACTTTTAAAACATTTTGACAGTTTTTTTTTTTTTTTAACAATCTGAACCACCTACTTCTAATATAGCCTAGTCTTTCCACTCCTATTAGAGAAATAAATGCAACTACAGTGACCTGCACATGAATATTAATGTCTCTTTTTAATAATAACAACTGGAAATAAAGCCAAAATGACAATAAACAGGATAATGAAGAAACAATTATATATCCATAAAATGAAATACTACACATGGATAATTTTGATAATTTTGAAATATTTTGAAAATATTTATGATGGGTGAGAGAAGTTGGACAGAAAAAGAGTTACTACTGTAGGATATCATTTATATAAATTTATATTAAAAATGGGGGCCAGGCATGGTGGCAACCCTAACCCTAACCCTGTAATCTCAGCACTTTGGGAGGTTGAGGCCGGTGGATCATCTGAGGTCCGGAGTTTCGAGACCACCCTGGCCAACATGGCAAAATCCTGTCTCTACTAATAATGCAAAAATTAGCCGCATGTGGTGGCTCGCGAATGTATTCCCAGCTACTCAGGAGGCTGACGCAGGAGAATCATTTGAACCAGGGAGGTGGAGGTTGCAGTGACAAGATCACCCCACTGCACTCCAGCCTGGGTGACAAAGCAAGACTCTGTCACTAAAGTAAAATAAAATAAAATAATAGTAAAAATATAAGCTATAGTGTCAGAAGGCCGATCAGTCAAGGAAATTATCACAGTATGGCACTAGGAAACATTTATCAATTATGAATACACTTTATCCTCTTGATTGAGTTGATGGTTTTGTAGCTATACACATGTGTGAAAAGTTATCAAACTTTTAACTTTAGAAATAAAGATATTAATAGCTCAATTGCTTTTTTAATAATGTTTCTTAAAAATAAATTTTAGCCAACTTAAGGTAATTCTAAGAAAGATGTGCTTTATGAAGAATGATCACAAAGTTTATTTTTGATAAAAAAGAATGGGAAACCTATAAAATTGTAAAATAAATGTAAATTCAAGATCAGCTGTACAACTAAGGGGTTATAGATAATGTACAACATTAAACACTGAGCCGCAATGGTATTCAGTTTGGATGGGTAGTGCTTGGATTAATTTGTTCTAAAATTCGTATATTATCTTAAAATAATTATCAAGCCACTGTTTAAACTTTAAATTAATTCTACATAATACATTTGTTTTTGTAACCACTATGGAGAGTGGGAAGTAGAAATAAGGAGAAAATATAAAACGTGGTGGTAGATAGGGCAAGAAATACAAAATTCAAATATGCATTAAGAGATAAAATAAAATTTTAAAATAATAATTTGAAATCAAAAAGAAGATGGTAAAATAAATCATTAAACACACAATTTTAGTATGTATGAACGTGTAACCATTAAAAAGCAGAGATCTTCTGATTGCAAACAAAGATTCAGCTAAATTGTGTTTTCAAAGAGAAACCTAAAGTATAAAAAGACAGAAACTTTAAAATTAAGCAATGAAAAACATATGCAGGCCAATACCAAATAAAATACACCTGTAGTAACAATATTAATATCAGACTAAACAGATTGTAATACAGATAACATCTTTACAGATACAGTCAATAAAATGTATGCTACTGAATGACAAACCCAAACACCTTAATTTTTTTTTTAAATGTACTAGGACATAGTAGCACATGAATATAGAAGTGAGAGCTAAAAATAATAATCCTGAAAATCTCAAATTTTAAAAAACACATGATGCAATAATTTATAAGAACATATTTTATGAGTATAAGCTATTTAATATTTTGGTAGTTTATTTTATGAGTACAATATATTTTAACATTTTATTTCATCAATTTTATCACATTAATATGTGGCTTCTTCTCAAACAAAAGTATCCTTAAAGTAAGCCTGAAGTATAAAATCAAAAGGTGAACAATGCAAGACTGTTTTATATTAGTATAACCATTAATATTATGGGTGGGAATTAAAATGGATTAAAAGAGAAAAAATATATAATCAACCATTTCTAAAGACAGAAGCTACATAATTGATGACATTTAGTTTCTGTTACCGATAATCATAAAATAGGAATGCTAAACTATATTTTCTATTAAATTTTTGCATCAAGATACATAAGAAACATTAGAAAATACTATAAATCACAAGAAGCTCCTTTTCATATATCATGTTTTGTTTCTTTTAAGTAATAGCCAATGAAATTAACCTAAGTGAATGATAAGGATATCATTTTGATATTTTAAGGCAAAATGATTATTTTAAATAATATAATTGAATATGGATAAAGAAAATCAATAGAAAATATACAATAGAGAGTAAGAAAATTCCATCGGAATATATCATGAAAGTAAAAACAAGCAAACAAATTAAAGTAACAACTTTTATATCATAGTAAGCAAAGTATAATATCTTGGCTTAAGAATAATGAAAATAAATATATGTCTATAATTATAACTCTTTTAGCATTGATTGGCTCACATGAGTCAACAAATGACTTGTCATTGAATACATGAGTTGTACCAACTCCCAGTTAAGTCTGCATACTCATAGAAGCTGTTTCTGGCTCCTCGCGGGTTACAGTAGTGAAAACAAAAGAGGAGAAATGCAACAAAGACCATTTACTCAGCTTCTACTATTTTACAATTCCAGTTTACCTCAAAAGCCTTCATCTCTAAACATTCCTTCAAGGCAGAAGCTTCCCTTCTGCCTCCGGATATGTGTAGAAGTGCCATCTGGGAGCTAGGGCCTGCAATAGGGGTCTCATGACTAACCAGCACCCTATCCTGCTGTGACTGAGCTGGTATCCAAGACAGAAGACAAAGCGCTCCCACTCTGTCTCCTCTCCTCAAGCAAAAGAAAGGGGTCTCATTTGTACAGCCTGAGACTAAGGGAGGGATGTTGCTAGCACTAGGTCGGCTGCCCCAGTCCGGTGTCTCAGTATGCTGCATGTCCCTTCTGCCCTAGATCTTGCCTGAGAGTTAGCAGTTTTTATGGCCTAGACGGCCTTTCAAGTTTTCCTAGAAACTGAGAGCACTTTGGTTCCTGGTGGCGGACTTTGTGGGTACTCAAGTTCAGATCCCTGGGATCAGCAATTCCCCTCTTGCTACAGGTGGTTTAAATGCTCCCTCTGTGGGTGGACAACATCTGAGTTTGGTCTGGTTTTCCTCTCTGCTCTAACCTAACAGTGCTGAGTTCAATGATTCACAATTGCTGTGTTCCCCGTGCAGCAGCACCCAGATAAGCTCTCCACATCACACCGCTGCTGTCCAGGGTGAGGGTTGGGGAGGGGAGGCGCTAGCGATTCAGGGCTGTTTTTCTCTATCTCTTCCGTGTCTCTTTCAGCAATATGAAGTTAAAACCCGGTACTATGAGTGCTCACCTGGTATTTGGTTCTTATGATGGTGTTTTATTTTTGTGTAGATAGTTGTTAACTTGGTGTCCTTGTGGGGGTGAGGGTGGAGGACAACCGATGGAGCCCTCTGTTCCACCAACTTGCTCTCCCTCTTTCAGCTTATCAATTCTCTCTTTCATGGATTATGCCTTTGGTGTTGTATCTAAAAAGTGATTACCATCCCCAGGGTCACCTAGATTTTCTCCTGTATTTTCTCCAAGCATGTTATAGTTTTGTGTTATATACTTAGGTCTATAATTGATTTTGGATTAATTTTTATAAGGGGTATATAATCTTATGTATCTAATTTTTGCTTGTGGCTATCTAGTTGTTCCAGTACTGTTTTTTGAAAGAGTGCTTTCTCTCCATTATATTGCCTTTGCACCTTTGTCTAAGATCAGCTGAATATTTTTATGTGGGTCTATTTCTGGCCTTCCAATCCTGTTCCATTGATCTATTAGGTTGGTGCAAAAGTAATTGTGGTTCTTGACATTGTTTAAAGGCAAGAATCACAATTACTTTTGCACCAATGTAATATTTGTCTATTCTTTCATGAATACCACATGATTTTGATTGTAATAATTTTAAAAAATCTAGCAGAAATTCGGGAGCTGAAAAATACAGTTGGTGTACTGAAGAATGCATCAGAGTTGTTCAATAGCAGATAAAGCAGAAGAAAGTATTGGTGAACTTAAAGTCAGGCTATTTGAAAATACACAGTCAGAGAGACAAAAGAAAATAAGAATAAAAAATGAAGAATAAAAACGCCTACAGTATATAGAAAATAGCCTCAAAAGGGCAAATCTATGTTATTGGCTTTAAAGAGGAGGTAGAGAAAGACATGGGGTAGAAAGTTTATTAAAGGGATACTAACAGAGAGCGTTCAGAAAAAGATATCTAAGTACAAGAAGGTTATAGAATACCAAGCAGATTTAACCCAAAGAAGACTACCTCAAGGTATTTAATAATCAAACTTCCAAAATCAAGAATAAAGAAAAGATTATGAAGGTAGCAAGTGTATTAACTTGTTTTCACACTGCTATAAAGAACTCATTATCACAAGAACAGCATGGGGGAAACAACTTTCATGACCCAGTTACCTCCCACCAGGTCCTACCCTCAACATGTGAGGATTATGGGTTTTACAATTCAAGATGAGATTGGGTGGGAACACAGAGCCACGCCGTATCATTCTGTCACTGGCTCCTCCAAATCATATGTCTTTTCACATTTCAAAACCAATCATGCCTTCACAACAACAGCTTCCCAAAGCCTTCTTTTTTTTTTTTTTTTGAGACAGTCTTGCTTTGTCGCCCAGGTTGGAGTACAGTGGTGCCATCTCGGCTCACTGCAAGCTCTGCCTCCTGGGTTCATGCTATTCTCCTGCCTCAGTCTCCTGAGTAGCTGGGACTAGAGGCACCAGCCAGCATGCCCGGCTAATTTATATATATATATATATATATATAAAGACGGGTTTTCACAGTGTTATCGATGATGGTCTTGATCTCCTGACCTTGTGACCCACCCGCCTCCACCTCCCAAAGTGCTGGGATTACAGGCATGAGCCACCGTGCCTGGCCTCCAAAGTCTTAACTCATTCCAGCATTAACCCAAAAGTCCAAGTCCAAAGTATCATCTGAGACATGGCAAGTCCTTTCTGCCTAGGAGCCTATAAAATCTAAAGCAAGTTAGTTCCAAGATACGGTCGTGCTACAGACATTGAATAAATGCCTGAAATTGGCCAAAGTGACTACAGTCCCCATGAAAGTCCAACTCCGGCAGGACAGTCTCTAACCTTAAAACTCCAAAATAATCCCATTTGACTTGTGAACTCTGAATATTGGAGACAGGTCTCAGTTAATTTAGAAAGTTTATTTTGCCAAAATTGAGGATGTGCACCCATAACAGAGCCTCAGGAGGTCCTGATGACACACATGTGCTCAAGGTGTTTGGGACACAGCTTACATTTTAGGGATACATGAGACATCAATAAATGTATGTAAGATGTACATTGGCTCCATCCTGAAAGGTGGTACAACCCAAGCAGAGAGGGGGCTTACAGTTCACAGGGAGGTGAGAGACAAATGGTGGCATTCTTTTGAGTTTCTGATTAGCCTTTCCAAAGGAAGCAATCAATATACATTTATCTCAGTGAGCAGAGGGATGACTTTGAATAGAATGGGAGGCAGGTTTGTACTAAGCAGTTTCCAGATTCACTTTTCCATTAGCTCAGCAATTAGGGGCCCAAAGATTTATTTTCTTTCACATTTCCCCCTTTTCTTGTTTAAATTCATTTGGAGAAAGTGTTTTAGAAGAAAATGAGTCTCAGTTCACAGGGCTTTAAGAAAGCACACCTTAGTTTTCAGTGATTTCAAAACAGGAAAAATGAGGGAAAAAAGGAAAAGAAAGAAAAAAAAGTTGAAAATATTATTTTGAAGACTTGTAGCCAAGAAAAAATAGAATTCAGTCCAAACTGTAGAAACTAATAAAAATTGAGAAACATTAGACAAGACTACAATCTAACAACAGGTGTACTAGAGTTTTGAAATGTAATTTTCTCTCTCCAGTTTCCCATTTTTAATGAAGATAAATTATGGTAGGACTGATTTGCTTTATTATACTTGGTTAGATTATTTGTATAAAGCACAGCAAGAATAATTATTTTGCACATTGTCTTTTAAAATTGGCTTTGATGGAACTTTGTTCCATAGAAGTAATCTCAGGAAAGACTTTTTTAAAACCAAGCCCAGTCATAGATTTGTACCATCAAATACCAAAGAGTTGGGAGAATTCCTCTCTTCTTGAGGTCCCAAGATAATTTTGGGGCTCCTGGGCCTGTCAGAAAGTGACATTCTTCATTGACCACAGGTGAGGAACCCTGTACAGGGACTATGTCAATGAAGTATGAGGCCAGTTTTCCCAAGGGGCTTTTATTGGCTCCATAAGTAAAGTTAAATTCCTTAAAGGAAAGAATATCATTCTAGTCAAAGCTTGGGTAAAATAACCAGTTTCTCCAATTGTGTTCTGTTACAATGAAAACAGATTCTTATTGCACTTATGCCAAAAACTGTATAGCCATAAATTAAGAACAGTCACAGTAGTTTCCAAATTCTGGAGAAATCAGGTAGAGAGAAACAAATGTTCCAAATTTTGTTCACAGGAGTATACTAAATTGTTAAAAGTTGTCAATAGCTCAAAAGAGAAGTTTCATTGACTCCGAAAAATGAAACAAAGGATCAGCAAGGTTTTAAGCAAAAAGAAACTGCATTCCTGAGACACTGAAAAAGTCAAAAGATTCCTTCAGTCTTCTATTTGTTCATTCCATGCAGTTAATTCTTATTCTGCTCGATATTCAAGAACATTTCAGTTCCCATAACTCCTGAAAGTATTTTCTCTATTCTGATGCCACAATCTCCAAAGTTATCAGAAACCTGCGTTCAAGAATACCTGTTAGAGTTTCACAGCTGATTATAAAACCACCTTCTGAAGAGGGCCAAAACAATACAACAATTGTACTTCAAGAAAATCTTGTTAATCTGACACAGCTACTGATACGCTGGCTGATATCAGCATGCCTTTGACATTAGTGATTAATTTATAGAGAAACTGAACTTATTTTATCTCTCGATATCAGCTCTTACAATCTCACATGTCCACCTCTTCTGCCATAGTGCCTGAGCCTTGAGTTGAATAGCTTTCATTGCTGCCCCTGTGTCTCAGGAGTGCAGTTTCTTTTGATTGGCATCTTCTACTCTGCCTGAAGACGAGACTTTAATTGCTGTCAGTGTTTAAGATTTAGAAGGATATTAGGTTCCCTAAAGTCCAAAATGATATATTAGACTTATTTGGTCACAGAGGGATGAGAGTGAGGGGAGGTGAGGATGATTAATCGGTACAAAAAATAGGAATAATAATAAGAAATATGATTTGATAGCACAACAGGATGACTATAGTCAATAATAACTGTACATTTTAAAATAAAGATTGTGATTGAACTGTTTGCAGCTCAATGGATAAATGCTTGAGGGGAAGGATACTCCATTCTTCATGCTGTATTTACCTCACATTTCATGCCTGCGTCAAAACATCTCATGTATCCCATAAATACATACACTTATTATTATATATACTTAAAAAATAAAAATTTAAAAAAAATTAAACGAAAGAAATAGGGCCAGGCGCAGTGGCTCACGTCTGTAATCACAGCACTTTAGGAGGCTGAGGCTCTGGATCACTTGAGGTCAGAGTTTGAGACCAGCCTGGCCAGCAACTCTGTATCTAATAAAATATAAAATTTAACTGGCCATGGTGGCACATGCCTGTGATCCCAGCTATGCAGGAGTTTGAGGTTCGAACCTAGGAGACAGGGGTTGCAGTGAGTGGAGATCATGCCACTGCACTTAATTCTGGGTGACAGAGTGAGACTTTTTCTCAAAAATAATAATAATTGATAAGCTAAATTTCATTGAAATTAAATATTTTTCTTCTGCTGAAAACACAAGACTCTCAATCAAGTCAAAAATATGCACACAGTAAAAAATTATGTAGTTGCCAGGAGTTTGTGGGAGGGAGAGATGAATAGGCTGAACACAGGGGATTTTTAGGGCAGTCATACAGAAAATATTCTGTAAGACTATAATGGTAGATACATGTTATAATATGTTTGTTAAAAAAAACAGAGAATGTAGACCAATGGTGAATCCTAATGTAAACTATAAACTTTGGATAATACTGATGTCAACCGTAGCTTCATTGATTATAACAAATGTACCACTCTGGTGAGAGATGTTGCTAGCCAGGGAGGCTATCCATGCATGACAGGGGCAGTAGGTATATGAGATCTCTCCATACTTCCTGCTCAGTTTTGCTTTGACTCTAAAACTGCTCCAAAATATACAAAAAATGCCTTTTAAAATGATTTCCCCTATTAAAATATTTTAAAATCACTGAGGTAATCATGATCAGCATCTACCAGCAACAAAGTGGTAGGTTAAAAACTAGAACCTAGGTTTCTGATTCTTGGGGCTGGATTTCTTACACTCTAGTTAAACGACAGATTTATTACTATTATTATTATTATTATTATTATTATTATTTGCAACAGTTACCAACATTGACAAAAATCAAGAGTTCTATTTTAAACCTACTTATTCATTAACATATAAATATAAATGAAAATTGCATCTCTAGAAAATAATTACAGGTATATTTCTTTACAATGCATTTGTATTTGAGTTAGGTAACATCCTTCCATTATTTATCTTCAAGTCACGGCCAGTGAACCAAATTCTGTAATGATATTATTTTCTCTGATCATGAAGTTTTTTCTTTAGTAGAATAATAAAATAGCTATTAAGAATATCTCCAGCTTGAGGGAAAGACAATAATAAAACTTGCTTCTCAGAAACTTTATACATATATATCATTTGATTCTGGAAAATGAATTGTTTCCTTCAGGCTCCCAGGTTATTCTTCAAAGATG
>NW_016809886.1:1185409-1203699 GCF_001698545.2 Rhinopithecus bieti | reverse complement strand
GAAAGAAATACTTATCTATTTTATAAAATTTATAGGTTTTGAATATATTGCTATTAGAAAATGTATAGGTTTTGAATATATTGCTAAGAGATATTAGGATTTGGAAATTATTATATGCTAGCACACATAAATATTTCTAACACTGTCTACATATTATTTAGTTTTTAAAACATAAACTAATTATAAATAGATGGTTTTATTGTTTCATATAATGGGAAGCAACAAAAAAATTCTTATTTATTATATAAACAGAAATTAGTTAAGGCATCATGTAAGCCAAATATTGATATTACTGATTACATTCAACATATGAAAAAGACTAAACTAGTACTAAAAACACATGTATTAAATAGGTTTTATTTGGCAGTCAGTTTACTAAGAACTAATGTGGTATAGCTCAATTACTTCTCAGAACAAATACTGTGGTAAGTCATTATTATCATCTTCATCTTTTTGGATGAGAAAATGGAGACAACAAATAGATATAATGCCTTGTCCAAGGCCCTACAGAAAGTGTCAAAGTTAGGAATCAAGCATCACAATGTATCCTTTATTATTTATGCTATACTTTTCTTGTTGTAATAATTACAAACACACACACATCACCCAGTAAATATCTTTTTTGACAAATATTTATTTTACCTTATTGATAATTGACAAATAATAATTGTATATATTTATGGGATGCTATATAGTGGCATATGCATATATGTAAAATATGAATATAAATCATATATTAACAACTATACACACATACATATGCACAAATGCAACTTTGTATGTTAAAGGAATATACACATTATTGTTGCATGTATAGAAACACTTATGTGTATGAATTTGTAGGCATTTATATTCATGTCTTGATTTATGGGCATAAAAGTATATTAGTTTGCTCACTAAATTAACTGAAATGGAAATATATAAGTATGTGAAATAAGGAGAAATATATGAATATGCATTGTTTATTACACAAAAAATAATGTCAGTTGACCTAGTTTTGAGAATTACTTTTATTTTGATCTCACTGTTAAAATTATTTTATATAAGATAAGCAGATTGTTTTTGTTAGTACATTTAATATTAGGAATGAAGGTCAATCCTGATATTTGGGATCTGCAAAACGTATTTTCTGGTATTCATGTATCTGTTTAGGGCAACTATTCCAGGCAGTAAATATTTCATAATGATTTTTTAAATATCATCATTTTCTTCACAGTTTTATACTGCAAGATCCCTGGACCAAAATGAAAGCTTAATAAAGCTCATTCCATCCACTGATTACCCCTAAAAATGAACTCATACCTTCTATAACATCAACCTAAATTAGCAGAAAAAAAGTATCATTTTGACTATACAGTTTTGCAAACATTCTCTTTTTTAAAAAAATATATTTAATGGGAATACCTTAAATAATTTTTAAAAACTTTACTATCTTGTTGGACATCCAGAGGCATCTATCTTTGATTAAATATCAAATTTAAAAAACTTCATAGCAAATATATTTAAAGTGTTATTACATTTATTAACTAATTGCTAGTCATTAACAATTTCTTTTTATTTTCTATATATAGCTAGTTATTATTTACCTTAAAGTATTAGTAGTTATTTAGCATAATAATTATTAAGTAGCAAAAGTCCTAGAAATCACATTTTGATGTTGAATGACAGTTCTTAATTCCTGTTGCTATAATATGGGTGGTTATAGTACCAGATGAAAAATAACCATAGCTAGCATAATAATTGAATATTGGAGAAAACAATTTTCTATTCAGGCGTTTGACTTGACATTGTTCTCCTTTAAAAATAAATAGCACTCACTCTTCAATGGGTATAGAATCTCAGTGTTCTAAGATTAAACATTTCAGGAGGTCTGTTTTACATGATGTGCATATAGTTAACACTACTGCATTGTACATTTAAAATGTTTAAATGCTAAAGTCCATGCTCTTTGTTTACCACAACAAAAAAATTAGCATGCATTGGATTAAGCAAGGACAGCAAGAGAGTACAACTACTTTGGAAAAGACTCATGACTTCCCCATTTTCAACATCACGTAGAATTATATAATGTCATTAAGACTGAAATATTTAAATTAATAGAAATACTATTAACTATGATTTTTTTCTGTATATCATTATGTATACTTTATGGAAGTGTTGATGTTCAACAATTTCCACAAAGACATGGATTGAGGAATTGTTCGTGAGTCAATTCAACAACCTTTATTGTCATTGGTTGGTATCTGAATATTCTGATAATAATTCCTTCAATACATTTCAACAAAATGAACAACATGTATTCAACATATTTCAATAAAATGCACAATTCATGTTAGATATAATTAACAAAATTCCTCAGATGCACATATGGAATAAAATGTACGCATGCAAAAATATTAGCAATTATTTCACAGACTGGAGGATTAAGACATTTTTAGTACTTCTGGGTAATTACAGACCAAGGAAGCTGGGCATAACACTGTGCAATATAATTTCAGATAATGTGTTCAAAATTCCGTTGTTCAATATTTACTTGTTCACCATGAACCAAACACTCAATAGGTACTCTGAATATGGAGATGAGTAAGACCCAGCTTCCACATTCCATGATTTCACAATAAAACATGGTGAGAAGTATCTCAGCAAATACGTTATAGAATAATAATATAAGAAGAGTAGTAGAAATATTCAAAATTTACAACAAAACACAGAGGAATGTTTCTTCAGGATTAATTGGAATGGAAAAAAGCAAGTATTTCCCCCACAATTTGTCGCCATATGTGACATATTTAAAAGGTAAGTGTCTTCTAAGATGGAGATAAAGACAGATATAAGAGCAATGTCTCACAGAAAGTGGTTTGTTCAGGTGAACCTCCTGAGCATCTAATAAAATAGTATTAGCTCTGGATATTTCAGGAAATATGCAAAATTTCCATTGTAGCAGTCTTGAACTATATGTGGAGCTCATTCAAATTACATTTACATGCTTTCCTTTGTAATACATAAGTCCTAAAACACAGCATTGGAAGTTCTAATGTGGATTCTAAAATTGAAAGGATTTCTAAGGGAGAGTTAGGCTTTCATGATTGGTTGATTTAAAAGTCTTCAAATGGTTGTAATGAAAATGACAATTTATGCATTGATTAAATTCAGATAACTAGCACAGCATACAGGTGATAATGTGATTTTCCAAAATGACATTTAGAAAAGGAGGATAAATACTTCATAGTGCAGATCTCTGTGAGGCCAGGAGTGTATTAAATAAGAAGGATAGGCATAACATTTATTGTAACATTATGTTAGTATTGCAAATTATATTATTTTATATGAATAACTGCACATTCACATTTTATTTGTAATTTTGGGTGGAAATACTTTTTTTCTTTTTTTATGTTTCATTTTTAAGTTCAGAGGCACCTATGCAGGTTTGTTATATAAGTAAATTTGTGTCATGATTTTGTCACCCAGATGTTAAACCTAGGAAGGTGGAAATATTTTAAGTTTTTTTTCTTTTGATGTCTATTTTTTGTGTGTGAATTGAGAGGTGGTAAAACTGAGAGTAAAACTGAGATTCCTCTGTTTGAAGAGAATGAGAGATACTTAGTATTCTATAACAGGAAAATCAAAGAAAGCGCTAAATAGAGAGTTCTCTTGAGTGGAAAAAAAAAAACAAAACAAAACAGATGCTAAGTGTGCTGGTTATGCTACTTGTAGCCTTAGAATAATATCATTTTTTTTCCCCAGGATCTATAACAGATTATAAACTTGACTCTATTTATATGAGTGACCTCATATGGTTACACTATGCCATTTTAATTGCCTGATTACATGTCCCTCTCTGAGAGGTATTCTGTGTCAACCTTCCCTTTAAGTGGACTCCCCTTTCTCCAGCACAGTACTCCATAAAACCCTGTGGTCTTTGGTTAAATTTTAATTACTTTTATTAATGTGTTTAAATATTTGATATAAGCTCCATAAATAACAGGAATATTATCCTCTCTAATTTTTTTTGAAGTATCAGCATTTATCTATGGGTTTGAAAATTTTTATTAGTTCAATTTGATCTATAATTGACTGAATTAATGTGTGTGGTAGTTAAGCTACAACTAATTCAATATTGTTTAATAGATCCCTAGCTTGAGCCTGAATATTGCTCATTTTTAAATTCATATGTGAGTGGGTATGACAGGAACATTATGGGGTTGATCATCAGGGGCACAGTTGATGAAGGTTTAAGGAGCACTAATGCTTTTACTAATTCAATTAATATTGAGCATAAACCATAATCTGTATGCTAGACAAATGAATAAAGGAACGTAGGTGTTGCAACCACTTGACACTTACACTCACATTGATACAAGAAATAAGGAAATAAGCAATATTCACAACAAATAAGTAAATTAAGTTACATGATAAAGTGATGATTGGTATGAATAACAATAAAATAAATAACAGAAAAGCAGAGCACTGTAAGTGGCAACAGAATGGTAAGACAGAAAGATGGAGAGGAGGAGATCCTGGCAAAGATTTTGTGATAGGATTACATCTCTTTCTTTACACATTCAATCACACTACTTGATGATTCTGAAAGGAACATTATTTACTGAATTATAATTTTCTCAGTGTATTTGTTGGGAGAAGAATGGAGGAAAGTAAAATGATGCAAAGAAATACACTCTAAAGATGAAACAATCAATAGGTTTATCATTCAAAGTTGCAACAGTTCCATTTAGATCAGAAGGATATCCTGTAGGTGCTTTAAGAAATATTGGTGTCTCACTTTAAAATTTTGACAGTCACTTTAAAAAGGAATAAGAACAAACAGAAAGAAAAGTTGCAAATGTTTTTTAAATTGAGTAAAGTAGTCTATGAGATATTGATGAATTTAAGGATAAAATTTGCAAAATATTTTTGTCACAGTGAAGCAATATGTAATACTAAATAATTGGGTCAAATACAGTAATAAAGTATTATACTTTTAATAAGAAAGAAAAAGTGAGTGTAAAATTGTCACAGAGTATCACATCTACCTGTGGAATGCAAGCATTAATATGAACAAGAGTCCTTCCATCAGACTCTAAAGTATCCAGTTATGTCTTATGGAAAAAACATAGGCACAAACAAAGTAATAAGAATTAAAATATCCTGGCATGCAAACAAAACAGTGAATATGAATATAGCCTGACGTACATTCTAAAAAAAATTTTATAAATATGCTTTTTAAAATATTAATATTATTACTAAATGTGTTATAAGCCAAAAACAATGCTGAAGGTGCTTTTAAAAATTATGATTTTTTCATTTTCAAGAAACATAGATCTTGCTTAGAGGCAGTACATAAAATTGATAAAATGCCACAATTTTACTAAATTTTCATATAATCCATCATCAGGAAACTTTTAATTCATCAAATAAATTCTGATCTTTCCCCCAAAGGTAATCATAATATAGGTAAGAAATCTCCATAAATATTTGATAACCTGGAATAAAAACAAATAATATTTTCAAAGTGAGGAGCTTTGATCATTGAATATGTGTTTTTCGATGTGCTGTATAGAAAAAATTCAATTGTTTATATGGGAAAGAAGAAAGTTGTGAGTTTAAGCAAGGGGTTACACCTTGGAGTTTAGAAAAACCAATTCTATGAACAAGGTCTTTCGGTCTTTGATATGCTTCTTCCCTCTCTACACTTTCAGCATGATAAGGCACTAGGTGAAAAGGAAGGAAAATTTTTAATGGCAATTTAAAAATTGATTCCAGAGTGAAAAGCTTTTTTGAGTATTTCAAAAAATGTAGCCAGTGTACAGCACTAGAATACTAAACAACTTGTAGTTATTTTATTTAAAATAAAACATTAAATCAAATGTTTAAAAAAGTTGGCAAAATTATACACATAAGTAGAGGTAATTATAGCTTTTACTTATCTTTGGAATATAAGACTATGATATAAGACATATAAGACATATTGATATAAGACAATGATACCTTTTACTTATCCTTGGAATATAAGACTATTCTACTAAACAATACCTGATTTATTAATTTGCTTTGCTGTATTTTTCCAGAGTGCCATTATAAATCCTGGAGATAAAGATCACTGCAACTTTCTGTTTATCTTTTAAGTAGAAGATTATTGTCACAAATTTTACCTCACATGCCTTAATTTACATGAGAGTACTATAAGGCTTTTGCTTTCAAATGTTAAGGTTGTTTATTTGTTTGTTTAAAGACTGTGTCTTGCTTTGTCACCCAGACTGTAGTGCAGTGGTGTGACATGTAGTACATAGCTCACTGCAGCCTTGAACTCGTGGACTCAAGTGATCCTCCTCCCTTAGTCTCCCCAGTAGCTAGGACTACAGATGTGTGCCACTATTCCTGGCTTGTTGTTGTTGCTGTTGTTGTTGTTGTTGTATAAATAGGCCTTGCTATGTTATGCAAATCAGTCTCAAACTACTGGCCTCAAGCAATCCTCCAGTCTTAGCCCCCCACGGCACTGGGATTACAGGTGTGAACCACCCTGCAAAACCTGGTAAAAATATATTCTGATACTCTGTTGTTGCCAAATTGAGAGGTGCTACTCAGTAATATTTGTGCATTTAAAACATGAATTAAAGAGTAACTATGAGAAATCTACCTTAGTTTGTAGATTTCCAAAATTAGAGATCTCTCCCAATACTTCCAATTGGGTCTATCTTCATCTCCCACTTGGAGCATTAAAAAAATCTTCCTAACAGACTTACATATGTCTTTAGTCCGCCCGTTTTTAAATTTTCCATAGAGTGGGAAAACAGTGCTTTTATGAAATTATGATCATATCACATTCAGTTTTAATTTAGTTCATTAGTTTCCTTTTCTCTTTCTTTAAAAGCCAAAACTCATGTTTTCTAAAACTCCATTAAGGACTTAGTCCATTGCCTACCTATGAGCCTTACTTCCCTTGTCTCTCTGCCTAGCTCTAATTACTCCAGTTGACTGGAATATAGTTAATTTTTGTCAGTGGCACCCTTTCTCTCATTTTTTGTATTCTGGGAAGACATCCCAATTATTCTTCAGAACTTAAGAAATATCAGCATGCCTACCTATTAGTAGATACATTTTATCTTGTCTTTGGAACATATATGTGAGCATCAGTGAGATGTATATTTTATGGACCACATAATGACTGCTATTTTTCAAGGAACCTCCTAATCTAGCAAGGACATCATTGGTTTAAAAGGAAACTGTGTGACAAATTCCATTTTCGTCAGGAAAAAAAAAATCTAGAAATGGGAAATAATATAAAAATATGAAATATATGTCTCAGATTTTTTCAAATGTATGTTTTACAGATGCAATATTGATTCAATTTCAAATGTTTGAATTTCTCCATCATAACAAATATGAGAGGAAGTAAAAAAATATAGAACTAATATAGACATTTGTTAAATTTACTGAATAGGTAGAAACAAGATTATAATTCATAAACAACAATAAACTTGTACACATCTAAATTTTAAGACATTAAAAGCATCTAAAATAATAGTATTTTCAGGAAAAACTTTTTTCTTCACATAAGGAGTGTTTACTTATAAACTAATATTATTGATATGGTTTGGCTGTGTTCCCACCCAGATTTCATTTTGAATTATAGTTCCCATAATCCTCATGTGTAGTGGGAGGGACCGGGTGGGAGGTAATTGAATCACGGGGGCAGTTACCTCCATGCTGTTCTAGTGACTTCTCACAAGATCTGATGGTTTTACAAGGGGCTTTCCCCTCCTGCCTTCACTCTGCACTTCTCCTCCACCATGATCGTAGGTTTCCTGAGGCCTCTCCAACCATGCTAGGTGTGAGTCAATTAAACCTCTTTCCTTTGTAAATTACTGAGTCTCAGATGTGTCTTTATCAGCCATGTGAGAACAGACCAATACAATTATGTTTAAATATTTATGTATAATTATAAACTAACAAAACTGGACACTAACATTACAGTATATGGTGTATCTGTTTCTAAATGATATGGTCTTGGTATAGCAAGTGCTTGAGCCCCCAAGGTCATCCCCCTCTGTCTACCTTTAGCAAAGAGTGGTGATAATATCACCAAAGAAACCAGTGAGTGGAAAGGTCTGAGGATATCAGTTATATGTGAGGCAAATCAAGCCAACTAATACTTGAGATTATGAACTTTATAATTTTTAATTAAAACTCTACTGGATATATTTTAACTAAGATTTCTTTCCCTTTTTAAATTATTATTATACAATTAATTTTCTTTTTATTTTGATTGTCAAGTGATCCTTTGTTGACATATTTCCCTTATATCTTACTAAGTGGGCATTGGACGTACCTGGGCATTGCATGTACCTCTGTTTATGAAATCGATGATACCATAAAGGTGGCGGCCACAGTGTTGTAGCCCACATTCTTGGCAGTCCCCAGAATATCTTTAATGGTTTTAGAAGACTCTCTGGCTTAAAATCAGCACTGCATCTGTTGAGAAATGTTGACAATCTCATCAAAAGTGATCTTTTCACTGTGTTTGATGTTTTCTTTCTTTCTCCTAGCAGTTCCTTCAGGGATTCGATGATCAGGCCAGAGGCAAAAGGCACCCGCTCAATCTGGGCTTGTCTGTTCTAAATGGTCAGTTTCACTGTAATCCTCAGACCCTCCCAGTCACAGGTTGCGTTGGTGATATTATTGCCAATCTTTGCTGAAGGTAGACCCAGGGGCTGGTCTTGGGGGCCAGGGCAGATGCTGCACCAGCTTTGTCATCAGTGTACCTCAGTTATATGACTTTGAACTCATTGTGGTTCAATTTAGGCAACATTGTGGAGGCAGGAGGTGTCACATTAACCTAGATACCAGGCAATCAAAGAAGGGTGCAGCTTGGCCTTCTCTGATCCAAAGGCTGAAAGCTAAAATTATGACTTTTTTCAAATTTTAGTATGTATTTGGAAGCATTAATTTTACTAAATTTACTTGATTATATGAATTTACTTTGGTTAATTCTGTTAGGAATTCACAAAGATCCATATTTAAAACTTAGAGTTTATTTTTATAATTTATTTCCAAGGACATGAATATGATTAATATCAGATGATTCTTTAAAATAAGGATATGCTAATGCAAATCTCATTATTCTTCTTGTATGGGTCCAGATAGCTAGGTGTAAAGTCACCACAAAAAGGTCAGTGCCTGTTCATGCCAATTCTTAATTGTCTTTTTTAATAAAATATATTTAATATTTTTATAATTAACCCATAATAATTGTACATATTCATGGGGTACAATGCGATGTGGTAATGCACACATACATAGTATAATGATGAAATTGAGGTCATATCATATCCGTTGCTTTAAAAATTTATTATTTCTTTGGTGGAAACATTCAAAATCTCTTCTAGCTACTTTGAAATATACAATACATTGTTATTTGCTATAATCATCCTCCTGTGTAATAGAACACCAAAGTTTAGTCTTCCTGTCTAGCTGTAACATTGTATCCATTGGTCAACCTTATTCAGTCCCCTCAACACCCCTACTCTCCCCAGCCTCTGGTAATTACTATTCTACTCTTTATTTTTATGAAATTGACTTTTTAAGATTTCACATATGAGTGAGATCATGCACTGTTTGTCTCTTTGTATCTGGCTTATTTCACGTACCATGATGTGGTCTAGGTTCATCCATCCATGCTGCCACAAGTTACAAGATTATATACTGTTTTACAGTTGAATTATAATCCACTGTATTTTATTTATATATATATATACACATTCCATATATATATATATTCCATATATATATGATGTTTCCTTTATTCATTAATCATGAGATGGGCATTCAGGTTGACTCCATATATTGACTATTGTGAACAGTGCTGCAACAAACTTGGATTTGCAGACTGATTTCATTTCCTTTGAATATGTATCCAAAAATGGGATTGCTGGATCATATGGTATGTTAAATCCACTGCATGTATGGGAGATCCTGAGGACAAATATATTCTTAAGGTTCACAATTTCACAGATATAAAATTCACTCTTACTGTAGATATTAGCAACATGACTATGTAATTGTTTTTCTTTCCAAATTAAGTCGGTAAGTTACACCTCCTCACTTAAAGGAATCACTTTGCAAGCTGTCCTTGACATGTCCAAATTTCCAGCATCACTACTCTTGCACTCTGGTGCCATTATTAAGTAAAATGAAGGTTACTTGAACAAAAAAGCACTATGATATTGGGACCATTGATCTAAAAACCAAGAGAGCTACTCAGTCAGTAATGGGTAAAATATATCATTGTAAACTCATTTTAGAAAATCATGTGTGCATGCAAGCAAACACACCTCTACCAACACCACTACCACAGAGAAAAAATAATAATAAAGCATTACAATTCTATTAATTACAGTTTCTATTTTAATATCTATGAATGTAGAGAAGAAAGAATTAAATTAAAAGAAAAACATAGTCAAAAAGATACCAACTAACCTGGATAGAGAACAATCATTGGCAACATAAGCATGCCTCACACTCAAGCAAACCTTTTTAAAAAGAGGACAGATAGCTGAGGTAAATAGTAACAGATTTAGCATTTACGACTGTCTTCAGTGTAAATCACCCACTTTCCTAAAGTGTTGGTTCTGTTCTGGGATAGCCCGTGATATGCCTGATTCAACAAGCCACTCCAACTTTAATACTTTCTCTTTTTTTATCTATTTTTTCAACTATAATTCAGTAAATACAGAAAAAACAGAGGTTGAAATGTATCTTTAGCACATGCCATTAAAATAATGTTCTGAAACTATGGGTCAAAAGAACCAGATTCCTCTAAGAGTAAAATATTGAAGATATTACTAGATCATGTACTACATATTGTCAGATTCCTGAAAGTGTTACTAAAGAAAATGTGAAAAATGTCTTCTTATTGTTAGAGAACTGGAATTTAGTAGATACATTTTGGTCTTTAGGAAAACAGAACAGAGTCTAAGAAGATTAAAGCCTTCTAGAAAGGGTTTGTTGAATTAATCTACTCATATTTACATTGCTATCACATGCATAAATATATATATACACACACTAGGTAGAATGACTGATATAGATAGATAGACAGAAGATAGCTTAAACAGATTTGGGAATAGAGTCATACCTCAGAGATATTGCAGGTGCACTTCCACATAACTGCAAAAAAGCAAATATTTCAAGAAAGTGAGTCACACTGATTTCTAAAATGTTTTCAATTTACTTTTCCCAGATCCATCAGAGGAATCACTATCTATAGCAGTTATAGCCTTACAAACTATATTTCTTAACTAATAAGACTTCAATGTCAAAATTACTCCTTGATCCATGGGCTGCAGAGAAGGTGTTGTGTTAGCAGGCAAGAAAACAACAACATTCATCTCATTGTACCTCTTCATCAGAGCTCTTGAGTCCATTGTCAATGAGCAATAATAATCTGAAAGAAATTTTTTTTTCTTGTGAAGTAGGTTTCTACAGTGAGCTTAAAATAAAAAAAAAAAAATATGTTGTAATTGGGTATGCTATTATCCAGGCTTCATTGTTCCATTTCTAGAGCATAGGCAGAGTCAATTTAAGATAACTGTTAAGGACCCTAGGCTTTTCAGAATGATAAATGAGCATTGGCTTCCCCTAAAGTCACCAGCTGCATTAGTCCCTTGTAAGAGTCATTTGTTCTTTGAAGCCTGTTCTTTGAATATAAATATATGTATATGTATATACATATATATACATATATATATATATATATATTTAATGGATGGGGTCTTGCAATTGTGCACAGGCTGGACTTGAACCCCTGTGCTCAAGCAGTGTTCCCACCTCAACCCTCTAGGATAATGGGCCTGTGCCACCACGCCCACCTGTCTTTTAAAGCTTTGAAGCTAGGAATTGATTTGTCCTCTCTAGCTATGGAAGTCCTTGATGGTATCTTTTTCCAATAGAAGGTCGTTTCTACTACACTGAAAATGTATTGTTTGGTGTAGCCACTTTCAAAAATTATCTTACTTGCTGCTTCAACTTGCACTGTTATGTTACGGAAATAGCTCCCTTTGTTAAACCGCGTGAACCAACTCTCTACTAGCTTCAATTTCACTTCAGCAGCTTCCTCACCTCACTCAGCCTTCAGAGAATTGAAGAGTCAGGAACTTGCCTTGGGTTAGGTTTCGGCTTAGGGAATGTGTTGGCCGGTTTGATCTCTTCAGACCACTGAAATTTCTCCTTATGATCAACAAGGCTGTTTTGGCTTCTCATCATTCATAGGCTCACTGAAGTAGCACTTGTAATTTCCTTCAAAACTTTTATTTTGAATTCAGAACTTTGCTAACTTGCACAAGAGGTCTAGCTTTCAGGCCTGTCTCAGCTTTCAACATGCCTTTCTCACTAAGCTTAATTATTTCTAGTTTTTTATTTAAAGTGAGAGACATGTGACTCTTTCTTTTATATGAACACTTAGAGGCCAGCGAAGAGTTCTTAATTGGCCTGATTTCAACTGTTGCATCTCAGGGAAAAGGGAGGCCTGAGGAGAGGGAGAGAAATGGGGAAATGGCCCATTGAGGAAGCAGTCAGAACACACACAGCATTTATGGATCAAGTTTGCCGGCCATTTTATATGAGCATGATTCGTGGCACTCCAAAACTATTACAAAGTAACAGCAAAGATTACTGATCATAGATCACAATAATAATTATAATAATAATTTATAAAGTTTAAGATATTGTGAGAATTACCAAAATGTTACACAGAAACATGAAGTAAGCATGTGCTGTTGGAAAAATAATTCTTATAGAATTGTATGATTCAGGCTTGCCACAAACCTTCTATTTGTATAAAAATCACAGTATCTGTGAGGCACAGTAAAATGAAGCAAAATAAAATGAGGTATGTCTGTATATGGTATTAATTTATGAGAATTAATATGAATACTCAAGGTAAAAAAATTCAGATTGTTAGATTTTAATACCAAAATAGTGTCAACTTTGGAATAACTTTACATGAATGAAACTAAAACGATAAATAAATAAATGAGAAAATAATAGAATCAACACCATACAATTTAAAAATAGTTTTATAGAGACAGTCATATAAGTAAATATGAAAATGTATTAGCAGAACAAATGACAGTTATAAGATATTGATAGAAAAGTTTTATAAAATTAATAAAGATTAATATTATAATATTGGAAAATGAGTCATCACTATTAATTTTATAAAAATTAGAAAATGTATAAAATTAGAAAACAAAGTAGCCAAGTATTTTAGAATATGCAAAACAGTACGGTTAATTACAATCACAAACTACAACACAGGATTTATCAGTCTGATATATGAAAACTACCATTGTCACCAGTGTTAAAGATATAAGTAACAGAGATATAGGTCATACTGGGGAATGTTTAGAGCTATTAAGAAAAAAAATGGGAATAATGTCCATGAAATATTATTGATAACACGTATGTGTTGGGAAATAGCGTGTATCTAGCTCTGATTTTCTCCTGCTGAAGATTTAATTCAGTTTATGGATTTTCGCACTTTCTCTTTTTTATGCTGGCATGACCTCTGTTTCACATACCTTTCACTAATCTAAGAATTACTGGAAAATTATTTAAAAAGTGGCAATTTTGCCGGGCGCGGTGGCTCAAGCCTGTAATCCCAGCACTTTGGGAGGCCGAGACGGGCGGATCACGAGGTCAGGAGATCGAGACCATCCTGGCTAACACGGTGAAACCCCGTCTCTACTAAAAAATACAAAAAACTAGCCGGGCGTGGTGGCGGCGCCTGTAGCCTCAGCTACTCGGGAGGCTGAGGCAGGAGAATGGCGTAAACCCGGGAGGCGGAGCTTGCAGTGAGCTGAGATCCGGTCACTGGACTCCAGCCTGGGAGACAGCGAGACTCCGCCTCAAAAAAAAAAAAAAGTGGCAATTTTACTCGAAGTTTAGTCAATAACAGTTTTTTCAAAGTTTTATAATTTCTCAATTTTCTTTGAATTTTTTTGAGAACACTTCTGCTACTGGGTGTATATTCAAAAAAGGAAACTAAATATCAAAGAGATATCTGTATGCCTATGTTTTTGCAGCACTATTCATGAAAGGCAAAATATGGAATCAACTTGTGTCCGTCAGTGAGTGTATAGATAAAGAAAATGTGGCCTGTATACACAATGGAATATTATTCAGCCATAACATATAATAAAATCCTATCATCTGTAGTAACATGGATGGATCTAGAGGTCATTATGGTAAGTGAAATAAGTCAAGCACAAGAAGACAAATATTGCATGTTTTCACTCATATGTGGAAGATTTAAAAAGTGGATCTCCTGAAGAGAGAAATTACTGGTTTCCAGAGACCAGGATGGGTGAGGAAGAGTGGAGGAAAGAGATAAAGAAAGGTTAGTTAATAGGTAAATACATAGAAGAAATAAAACCTGAGGATTAGTAGAGTGACTATAGTTAACACAGTTGTTTGTACACTTCAAAATAGAGAATAATTTGAATGTTTCTAAAGAAATTATGAATGTTTAAGGTGATGGATATCCCAGTCACCCTGATTTGCTTATATAAATGTATCAAATTATCACATGTACCCCCAAACTATGGACATCTAATATGTATTAATAACAATAAACAAATATAATAAAACATTTAAAAACCACATATAAATATTATTTATCATTTGATTCTTTATTTTGTTCCATCTATGGAATTTTCCTTATTTTGTTTTTTTAATATAAAAGGTAGTATTTAAATATTTAAAACAAACAAATGAAACCCTTAGCATTAACTGTTATGCTCTTTATTTTATTTCATTTCAGTTTACTTGTTTATTCTGATTTCTCAAGTTAGTATCAAGGAGTTTATCTAGAGTTAAGGTCTGGGGAAATGGTGGTGTTTGGCTGCATTTCCTTGCTCAGAAGATATGTGGAAATGTTCTTGAATGTTCAATTACCTATATTAGATTTTACCATTTTAGTCCACTTGGAAATATTATTTATTCTTACAGATCTTAGGACTTACTTTTGAAGTTATATATATATCTTTTGTTTCTATCATAAGAAAGTATTTCTTCATATGGGGGTGTTGCATTATGTGTTACACAAGTATCATTATATGAAGATACACAGTAAATTTTTACAAAGTTTGCCTATATAAGTCACTGCAACAGCACAACACATAATGATGTTGTCATGCTTTGTAATATATTGTTTGGTCCAAAATTAATTTGATGTACAAAGGTGTCTTAGAGACATAAAGCTATTAACTTCTCATAGTCAGTCTTTATATTATGTTTTTTTCTGTGTGAAACTGAGAGATGTGAGACCAAGAGACAATTTAATTATGTATTATTACATTTATTATGAACAGCTTGTTAAGCAATACAAGAAATTTTTACCTTAGCTATTGGAGAAATACATGAATTTATAACAGCTATTTTATAACGAAAAGAATAAGAAGTGATATAATACAACATGTTTTTACTTTTTGTGCAAGCTCACACTTATTTTGAAGAACCTCGCTTATTTCTAAATGTCAAAATAAGAATTTGAATCTTAGTTTTCTTCACTTGCAGAGATTTCATTGGTTTACTTAATTATCAACAGTTGGACACTGATAATTTCTGTCTCTTACAACCTCAATGATTAGTATTGTTTCTAGAAATTATAATTTCATCTGCATTTCCAATTTGATGAAATAATGTTCATAATGAAATTGATTTACAAAAGACATTAAATTTTAAAATAACTTAAATATTAGAAATACACCCATAAAACTTTAAAAAGTAGCTTTAATTTTTTTGGCAGATTGTATATTTTTTCAGCAAGTAATATTTTATCACTGACTGTTCAGAATTACCTGTACATGATGATAACAAGAAACAGACTCACTTTTAGTCGTTATCATTATGGTTTTAAAGTCTCTCTGTATAACATGAACAATTATTCCTTACATTTGAGCAGAGATTGTGTCTAGTAATCCAACAAGCTAATACTCTTCCTCACAACTTGTTCTTCCTTGTAATGGCTGGTAGGTATATTCTAATATTTTACAGTACGGAAATTCTTCAAAATTATTAAAACGTGAAAAGACACATCTTTGAACTTGCGAAAAAGACTGTGTATAATTAGAGACAAAATTTATGTTAGAATGTATATAAAGACACATCTTGGAACTTGCGAAATAGACTGTGTATAATTAGAGACAAAATTTATGTTAGAATGTATATCTATCATATATATCTATATTATATATATGAATACACACACACACAAACACATAAATAAAAGATTCATTTAAATAACCTCATATATGACCAGGATAAATAGTCAAATTTTGAAACTTTGTATAATTTCTGTAACTAGGATATGTAAGTCAATAAATAGCAATAATGAATTCCTAAAGCGTGTATTATCCATAACATTACAGTATCTGTATTCACATCTCAATAATTAATATAAAGAATTCAGCAATCTGTTCTTATGGAAATTATCATTTCCTTATTCTATTTGCACTGTGGTTTTTAATAATCTGAAGTTTTCCACACAAACCTAACTCTATGTCTTTGAAATTGCCACTTACTTGTATTATGAGATGGGTATTAAATATTGATAATTCTGTATTTTTGTTTACAATTTCTCATCTTCAATACCATACTTTCTTCTATGATTTTTTTGGTAAACTGTTTCTTTATTGAAGTAAGATTTTCTTAAGAAATAAATGTGGACATTTGTGAGGAAGAAAGTTGTGACATAATATACATACGCCTTACTTGTCACATAAATATGTGTATGCATTTTTGAACATGACCAGATTTTCATAGTTGCATCCTTCCTATTTGTAATGTGCTACTACATATGTAGTGTAACACTGATATATATAATAGAATATATACTTTCCTCTCCCTTTTATCAGAGACTAACCTTTCTTTTTATTACCTTTTTTCTACTTTATTGAACCCATCACTTTTCCTGTGCTTCTGTCCTAACTAAATCCACATGTAGATTGTAGTTGTCATACTAATATTATATCAAAACTGGGCAATAAAGAGTTAAACCCAAGTTGTAGACTGTTCACCTCTATTAGGAACTTCCATATGGTGATGTAATGAATGACCCCCAAAAATCTGCTTCTAAGCATGATATTGATCCCCAACTTGATCTCTTAGCAGAAAGTAAAAAAAAATATAAAATTTTAAATTGATTTTAGTAGTATTTCTGCTCAAAACATTTTGCCGATTGAATTCAACACAATAATGGAACATAATTCTGGAGCAAAAGGTTACATTTTTTGGTTGGAAATATGGGAAATATGAGAGTCAGGTATGCTTGGCCTTTTCTAAAAAAAGAATGTTTTGCCTCTATCTGGTGATTCTCTGTAGTAGATGAATTTTCAGTAATGTTAATATTGGATGAGTTTTGTAGTGTGTATGAGTCTAAATTAACATTTCAATTCTTTTTCTTTTTTTAAAATTATACTTTAAGTTCTAGGGCATATGTGTACAATGTGCATGTGCATGTTGGTGTGCTGCACCCATTAACTCGTCATTTACATTAGGTATATCTGCTAATGCTATCCCTCCTCCCTCCTCCAACCCCAAGACAGGCCCTAGTATGTGACATTCCTCTTTCTGTGTCCAAGTGTTCTCATCATTCAATTCCCACCTATGAATGAGAACATGCAGTGTTTGGTTTTTTCTCCCTGCGAGAGTTTGCTGAGAATGATGGTTTCCAGCTGCATCCATGTCCCTACAAAAGACACAAACTCATCCTTCTTTATGGCTGCATAGTACTCCGTGCTGTATATATGCCACATTTTCTTAATCCAGTCTGTCATTGATGGACATTTGGGTTGCTTCCAAGTCTTTGCTATTGTGAATAGTGCCACAATAAACATACGTGTGCATGTGCCTTTATAGCAATATGATTTATAATCCTTTGGGTATATACCCAGTAAAGGGATGGCTGGGTCAAATGGTATTTCTAGTTCCAGATCCTTGAGGAATCACCACACTGTCTTCCACAATGGTTAAACTAGTTTACAGTCCCACCAACAGTGTAAAAGTGTTCCTATTTCTTCACATCCTCTCCAGCACCTGTTGTTTCCTGACTTTTTAATGATTGCCATTCTAACTGTTGTGAGATGGTATCTCATTGTGGATTTGATTTGCATTTCTCTGATGGCGAGTGATGATGAGCATTTTTTTCATGTGTCTGTTGGCTGCATAAATGTCTTCTTTTGAGAAGTGTCTGTTCATATCCTTCGCCCACTTTTTGATGGAGTTTTTTTTTTTTT
>NW_016809886.1:1155708-1184200 GCF_001698545.2 Rhinopithecus bieti | reverse complement strand
CTCCTGGATTCATTGATTTTTTGAAGGGTTTTTTGTGTCTCTATCTCCTTCAGTTCTGCTCTGATCTTAGTTATTTCTTGCCTTCTGCTAGCTTTTGAATGTGTTTGCTCTTGCTTCTCTAGTTCTTTTAATTGTGATGTTAGAGTGTCAATTTTAGATCTTTCCTGCTTTCTCTTGTGGACATTTAGTGCTATAAATTTCCCTCTACACACTGCTTTAAATGTGTCCCAGAGATTCTGGTATGTTGTGTCTTTGCTCTCCTTGGTTTCAAAGAACATCTTTATTTCTAATTGCATTTCGTTATGTACCCTGTAGTCACTCAGGAGCATGTTGTTCAGTTTCCATGTTATTGAGTGCTTTTGATTGAGTTTCTTAGTCCTGAGTTCAAGTTTGATTCCACTGTGGTCTGAGAAACAGTTTGTTATAATTTCTGTTCTTTTACATTTGCTGAAGAGTGCTTTACTTCCAACTATGTGGTCAATTTTGGAATAAGAGTGATGTGGTGCTAAGAAGAATGTATATTCTGTTGATTTGGGGTGGAGAGTTCTATAGATGTCTATTAGGTCTGCTTGGTGCAGAGCTGAGTTCACGTCCTGGATGCCCTTTTTAACTTTCTGTCTCATTGATCTGTCTAATGTTGACAACGGGGTGTTAAAGTCTCCCATTATTAATGTGTGGGACTCTAAGTCTCTTTGTAGGTTTCTAAGGACTTGTCTTATGAATCTGGGTGCTCCTGTATTGGGTGCATATATATTTAGGATAGTTAGCTCTTCCTGTTGAATTGATCCCTTTGCCATTATGTAATGACTTTCTTTGTCTCTTTTGATCTTTCTTGGTTTAAAGTCTGTTTTATCAGAGACTAGGATTGCAATCTCTGTCTTTTCTTGTTTTCCATTTGCTTGGTAGATCTTCCTCCATCCCTTTATTTTGAGCCTATGTGTGTCTCTGCATGTGAGATGGGTCTCCTGAATACAGCACACTGATAGGTCTTGTCTCTTTATCCAATTTGCCAGTCTCTGTCTTTTATTGTAGCCTTTATCCCATTTACATTTAAGGTTAATATTGTTATGTGTGAATTTGATCCTGTCATTATGATGTTAGCTGGTTATTTTCCTCGCTAGTTCATGCAGTTTCTTCCTAGCATCAATGGTCTTTACAATTGGGCATGTTTTTGCAGTAGCTGGTACCAGTTGTTCCTTTCCATGTTTAGTGCTTCCTTCAGGATCTCTTGTAGGGCTGGCCTGGTGGGGACAAAATCTTTCAGCATTTGCTTGTCTGTAAAGGATTTTATTTCTCCTTCACTTATGAAGCTTAGTTTGGTTGGATATGAAATTCTGGGTTTAAAATTCTTTTCTTTAAGAATGTAGAATATTAGCCCCCACTCTCTTCTGGCTTGTAGAGTTTCTGCTGAGAGATCCGCTGTTAGTCTGATGGGCTTCATTTTGTGGGTAACCCACCTTTCTCTTGGCTGCCCTTAACATTTTTTCCTTCATTTCAACTTTGGTGAATCTGACAATTATGTGTATTGGAGTTTCTCCTCTCGAGGAGTATCATTGTGGTCTTCTCTGTATTTCCTGAATTTGAATGTTGGCCTGCCTTGCTAGGTTGGGGACGTTCTCCTGAATAATATCCTGCAGAGTGTTTTCCAACTTGGTTCCATTCTCCTCGTCACTTTCAGGAACACCAATCAGATGTAGATTTGGTCTTTTCACATAGTCCCATATTTCTTGGAGGCTTTGTTCATTTCTTTTTACTCTTTTTTCTCTAAACTTCTCTTCTTGCTTTGTTTCGTTCATTTGATCTTCAATCACTGATACCCTTCCTTCCAGTTGATCAAATCAGCTACTGAAGCTTGTTCATTAGTGATGTAGTTCTCGTGCCATGGTTTTCAGCTCCATAAGATCATTTAAGGACTTCTCTACACTGTTTATTCTAGTTAGCCATTTGTCTAATCTTTTTTTCAAGGTTTTTAGCTTCTTTGCGATGGATTCGAACTTCCTTCTTTAGCTTGGAGAAGTTTGACCATCTGAAGCCTTCTTCTCCCAAATCGTCAAAGTCATTCTCCGTCCAGCTTTGTTCCGTTGCTGGTGAGGAGCTGCATTCCTTTGGTTGGAGAGAGGCGCTCTGATTTTTAGAATTTTCAGCTTTTCTGCTCTGTTTTTTCCCCATCTTTGTGGTTTATCTACCTTTGGTCTTTGATGATGGTGACGTACAGATGGGGTTTTGGTGTGGATGTCCTTTCTGTTTGTTAGTTTTCTTTCTAATAGTCAGGATTCTCAGCTGCAGGTCAGTTGGCGTTTGCTGGAGGTCCAGTCTAGACCCCTTTTGCCTGAGTATCAGCAGCAGAGGCTGCAGACCAGCGAATATTGCTGAACAGCAAATGTTACTGCCTGATCGTTCCTCTGGAAGCTTCATCTCAGAGGGGTGCCCAGCCGTGTGAGGTGTCAGTCTACCCCTACTGGTGGATGGCTCCTAGTTAGGCTACTCGGGGGTCAGGGATCCACTTTAGGAGTCAGTCTATCCATTCTCAGATCTCAAACTCCAAGCTGGGAGAACCACTACTCTCTTCAAAGCTGTCAGACAGGGACGTTTAAGTCTGCAGAAGTTTCTGCTGCCTTTTGTTCAGCTATGCCCTGCCCCCAGAGGTGGAGTCTACAGAGGCAGGCAGGGCTTCTTGAGCTGCAGTGGGCTCCACCCAGTTCAAGCTTTCAGGCCACTTTGTTTACCTATTAAAGCCTCAGCAATACTGGGCGCCCCTCCCCCAGCCTCGCTGCCACCTTGCAGTTCGATCTCAGACTGCTGTGCCAGCAATGAGCAAGGCTCCATGAGTGTGGAACCCTCTGAGCCAGGCATGGGATATAATGTCCTGGTGTGTTGTTTTCTGAGACCATTGGAAAAACGCAGTATTAGGGTGGGAGTGACTCAATTTTCCAGGTGCTATCTGCCACAACTTCCTTTGGCTAGGAAAGGGAATTCCCTGACCCCTTGAGCTTCCCGCATGAGGTGATGACTCACCCTGCTTTGGTTGATGCTCGGTGGGCTACACCCACTGTCCTGTACCCACTGTCTGATAAGCCCCGTCCCTCAGTTGGAAATGCAGAAATCACCTGTATTGCAGAAATCAATCTGCATTGCTCACGCTGGGAGCTGTAGACTTGAGCTGTTCCTATTCAGCCATCTTGGAACTGCCCCGCAATTCTTTTTCTTATGATTTTATGAATTCTTCTGATTGCATGTGATTTGCAAAAACGTATCATTATTTATAGGGTGGACTATGTTTGGATTGCAATGTCTTCTCTTCACCAAACCTTCTACTAGTAATAGCCTATAATCAATTAAGGTCCTATTTTTATTTTTATTATTAATTCTATTTATCTTTATTAGTGCGATTATTTAAGCAGTTCTATAAATGGTGTTTCCATAGTTTTTTTATTCCAATTTTGAAAAATGCAAATATATTTAGAAACATTTATTTGTCTTTGATGTAACTTAAAATGAATGCATCATGTTCAAAATTTTGTTTTTGTTTAATATTTTCTCTGCAATATTTAGTTCAATTATGGCAGTTCTGACTGAAATTCATTTGTAAAGTTATGGCTGAGTTAATTTTCAAAAAAAAAAAAATCCCATATGCTTTCCCAAAACTAACTCTGTGAGTTTTAAGGTTGGAACATGTAATAGAAGATAAGTTTTAAGCAGCTAAAAATATATTTAAACCAGGACAGATTTAAACACTCTAGAGTTGGCATAATGAAATTAAAGTTACCCTAACATTCTGACTCTTTTCTTTTATTTTCCCGAAAAGAGGGAGTAGAGAAAATTGCTTTTAAAAGTAGAGAGCAGCTGAAAAGTATCAGGTATATCTTGAATTAATATGATCTACTATACTGACAAGAAACTAGCAACCTTGAATTGCCGTTCAGATTTGTTGTAGTTAATAATCCTGAGTGTTATAGGGTCATCTTTAAAACATATTAACTGCACTACACTATTAAATGTCTGTAGGTGAAATGTGTTATTATGAATGAAGAATATGGGTCTATGAGCATTTGGGGGTAATTTGGTTTCTTTCAGCATGATTTATATGTAGGCATAGATATAACTTAATCCACAAGAGATGTGCAAGTAATTTATTTCCAACCATTGAAGTAAAACTGGACAATAATTTATGTGACTTTTAATGGGATGCTGCAGCCAAGGCATATGATATTGAATGATACAGAAATTTTGTCACTGTACTGTTTATCTTTGGTTTGTGCAGTTGGACACTTCTGATGCAATATCAAATGATGCTCTTTTTGTATGTGCAGATACACACACACACCACATACACATTATCTGGCATGGTTTCAATTAGAAGCTAAAATGCTCAGTGTTCAGTGTTGGCAGTTTTTTAATTTAATTAGATGGCTACCATATTTCAATCAAGAACTAGATTACAACATTATTAGTTGCCAAAACAAATAAATTTCAGAACATCACATAAGAAGATATTTTATTTCATAAAGAGTTTGATGTTCATTTCTTTCCTACTGAGGCTGTCATAGAATTTTACTTGGCACATGGGAAGTCTTTTCTCATGAGTGTTTTATTATTTGTTCCATAGGAATGATTGTGAGCTATTTCAATTTTACTTTACCTTAGTTTTTAATCTTATGAAATATTACAATGAACACAAGAGAACATGCATTTACTATCTAATAAAATATATTTCAGAAAAAAAGTATTCCATCTTGCATACAACTAATTGCACAAAACTAACAAAAACAACTTTTAGATTATCTAAATGTCAGAGGTTATTATACATATTATTTTAATAACTCAAAATAATGAAAATACATATTTATAATTTAACCTGAAATTATAGGCCAAAACAAATTTTAATTCTTTAATATGCTATCTATATGATACATTTTCATTTTATCAGCAAATTTTTTCTCAAAGAAATCTCAATTGCCCTTCTACTATTGGTTGCAATTATTTTTTCCTTTGAACATGAGTTCATTTTTATTAATTAAATAGTACAATTTTGGAACTCTAGTGCTGGTAAAGGTGGACCTATTCAATTCCAATTTTCCCACATATTACAATGGAAAGTTCTTGATAGAATGTATAAAACAACTATCTAAGGACTCTGAAAATAAATGAAAGCACACAGATTGAAACGGGATTCAAAACCTCAAGAAAGACTTGTATAGCACTGAGGTGATTTGTTTTGTCTTCTTCTGTTTCTTTTTTAAACCTTTGGCCCAAGGATGGGCCTGAGTCCTAGGACTGCTTAATAGGCACACGTAGCAAAGCCTCCAGAAAAAGACAATTTTTTCCAACTACAAAGCTGGCAAAAATAACTCCTGTCAGATGGAGAGTGCGTGAGGAATCCCTATTAGCTGCTTGTTAGGTGTTGCTTTTTGTTTGTCTAACATTTGTATACCAATCCCAGTGAAGAAACTATACTCTGGGATGTCAAGAAGGAACTGTACTCTGGGATGTCAATGGCAGAACATTCCTCAAACATCCCAAGGAAAACTCATGTCTCAGTGCTAAAACAAACAAACAAACAAACAAACAAAACAAAAAACAAACAAACAAAAACAGGAAAATAGACTTTGTTGCTCCAAATAAAAAGGGGAAAAAACACCATTATTTCCCCTTTTATGTCACTGCATTACTACAAGGGAACTATAAATAATCAGACAGTCAATAGTATAGTAACATACAGTCAAAGCATAGTGAATTGAGCTTACTAATATTAATACCAGCAAATTAGTCTGGAAGAAATATGAGTTTATTCCTTTTATATAGATATTGCAACAGATTTCAGCATCGGATCCACTCCCATTCTCTTCAACACTATTCCTGTCAAAATTCTCTTGTTAATTGTAGTCATATACATAATATTGGCAATATCTTGGCATCTATAATGTTGATCCTGTTCACTCCAGCCTCTGAACATCACATGCTATGGCTCCAAGTCACTTAATTTGATATAGCAACACCTGAATCTAGAAGCCTATCAGAACCTTGCACATATCCTTCATTCCCTTGTTTCCTTTAACTTCATTTTGCTACTCTGACCAAACAAAAATCCAGTCTCAGGTTGTTCCATGTCTGAACCCACATAGCTAATTACAGTCAGAGTACAATACAAAGCCATAGTACAATACAAAGCCATAGTAATGGAGCCAATTTAAATTCATACTAACTGACCTAAGTGTGCTCCTTAATGCTTTACTAAAATGTCTCTAGCCCCTTAACTGCCCTACTTCCCTTTACTACCCTACTTATTTTTATTATCCCACTCTTCTGGATATGTTTAAGGGATTTTCTTTTTTCCTTTAATCTCCACCAAGCTGTTTTACATTCTGAGCTTCCACTTTGACATTGCTTTCCATTTCTCTTTGAAATAAAGCAAGAAGATAACCTCTGCATGCTCCATTCACAGTATCTGCCCACCTGCACCTAAGCCTGTACTTTGACTTTTCTTCTGTTACTATTTTCTCCATGTTATCTATATTGCTACAGGAATATTTAATGCCATTTTATATAAAAATTTTACCCTCCTTAAGTAACTTAAGCACTCTGACAATTTTTCAGTTCCTCTCTTATATCATCATTTTCTTCATTCTATTGGAAGCTTTCATATATTCAATAAAAGTTTTTTTTTAATTTTAAAATAAATAAACTCATGGACAGTCTTCACCTTTCTTTACTCTGTTTTTTTCTCCTTCTCTTTGCAAACAAAAAGCAGCAACCACAACCACAGTACAAAAATCTTAAAGGTGCTATCTAAGCTGACTTCCTCTATCTTTTCTCTTAATCTTTTTTTCTACCAATACACATGAAGCTGGCATTTGCAGCACTCCACTGATACTGCTCTTAGGAAGATCATCAGTAACATCCACTACTGTTAGACTAATGGTAAAGTCTCAGTTTTCATTATTCTTGACCCATCCAGCACAGTTGAAGGTGAACATTAGTACCTCATTGATAAGTGAGCTTAAATACTGTCATCATATAATTCTTTGACTATTGTTCTTATTAGCTGAAATGTGCAATATCTTTATTTTGGTAAACTTGATAATGTGATTCAATAAGAAACAAAATCAATGTTACTTAAAATATCCTTGAAACAAATGTTAATGGAATGATGTATTGTGAATATACGTAAATATTACTTGGTGTGCTAGTTCATTATTGATTCTGTGCTCAAGGTACATTGCTGACTACTAAATTTTTGGGACGGGAATTAAGGTATTAAAATAGCTTTTAGTTATTTAAAAATTTTCATTATCATCACCTGAATATCCTTTGCCACTAAGTCAATAAAGTAGCAAAAATGTAAGCTCCAAAACCAAAACAAAAAATACGAATGCATTACCCTGCTTATGCTCTTCCGTATGTATGTTTGAGGTTATTGCAATTTTGAAAAACAAAATTTTTACATACTTGATGCCTGACTAGCACATATTACCAATTGAGCAAAAAAATTTGATTACTTCAATTTTAACTTAGCATATTCCCTGAGATTCATTAATGGTAATTATATTATTGCACCAGGTGTTTCCAGAGGAGAATGATATTACTGGAAAGACGATAGTTTACTTACACTGTTAGTAATCTTTTCATAGATTCCAGATAATAGTCTATTAATTGATTGCTTTATAACACCACAAGTTTTTGTTACGTAATAAAGCCTCTGGAGTTCAAGAGTGTAAAATTAAAATGTCTATTTTTTAATGTAATGTTGGACAGTGTAAAGCCAGATAAATACATATACATCCATATAATGGAATATGTAAAAAATAATACACAACTCCACAAAAGAAATCTCAATATTTTTTGATGGATATATTTTACAGCTCACTTTTCCCAATTTTAATGCAAAATAATTAAAATGAATTCTTAATGATTGAAAATAAAAGCTACTGGATAAAAATACTATACAGCACTTATAATTACCGATAAATGTATTGTATTACATAATATAATTATTAGAAAATGTCACCAGATACACTAAAAAAGAATGCATAGACTTAATTTTGCTTTTTTCTTTTAGTCTAAATATGTGATACTAAAAATGTGCATCATAATAAAGGAAAAAAGTGAAAAGATAGACTTAGTAAATATAATAAGAGAATATAAATACATAGAAGTAGAAAATGCAGACATACATAGAGATTACACGTAAATATTTTTGTATGATGTCTGTTTTACAACAGACAGAACTGTGTGATACAATATAAATACTTCTTACTAAGTATGAGAATAAGAATATAATTATGAATGAAGGGATTTGAAAACCCTAGGAATACAATATGCATCACTAGGAATAGGTTGCTTAAAACATAAAATAAGCAATTCTTTTGATCGTTCCGCCAATGCCATTAGCAAAAATGGAGATTAATTCCCACTTCATTAGAAGTGAAATGGGAATACTATTACACATTTATAATTAATTACAATAATTTGAAGAGAACAGCTTGTAACACTCCAAAACATAATTTTATATATTGATGAATTAATAGTTTTCAAACATTTATTTTAAATGTACGCTATGCAGAAGGAATAGGGAAAATTCTTGGAGTTAGATACATGAGTGAAATATTATTTTTACTTTTATTTTGTTTATTTATTTTTTTGAGACGGAGTCTCGCTCTGTCACCCAGGCTGGAGTGCAGTGGCTCGATTTCGGCTCACTGCAACCTCCGCCTCCCAGGTTCAAGCGATTCTCCTGCCTCAGTCTCCCGAGCAGCTGGGACTACAGGCGCCCGCGACCACGCCCAGCTAAGTTTTGTGTTTTTAGTAGAGACGGAGTTTCACTATGTTGGCCGGGATGGTCTCTATCTCTTACCTCGTGATTCGCTGGCCTAGGTCTCCCAAATTGCTGGGATTACAGGCGTGAGTCACCGCCCCGGCCGTGAAATATTTTTGGGTTGTATGAGTTTAGAAGAAAATGTATTAAAGTTTTTATTTATTATTTTTGGCTTCTTGGGCTAACCTTTTTTGAAGCTAATCTTTCTAGGCTTCTATCCTTAAAACTCGATTGAAATTATTCTCATCTTTGTCACTGCGGACTTCCAAGATCAAATCCTGTGGTCATTTCATCACTGACATTTCTTTATAGTGCTCACGATAATTATTGATTTTTCATTCACTTAACAGATATTTCTCAAATATACGCTCTGTGGAAAACTAAAGAATAGTAAAATGAAACAAACTTTTGCCTTGATGGCTCTTCATCTTCACGGAGAAAACATTCATCAGTATTTACCAATGCCTCAGTCTTAGAGGCCAACATCTGTGAATGAAATGTTCTCAAATAACTCATAATTGAATGTCTCAGGGATAGAAATATATAACTGAACAGTGAAATTATATCTTTTTTACTGTAATATAAGTACTCACTATACTATGTACTCACTATACTATGGATGAAATTAGATTTCATTTAAAAAACATGATTTGCCTATGCTTCATTTTGAAAAGTTTATTATGAAATTGTATTATGTGTAAAGTTGCCATGTAGATTATCAGTTTTGTGTGTGTTTGTTTTATACCAACAGTATTATAATATACTTAATGTGGAGACAGACATACATTTGACATTTTTGAAAGAAAAATAAAATAAATTTCACTAAACATAATCTTGTAAAAGTTATCTTGACAATAATAATGGATGAGATACAATTTCCAAAATAATTATGAGTCCCTTACTTGTGTCAACTCAGCCAAATCATTTTCTTTTTCTAAATATTAAAATTCTATCATAAACTAATATTGGCGTTTTTGAACATTTGGTGTTAAGGGCTACATAATAAGTAACATACATTTGTTGATTCAATAATCTGCTTAACAAATATTTATTCAATGACTTATATTCTATGATATATACTAGATTGTAATCATTACAAATAAAATAATGAAACTAATGTAAAATATATATTGCTCAAGTTCAAAGGATTTTAATCTCACAAAACATTAGGTCAATTATTTATTAAGGCTCAAATTTATCCTTTTATTAATCTATTTCTAGGAAATCAAATTTAAAGTGTTATTTTATAAAGAAATACATAGCTGCAGGCATTAAATGTCAAAATAACAATTTACAATTTATGCATAAAATGTATAATCTTTACTAATATATTTTGTTGTTACCTTTTAAGAATGATATTCAAAGATTCATACAATTGGCACATAAATTATTAAACACAAAACGGAATGCTTATTTTCTTTAGTTTTCTTTACTGCAAAAGATGTTGAACATTTTGAAGAAAAGATTGAAGTTCTGAAAAACATTCTAGTAAAAAAATCTGCTCTTGTGAAATGTTCCCCAATGTTCACAGCTTCAATGGATTGGATTTTGAAGCTTAAACCTTTGAAGTTTCGTTTACTTAATATCACAGAACTTGATTCCTTACTATGAATCAACTTCATAGTTAGCTGTGCTACTCAAACCATTGTGGTCAGTCTTATACCTAATATATATTTTTCTTTCTATGATTACTTGCAACTCAAAATCATTTTGTATTTGATAGTGGGTATTGCTGAACCACTCTTTTCAAAATATGTCCTAAGATATACACGAATAGCTTCAGATTCTTTCTTGTTCAATCCTTTTTTCTTTTCTTCATCTTTTCTTCATATATTAAATTTCTAACATTAATTAAAGGGCAACAATTCTCTGTGTGTGTGTGTGTGTGTGTGTGTGTGTGTGTGTACATCTGTTCAATGATCTGTAGGTATTATTATCTTCTCTTAACTTTCCTTCCGTTGGGCACTGCCATGGAAAAAAAAATATTGAAGTACTTATGCTTTCATGCATTGATGTCTTTCTAGTAACAAACCTCTGCTAAAGACATCAAGGAAGGAAGAAATCAGGCCTAAGTATACAAATCTCTTTTTATACAGAGGATGAATAAAAAGTCAGAGTGAAACTACAAATCTAGATATTAGTTTGTAGATAGTAGTCCTAAATTTTTAAAAAGATGCCTTTAAATAGTAAATATATTAATTTCTGAATATGTGTCTTTATGTTTGATTTTCTATTTGGATATATAGATTTTTATTAAGCAATAATCATACAGATGAAATTATGCCTTAGTTTACTTCAAAGTTATTAGCATTTTGCATGTCTAAAGTAAAAATAACTGAAAGCTTTAATGATAAAGCTTAATGATAATCCGATTTAAATAGTTTACAATGAAAGATAGAATACTTGACACTTATAGATGAATTATGTAGTTTGGAATTTAAAAATGATAGTACTTAATTCTTAATTCAGCCAGAAGAACAATGACACACTTATTACTGATCCAAGCCTCCTATCTTGTGTAGTATTTTTTATAGACTTTAAAACATTAATGAGACATTCTTCTAATACTTGAATAAAATAAACCCAGATATGGTGCCAAGATCATACATTGGGGAAAGGACGGTCTCTTCAATAAATAGAGTTGGGAAAACGTTTTCACTGGGCTTCTAACTTCTGCCATGCACTCATTTAATGGTATGTGAGACACAGTTGCAGTGAGGAGAGTTTATCAGCACATTGCCACATCTGATAGATGATCAGAGGTGAATTGTCTGCCTTTTTGTATCCTTTGTCCTTTTCCAGATGCAGGTAGTACTCCGTCCACTTCAAGGACAGCAAGTAGGATGCTTTTTAATTAAACTGAAGTACTATTAGACAGCTCTCTCCTTTCCATTTTGCAAATATACTTGATAGCCATACAGCCACTTATTCCTTGCTTCATGCTATATGGACTTTCTGATAGTGAAATAACCAGGTCACCAGGAGGTGTGTCAACAGGAAGCAAGAAGTTATTACTTATCTGTGCTGGATACATATGTGAGAAAATAGAAGTGAGCAGACTGACCAGAGTGAAGGCAGTCCATCCAATTATTTTTGTTTTAGTGGTTTTATCATTTATCATATGGTTGAAGATGATTTTACTTTATTGTTAAGACTTTGCAATTTTGCAATATTTGGATAAATAGTCAAAAGAAAAAAAACACAAATACATGTACTTATTTTAAAATTGTGTATTAAATTTATGTTTCTCAAAGTCATAAGTATAAAACTTCACATAGTATTTGTGAACATTCACCATGCAAACCTAAGGTCATAGTCATACCACTATCTTTGTATATACACGAACCTGCTTAAGCTGAAGCAACACCTACTTCAAAATAAATTTATGATTTTAAGAAGATTGTGCCATAAACAATGATTTGAAACATAAAGCATATGTTTTCTTTTGGATGCTTCTTCCCGGTTAATTTTCCTTATTTTAAATTCCAACTTTTCTTGTGCCTACAAAAAAACGAAGCAGTAGATTTTATTGAGTTTGCTGTATGACAAGGAAAATCCTACTTACAATTAAAGGCTAGCAACTGCATATAAGCCTCATCAAACTTTTGTATAGAAAATCTATTAATCTTATTTCTTCAATCTGTGCCTTCAAAATAACAATTTCAGGAGATGAGTTCATTTGAAAATTGGAACCTCAAATAATTTTCTAGTTTTTATGTTAAGGTCTTATAAAACATTTAACATTAAACAGAAAGTATTTATTTTGTGATGAAAACATGAACACAAATTTTAGTGGAACACAGTAGATACAGTTTTCTAAGTGGTGGCAGTAATGTATACTACCACTTCAATGTTAACCTTAATGCTCAGATAATATTATTTTTATCTTTATATAGCGACACATACAATTTTATTTTAGAATATATAATTTTGAAATTAGTTTTGTATAGAATAGCATTAAAACAATTATTTGATCATAGAAAATATTTAAAATTTTGAAATATCTAATATTTTATCAGTCTCTTTTAAACTTATAAGTATTCCATTTCTGGATGATAACATGTCATTATTTATAAATAAGTTGATGAATAAGTTACTTACTTTAAGGTAATTGAATTTCTGAAGAATTTAACCTGTCTTGTGAGATGCTGCACCACATGAAGCTAGGTTGTTTGTTTATTCTAAAAACTCTGAAATGTGGACAGAATCACATCTAAAGTCTTCTAGTCTGACAAATGTTTGTAGTAATAGGAAATCAAAATTCAAGCAAGCTTCAAAGCAATGCAACGTATTTTGTACACTGAAAGACTACAAGGTTATCAGTGGTAGTTTAGGATTACTCTGCCCAGCGTTATGACAGGTTCCCTGGCCATGTTAGATTAAGAGCTAGAAAAGGAACCATCACTATGAGGGTCCAATAATGGGTCTGGTGATCCATAGGTTGATTGTGGTTGTAACTTCTGTATTTTGAGCTTAGCTCTCTGTACATAAATGTATGAGTTTCAGTGAAGTAAATTCACTAATAAAGTAAAAAGGCATTACTCTCTTGACCAGTTAGGACTGTTAATTAAAAAAGAAAGAAAGAAAGAAAGAAGGAAAAGTAAGAGCATTTGAATGGCACAACCTGGGAGGGAAAATCCGTTTGTAAAAACTCGGGGCAGAAGCTAGTTTCTAGCAGATGTATTTGAGGTGAATTTTCTACATCTGGGGAGTGACAGAATCCTTACATAACTGAAGGGCTATTTTTGACACCGAAGATTATTACTGATTTTAGTCTTTGTTAATGCAGGGTTTTATGACTGTATTAAATAATTAAAAATTCAATTATTAAAATATTACCCAGCAAATTATTACATAAAAAATTTAAAATCATTATGTTGTTTTCAAATAATTATTACTTAAGCATTGTAAAAAATTAATGAAATTCCCCTAGGTATATCAATAATAAATAAAAAATTGATTTTTTTCTCTTAAATCTATCACATAGCTTAAAAGCACATATTACTGCCATGATTTAAATTTTATTATACAGACATTTAAACTTTATTCAAAGTTATAAATACTAGGAATTTAAATCATCTTTTTATTGAGCTATATGATATGCTTTCTTGTATTAATTTTTGTACATCTCCATTTTATAACACCATCCCTCTTAATTTTACCAGTAACAAGCCCCCAAAGATGGCCCTTCCTGGTCACATTCCTCTCTCTTCTAAATTTATAATCCTGAATTTTACTTTAAACATCATTAGTCGGGCACAGTGGCTCATGCCTGCAATCCCAGCACTTTGGGAGGCTGTGGGCAGATCACCTGAAGTCAAGAGTTTGAGATGAGACGGACCAAAATGGTGAAACCCCATCTCTACAAGAAGTACAAAGATTATCTGGGAGTGATGGTGCATGCCTGTAATCTCAGCTACTCTGGAGACTGAGTCAGGAGAATCACTTGAACTCGGGAGGCAGAGGTTGCAGTGAACCGAGATTGCACCACTGCACTCCAGCCTGGCAACAGAGTGAGACTTTGTCTCAAAAAAAGAAAAAAAAGAAAAAATTATAACCAAATGTAAATAGATCTCCTTGATAAAGAAATTCATTGAACTGACATCAGATTTTGTTATTCTGTTAGGTATGAAATTGAGACATTGTGTTTTTTATTTACAATTGTGTGGTTCTAATTAAAAATGAGTTTGAATATATTTTCGTAAACTATGGGCAACTTGTGTTTTCTCTTATTTGAAAAGAATTTTATTTTATTTTATTTTCTTTGTCTCAAAGAAGTTTACATAACAAAATTTTACCAATTTAAAGATAGTGTTCTCTATCTTAGGCTTTCTTCTGAAAAATTAAATTCTTAATTTTACTATAGTCATTTATGAATCTATTGTTTTCTGAATTATGCTTTCAAGCAATTGGATAATTTTCATTGTTATATCTTCAAATATTTTCTCTGCTTTACTGCATTCTTCCTTCTACTTCATTTAATTCAATTACATTAGATTTTTATATCACCTTCCAGGTCCCTAAGGTTTGCTTCATTTATTTTCCTATTTAATTTTATTTTCCATGATGACTATTTTGAATTAATCTTATTGGTCTACTACAAATTACTGACATTTCCTTCACTCTTCTCCAATGTGCTATTAAACTCATACTCTGAATTATTTGTTTCAGTTATTGTGTTTCTCAATTCCAGAAATTTATTTTGGTACTTTTTGATTTTTGAATTGCTCTGCTATGATATCTAATTTGTTCATTCATTATAAGTATATTTTACATTACCTCCCTGTTCATATAATAGCTTCCTTAAATATGTTTCTATTAATTTCAATATCTGAAATGATCATTTATTGATTATCTTTTTCTTAAATATTAGTAACATATTGATGTTTCTCCATATTACAAATAATTTGAGAAAATGCAAGGATTGCCAAGGCTCTTCTATTTCTTACTCACATTTCCAAAATAAGCGGCCACATAGGGCCTCCCAGGAAACAACAGGATGGGCAGGAGACAAAGACAGAAGTTAGAAGAAAATCTAGGCCAAAGTGTTTTGGAAGGGTTTTGCTGGAAATGTAACAGGGCAGAACAGACAGTTTAGGACTGACTAGTTTGAATAATTCCAGTAGACTCTAGTTGCCAGGTACCTGGTCCTGGAAATAATTAAGAATAGTGGTAATATTGGCATGGTATGTGAGAGAGAGTTAAGTTGTTTGGAACTATCCAGTCTGAAGTGATTGGTTTGCATGACAAAGATGTGCTCACTAGCTCTTTACTCTTTCTTAAGAATTGACTAGCCCCAGGAGGGGCAGTCTCTTCTCCAGCTAGAAAGGATTCTTAACATGTCAAAACATCATAATTTATAGAAAATAAAATATACATATGCAATGCAACATGAAAGTTGACCAGTTTTTGCCCTGAACATTCTCAGTAATTGGTTTGAGTTTCTAATGCAAATTCACCATTCTGCAGATCAGCAAAGTTCACTTCAAAAACACGATGATTTCCAGGTGTCAGATGCAATTTTGGCTCCTTGAGTCCTTGCGACTAGTGTTTTATCCATTATTTCCTATAATTGCCATAATGGTGCCTTCATATCATACCAATCTTTCTTAGAACATGCATGAACTGCTTTTTTCTTGGCGGTATTTTCGCCACCTTTCTTAAGGTGCTCGTTCTTGCCAACACAGATAATACTTTTTAAGATTGCTAATCATACATTGTGTTATTCTGAATGAAATATCAGAAAAAAAAAACTTTATGTTATGCTCACTTCAAATAAGACCAGTACTTTCTATTCTGTGATAATTTTAAGAAAACTATGTTGAAAATAGGTCCCATGTTCCTTTTTGATGGGTGTACCTTTCATACAATGCATGATGTCTTTTGTGGTAAATGTTTTAAGCTCTGTATGCATTCATGAATGCCCTTAAAATTTCTTATATTCCTCAGGTATCTGATTTTATTTTCTCCCTTCATCTCAATTTTGAGGATTTATAAATAATATTGTTCTCATTTTTCTGTTATTTTAATTGGTTGTTTATTTGTATTGTTTATTACATATATCTGACTATTGTTAGGCTCATCACCTTTTTTGGTTCTCTAATTTTACTTTGGTCTTAATTCAGTTCTTTTTGCTGATAATTAGAATGCTTTTAGCAGAAAATGAAAAATGTATGTCTCAAAATTGCTTAGACATTAAGAAAAATGTACAATCTCTCTTGAGAATTATTGAGAATTAGCGACCTTCAGGTTGATTCACTACCTCAATAATTTCATCAAAGCATCGTTCTTTTCATCCTCCATTATTACTGTTCAGTTCATGCTCAAATGCTATGAAGAAAGCAAGCACAGTTCTAACCACTACAAATAGAATCAATAGCATTCTGACATAGAAAATAAGTCATCCTTTCCTGTGACTTTCTTAGCATTTTATTGGCCAGAAATGTCACATATTCATTCAGCAACAAATTAGTGGCAAAAGAAACAGAAATACCTCATAGTAATTCCAATACTAAGGTTGTTAGTGAAGTCAGTTTTTCTGGAGTGTACAGTTAAGGAGGAGAGAGATAGTTGAGGCATCTGTTATTATGGTAAATTATTTGATGAGGTGGTAAAGAGGATGTTCTGTCTGCAAGCAATGATATAAAACCTATTTCATTTTTATATAATTATTTTAGTATTCTCTTTCTCAGTTTTTTCTGTTAAATAACAAATGCATCATCATTACCATCAATATTAAAAGGTATTATTATTAGACTTGGCGTGGTGGCTGACAATTATAATTTCTGCACTTTGGGAGGCAGAGGTGGGAGGACAGCTTGAGACCAGGAGTTTGAGATCAGCCTGGCTAAAAATGCAAGACACCGTCTCTACAAAACATTAAAAACTTAGCCGGCCACAATGGCTTCTCCTGTAGTACCAGTTACTCAGGAGTCTGAAGAAGGAGGATTGCTTAAGCCCAGGAGTTTGAGGCTGCGGAGAGTTATGATCCAGCCTGTGTGACAGAACGAGACACTACCTCAAAAAAAAGAGCATTATTATTAAACAAACAAATATTTTTGTTGTTTGTTTCTAATGAGTACAGCTGTTTATGAAGTACATAGGTTTCATTTTATAATAATTTTTCATTAATCTACAATACAAATTACGACTGTAATTTGTACAAAAGTTTATTTTAAATATAATTTATATGTATAAATTATACAACTTATATGTATACATACAACTGAGTATGTAAATATATGTAAATACACACACATATAGTAAATATATGTGTGTGTATTTACATATATTTACATACTCAGTATTACATATTGTATATTAGTATATTACATATAGTAAATATATGTGTGTGTATTTTTATAACTACCTATTTTGCACAAATTCCTAGACTTTTCATTACTTGTGTTTTGCAATAACTGTTTTAACTGTTAAATATTTTATAAATTAGGCCTATTTAAATTTTAGTTTTTGGAATTATTGCAATTCCCATGACCTAATACAACACATGGTTTGTGTTCAGAATGTCCCTGGAAAGATCGAGCTGAAAGATTCGTTTCTCTTTTCTGAAAGACAATGACATATTATGCAAATACAAAATATTGGTGATTAAAATGGGAATGCCCACTTTCTCTCCTATTTTGTCCAGGTTCTATGCTCTCTTCTAACCTAGTATAGACAAGTATGAATTATTATATTTGAAATAAATAAAATGGTGTTATAGTTTAAATGTGTCTGCCAAACTTCAAGTGTTGGAAACTTAATTCCCAATGTGGCAGTATTGAAAGGTGGGAACTTCAAAAGATGATTGAATCATGCGGGATCTGCCCTCATGAATGATTTAATTTATTCTTGGATTAATGGATTAATGGGTTATTATGGGAGTGGAACTTGGAGCTTTGTAACAAGAGGAAGAGAAACCTGAGCTAGCATATTCAGGTTCCTTGCCGTGTGATACTCTTTGCCAACTTTGGAACTCTTCAGAGTCCCCACCAAGAAGAGGGCCTCTACAAGAAGTGCCCCTTGACCCTGGACGCCCTATCCTCCATAACTGTAAGAAATAAATTCATTTTCTTTATAAATTTCCCTATCTCAAGTATTCTGTTATAGACAACAGAAAATGGATAAATACGAATGGATTACCTGCAGACAGGAACTCAGTCCCTCTTAGCTTTGTAATGCTATGGATCCCCTGAGGAGAACAGTTTATTTGAATCACCCAGGATCTTCTCCTTTCTGCAGGATGCCCAGCATACTTAACAAGACATCCTTTAAATTTCTGAGCTTTTTTTTTTTTTTTTACTCCAGTTTGAATCACAGGAAATTCTGGATGTTCTATTATGACACTCTGAAGCCTGATACAACTAGAGAATAACTTGAAAATGATGAGTTTTCTCATAACTGACCTCTACTGTTCTCCATGTTTTCACGTTATATCACCGTTTTAATATAGGTTGCTCTACCATCATATTTAGGGAGCATTTGCTACATGCCTGTTGCATATCCTGGCCTCACCTGAAATCAGGGTGCTAACTCTATGTATTCTCAAGTTTATTGCCTTTAGGATAGTTCATTAGTTGTCTTAGTAGTCTCTGACTCTCATACTCAGATGAAATATTAACAGGAAATAGTATGTAAATGCTCATCGTGTTCGTCTCTTACCCTTACTCTATTTCTCTAACTTTTTTTTTTTTTTTTGAGAAAGAGTCTTGCTCTATCCCTCAGACTAAAGTGCAGTGGCATGATCTTGGCTCACTACAGTCTCTGCCTCCAGGGTTCAAGCGATTCTCTTGCCTCAGTCTCCCAAGTAACTGGGATTACAGGCACCTGCCACCATGTTGGCCAGGGTGGTCTCGAACTTCTGACCTCAGGTGATCCACCCACCTTGGCCTCCCAAAGTGCTAAGATCATAGGCATGAGCCCCTGCACCTAGCCTATTTCTCTAACCTTTGAGAATATTATTTACTGACAGTACTAGGCATAATATCTTATTCTGCATATTAACATGCACATTGAATCATTTCTGTTTCAAACACAGATGGTTACTTTTGATCTTAGAATCTAAAATATGCACCATTTTGCTTGCTGGACTTTGTGACAACAACGATCTTGGAAAAACTACAATCCCATATGCCACACTTATAACTGACTTACTCTAGGGAAGATTTAAAGAAGATAATAAAGAGGGAGCAAAAAAAAGTCACGTAATTATTCCATAATATTCTCTTTTGTTTTAATCCAAATTTTAAAAGCAGGAGCCAATATTTAAGAAGATTTTAAAGTACATGAAATCATCTGAATTGTTGCCTGCACAACAGTCCTACTGCCCCGCAAAATTATACCATCCACACTGCTCAGGAGGAGCCGCAGATTTTGAAAGGAAATGAGCATTCACATACACAGTACGTTTATATCTGTGTCCTGTCCCCTGACCTGAATCCTATAGCTGGATTTTGAGATGGTGGTGGAATACTGCCAACGTTTTACTCTCAGATAGGAAAATCAGAGAAACCTGGTAAATGGCAGTTTTGGAGAAGAGTGAAATTTATTAGGATTTCAGGGAAGAAAAGACTAAAGACAAAACCCAAGCTCTGAATATAAAGGATACAGTAATTGAGAGTGGCAGGAGGCAGCCCAGTCAAATGCCCAGGAAGATAGGAACAGGTCCCTGGTGAAACCCCACCTCCAAGCTGAAGACAATTTTAAGCCTAAAAGCCAAGCTACAGGTTAAATCCTGGGACCAGAATGAGAACTTGTCTTCCTGTTTCACACACTTTCCTCTGATTGATCCCCACCCTTCACATATTTTTATGTATATCTACACTTTGCTAATTGATTTTCTACACTGTTGTGCCCACCTTTGAGTGGTATCTTTATTTTAATTTTTTTTGCATGCTCACAAACCAATAAGCACACACTTCCCATTCTGAGCCCATACGAGGCCCTGAACCCAGCCACACAGGAGACTTTCCCACCTTTGGGTAGGGGAACCACTTGCCCATACACCCTTTCCACTGAGTGTTTTCCTTTTGCTTAATAAATTCTACTCCACTCACTCTCCAGTTTCTGTGTGCCTAATTCTTCCTGGTCATGAGACAAGAACTTGGACCTAGCTGAGTTAAGGATCAGGAAGACTGTCACATAATTACAATGCCTATGGAACATTCAGATTGTAATGAAATCAAGACCAGAACCTAAACATGCGAGAACCAGATTTCAAAGAAAGTTTAAAAAGTAGCATTAGAAAAGCCTTTTACACTGTAATGCCCAGATAGAGTCTTTAAGACTTAACATGGTGGTATCCGGTGAATATGCTCAAAAACATTTAAACTCTGAACCAATTGAATCCTTTGGCTCTATTGAGGTGGCATCTTCACCTTGCTAGAGGGTAGGAAGATCACTTTCATGCTTAAAGAATGTGCCCAATTTAAACTGAGCCCAGGTCTTAACACTAAAATATAACAGCCTCAAGACACCACCTCCCCTCACGGCCAAAAATAAAGTCAATAATCAGCATTGAGTCTTAGCATGACCTGACTTGGGAAAAGTGGGTTCTAAAACCTACCTTGGAATATTCTAAAAAGTTCTCTTTGCCCCCAAACTGTGTCAGCATTTCTTTCTAAATCCCTAAATAAGGCAGTGGTTAAAATTTTATCCTGAAGAACGTTAACATGTTAAGAGACTGATTATGATATTAAATAGGAAAATGCACAGAGCTCAGTTTTAAAGCTTCATCCTTGAGTGAGTCATATTATCTGATCCCAGGCCTTACCTTGCAGAGATGAGCCAATAAATGTCAAATCAGCATTATTCTGAAGTCAACCATTTCACTCTACATATTCAGTTTGTTATCCTTTTTTTTTTTTTTTTTGCCTTCACTTCAATGTAAACTTCATGAGAGCTATTTTATATATTTTGTCTTAAAACTCAAAATTCAATAACCAATCATTAAATATTTGATTTATTAAATCTCTTTTCGAGTATTTCATTGGCTTCTTTGAATAACCATGTTCTAAAATTGAGTCCAAGAACTTTTCCTTCATGCACACACATATATTTGCTTCTTCTTGTGTTCTTTGGTTCACTAAAGAGTAGCAGTTCCTCCAAGTTGATAATACTCAAAAGTAACAATTTCAAAATCTCCTTGTTTATAAATTTGGATAATGAACAGTGAATAATGTTACCCTCCCAATTTAAAACCCTTCAAATACAGTCCAAAATTACTATATATGCTTTTTGTGGTATGTCCTTGCCTATCTTATATAAACTCATTTTCTGACTATTGCCTTTTTCTCTGTATGATTCACCATTTTAAAATCTCTTTGCAGTCTTTGAAATCAATAGTTTCATCCTTTCCCAATATTCCTGTATGTTATGTCCTCTCTCTAGAAAGCATCTGCCTTCTGATTATGCCAAATCTTTGTTCATTAAATCGCGGCTTATTCTTCTGGTTTAAGATTAAAAAGTCACTTCATCACTGCACAATTGAAAGTGTGTGAGTAATTATATGTGAACTTTTGTTTTTATGTCTGTTTTCTACAGTTTAATAAGAAATGGAAAGTTTCTGTCTTTTAAAATCTGTTCTGAGCATTAAGTACAGTATGTAGGAAATGTTCAACAGTCTTTTATATTTTGTTACTAATTAAGAGAAAAGTGAGTTGGAAGTTCTAAATTATTCACCTTTGACAACTGTATTTATTAAATTAAATTCATTGTTCTTTATAGTCACCTCATTTTTTACATAAATTTAAGATTACTTAGATGTATCAGTCTTTGTTTTCTAGAAAAATATACTTACAAAGTTATCTCTGTTCTTTAACCTAAAACACATGATGTAAAATATCTTGCAAATTAAGTATGCAATATCTTGATGTGGGTAGGGGGAACTGAGAAAACAATAAACTATACTTCTGCAATGCTTATAAACCTTTGAAAAAATATAAAACGATGTGAGAAAAATGTGTACTAGCTGAGTAAAGAAAACATGAACGTTTGTATATGTCTTCAGAGAAAAAAGGTTCACTATGTTTTGGGCAGTAAGGTAGCTATATGAAAGAATAAGGCTATAAAAAAATTCATGCTTAGACATTTGCTCATGAGGACTCTGAAGGAGAGCATAGAATTGTGAAGTATTTTTGTAAACATTTTAACACAATATAAAGTTACTTAAAATTTTAATCATTAAAGTTAATCCCATTTAGTTATAATGTGACAAGCTAAAGATATTAATGAATATTGATTATGGTCCTTTACCTGGAAAGATATGCCATCTTTGCTTACTAATATGTGACTGAAACATCAAAGTAATCACACTTAAAGAGACAAATACCTTTTGTAGTAAGATATTAATTATTGCCATAGTTCAGACAATTTTAAAACTTTGGTTTAACATGAAAAATGCTGATTCATGTATATTTTATAGTATTCGGAGTAATACAAAGCAAGTCTTTCCAGACCACTGTAAATCTACAGTGAAAAGTTTTAAGATCTGATGTGGAAAATCGAAAAGAATATTTATGGTGGACTGCCATAATTTCATAACTCAGAAAAGAAATATGATAGCTTTAACAGTCATCTTTTTATTTTACTAAATCACATTATGTCTTAATCAATTATGATTTTGGACCTTATCACACTCTGACACGTATTGTGATTAGATGTGTTCTCACTGAGAAAATTGTTAGCAACTTGAGGAATTGAATTGTATCATACTCATTTTTCATGACACAGAATAGTTTTTTGTATTGAAGAAATCCAGTACATTTTGAGTATTTAAATATGGCCAAAACTGTGTAGAACTAAAAACATTTCAAGATGTAATTAAGTGTTATAAAATTTCTGAGTTTAAAATAATGCCATAACAATAGCAGTGCCTCATTTTCTCTGAATTCATCAAAAATAAGAGGAATATGAACAGTAATTTCATCTTCAAGGAAAGTAGGCCACACTCTTATTCTGAACATTACAATATAATGAAAAATGCCAAGTTCAATGAAGAAAAATGCACTTTGTAATAAGAGGTGATGAAGGGTTGACATCTATGTTTTAGATATAATAAAATGTTGGGCGGGGGGGTGGTGTGGGTAGTAAGTTCTCCATAGTAGGTGACACACCCTGAAAACAAAAAGTGAACAGAAACAACAGATCTATCTGTAGACGAGCGATAAGAGTTATCCAAGTGTATGAAACGCTATTTTGCTGATATTTTTCATCAGCAGATAGTAGAGGCAAAATCAAAACACACACACACATACATACACGCATACACGCACACACACACACCCATCAACACACTTTTTATTTATGGAGATCACCTGCCTATTCATGAGCATTCTGCTGGCTCCTCTCAGAATATATTAGTTTACAAATAACTCAGGAAAAAAGATCCTCTTTGGAATATGAATAATACAAAAGTAGGACAGTTTAAAAGAAGGTGTAAAATAAATAAGAAAATTAACAAGAAGTTATAATTTTTTAAATGACCATGCATTTGGTGAAAATGTGACCAGAGGTTTTCTCTGAAATCAAAAGCCTAGTAAATAAATATTGCATTTTAATTTTGGTTTTACTTACAATATATAAGAAAGAAAGTAAATTACAGAACTAGGTAAAACAAAAACTGGCATCTATAAGGAAAGCAAGGAATAAGAAAAAGTAACTTATTAGAAGTCACAGAAAAAAGGGAGTATGAAGGGTAGGAACATCTAAAAATGCAATCATGCATTCATGTGAAAGAATCTTGGGGAATGTGGACAAAAAAATGAATGAAAAACAATGAAGAATTATAAATAATTAAAAGAAAATTATAGAACAAAGACAAATTGGAAAATCGAGATTCAATACATATATAAATAAAGGTATTTTGAGAAGAAGACAGAACAGGAAGCAAGGTAAATATGTAAAAACTTAATTTCTAAAATTTTAGTAAAATGATCTAAAGGAAGCATAATTGTCTTGCCCTTGATACGGCCATACACATATAGCTGGAAAAACCCCTGGATGTTGTCTCACCTATGTAAGTACTAGAGACCATATGCTGGGAGATTCCAGATATTTCATAAATTTCTTTTTCTTTAAAAATTATTTTATTAATAAATATGACTTCAACCTCTTCAGGTAAGTACAACCTTGTATAAATATATAATTGATTGTGAAGCTATTGAAGCATATCCTAAGTTATTTGTCAAATAGTTTAAAATGCAATTAAACATCTTCAAATAATTCAAGAAATATGTTAATAGAAACAAATTAAACGATGATGATATAGAAATACATATAATATATATATGAACATATACACATGCATTTTTATTTTTTAAAGTGGGTGGGTAGACAAGGAACAACAGAAGACACTGAATTTTTTGTAATCAATAGAATTTATTTTTTTGAGTAATTTTATGTTTAGAAGACAATGAGCAAAAGTATGTTCCTTTACACCATTTACCTCTTCCCTTGGTTTCCTCTATTATTAGATCTTACTGAAGTGTGTTGAATTTGCTACAATGGACGACCAACATTGATACATTATTGTTAACTAAAGTCCATGGTTCACTGTTTTGTACATTTTATGGGGTTTGACAAACTCTAAGGACATGTATCCACCATTACAAATGATACAAAGTAGTTTATTGCCCTAAAAATTCCCCGTGCTTCACTTATCCAGCACTTCCTCATTCTCTCTCATACCCTCACTCCAACCCTGGGCAGCCACTGATATTTTTACCATCTCCACTTAGCAGTATGCATTTAAGGTTCCTCCATGTCTTTTCTGTGGTTTATTTTTATCTAATTACTGTATAATAACCTATACTATGGATGTATCTAAGTTAATGTACCCATTCACTTAGTGAAGGACATTTTGGTTACTTCCGAGTTTTGGCATTATGAATAAATCTGCTATACGGATTCATGTTCATTTTTTGCATGGAGGTAAGTTTCCCACTCATTTGAGTAAACGCCAGGGAAAGTTATTGCTGGATATCGTAAGAATATACTTAGTGTTGTAACTGACAACCTCTATTCTTAAGTAGCTATACCGTTTCGCATTGCCACCAGCAGTAACTAAGAGCTGCTTACTTATTCATATTGGTGTGTTAGTGTATATTTTCCATAAGTGAAAATTCAGACATGAGTGGAGGTTCAAATATATTAAATGTAAAAGAAGAAAGAATTCAGAAATAACTTTTGTATTTTGTGTGTGTGTGTGAGAGAGAGGCAGTGAAACATAATGCATAGCAAAAACGAGGATGAAGTACATTATAAGGATTTACAGATATGAGTAAAATCATTAGAAGAACTAAATGCAGACTATAAAATAAAAAAAGCCTACAGATATAAATAGTCAAAATTAAAGAATAAAAGATGATGAGATAGAGAAAGAAGAGTAAGAGTAATAGGAAGAAAAGCATTTACAATTGAAACTACATTTCCATCATCATTAGCTATATTCAACTGTATTCAACTTTGGAGTAATATAACTCCCAAATTTTTTAATTCAAAATAACAAAATGTTGTTTTCACTCACACCCTGTATGCATCATGAACTAGCTTTTACTTAACCCTACATAGTTTTGCATTTGGAACTTATACTGGTTGAGCATTTAAGCCATTTAAACAAAAACATTTAAATAGATTAGAAAAGAAATACAATACAATAAAATTAAGTGAACCAGGAAGAAAGTGGTGTCAAGTGTATATATATTTTTAAGTGCCGAATTAAGTTAAAAGAAAATCTGTAGATGTATAAATAATTTTAGAGTTGATATTTGAATAATTATTTATAAACAAAACAAATTAAGCAATTGGTTATATTAATAAATTTCTTAGTGATCTGGGGCTACAATAACAAATTACCATAAACTAGGTGGCTTAGAAATACAAACACTTATTACTCACAATTTTGGAGGCTGGGAAGTCCAAGATGAGGGTGCTGGGGAATTGGTTTCTGGTGAGTGCTCTCTTTCTGGTTTGCAGAAAGCCATCTCCTAAATTGTATAAACTTTCCTTTTATATGTTATTAAACTTTTGTTCATCTCAGTGTAAATTACTTGTTTTTATTTTCTTGTGCATTTTATCTAAAAATGTATTTTACTGGTTAACCACCTCCGTGGTAAAGAGACACCGAGGAAGAAATGCAATCTCTGGGATCTCTAAAAGGGCACTAATAAAAGACTCTATCTCCAAATACCATCACATTGGGGATCAGAGATTCAACATATGAATTGTAGGGGAACACGAACATTACTGAGTCCATAGCAATAAATCAAAAGATTAAAAAGTGTTACTATCAAGATGTTTAGTGGAAACTACGAAAAAAGTTGCTTAGTTATTTTTAAAAAATGATTGAAATAAAAGGAACAAAGCAGGAAAAGAAAATTAAAGTACACAAAACGCTAAATACAAAACCGAGGGAAAAATAGACACTTATCTATTTCCAAATAAATAGCTTTGAATCATAAAACGTAAAATGCTTTTTACAGGTTTTTAAAAATTATACTTTAAATTCTGGGACACTTGTAGAACATGCAGTATTGTTACATCGGTATACATGTGCTATGGTGGTTTACTGCACCCATCAACCTGTCATCTACATTAGGTATTTCTCCTAATGCTCTCCCTCCACTAGTCCCCCAGTGCTCAACAGGCCCCAGTGTGTAATGTTGCCCTCCCTGTGTCCATGTGTTCTCATTGTTCATCTCCCACTTATGAATGAGCACATGTGGTGTTTGGTTTTCTGTTCCTGTGTTAGTATGCTGAGAACGATGGTTTACAGTTCCATTGATGTGTCTGCAAAGTACATGAACTCATTCTTTTTTATGGCTGCATAGTATTCTATGGTGTACATGTGCCACATTTTCTTAATCTAGTCTGTCACTGATGGATATTTGGGTTGGTTCCAAGTCTTTGCTGTCATGTGTAGTGCTGCGATAAATATACTTGTGCATGTGTCTTTATAGTAGAATGATTTATAATCCTTTGACTATATACCCAGTAATGGGATTGCTGGGTCAGATGGTATTTCTAGTTCTAGATCTTTGAGGAATCACCACACCGTCTTCCAAAATGGCTGAACTAATTTACACTCCCACCAACAGGGTAAAAGCATTCCTATTTCTCCACATCCTCTCCAGAATGTGTTGTTTCCTGACTTTTTAATGATCACCATTCTAACCGGCATGAGATGGTATCTCATTGTGGTTTTGATTTGCATTTCTCTAGTGACCAGTGATGATGAGTTTTTTTCATATGTTTTCTGGCAGCATAAATGTCTTCTTTTGAGAAGTGTCTGTTCATATCCTTTGCCCACTATTTGATGGCATTGTTTGTTTTTTTCTTGTAAATTTAAGTTCCTTGTAGATTCTGGATATTAGCCCTTTGTCAGATGTATAGATTGTAAAACGTTTATTCCATTCTGTAGGTTCCCTGTTAACTCTAATAATAGTTTCTTTTGCTGTGCAAAAGCTCTTTAGTTTAATTAGATCCCATTTGTCAGTTTTGGCTTTTGTTGCAATTGCTTTTGGTGTTTTACTCATGAAGTCTTTGCTCATGACTATATCCTGAATGGTATTGCCTAGGTTTTCTTCTAGGGTTTTTCTGGTTTTAGGTCTTACATTTAAGTCTATAATCCATCTTGAGTTAATTTTTGTATAAGGTGTAAGGAAGGAGACCAGTTTCAGTTTTTTGCATATGGCTAGCCATTTTTCCCAATACCATTTATTAAATAATAAATCCTTTCCCCAATTGCTTGTTTTTGTTAAGTTTGTCAAAGATCAGATGGTTGTAGATGTGTGGTGTTATTTCTGAGGCCTCTGTTCTGTTCCCTTAGTCTGTATATCTGTTTTGGTACCAGTACCATGCTGTTTTGGTTACTGTAGCCTTGTAATATTGTTTGATGTCAGGTAGCATGATGCCTTGAGCTTTTTTTTTTTTTTTTCCTTAGGATTGTCTTGGCTATACAGGCTTTTTTTTTTTTTGTTCCATGTGAAATTTAACGTATTTTTTTCTAATTCTGTGAAGAAAGTCAGTTGTAGCTTGATGGGTATAGCACTGAATCTATAAATTACTTTGGGCAATATGGCCATTTTCACAACATTGATTCTTCCTATCCATGAGCATGGAATGTTTTTCCATTTGTATGTGTCCTCTCTTATTTCCTTGAGCAGTAGTTTGTAGTTCTCCTTG
>NW_016809886.1:1146991-1151696 GCF_001698545.2 Rhinopithecus bieti | reverse complement strand
TTTTTTTTTTTTTTTTTTTTTTTTTGAGACGGAGTCTCACTCTGTGGCGGGGGCTGGAGTGCAGTGGCCAGATCTCAGCTCAATGCAAGCTCCGCCTCCCGGTTCACACCATTCTCCCGCCTCAGCCTCTCGAGTAGCTGGGACTACAGGCGTCTGCCACCTCGCCCGGCTAGTTTTTTTGTATTTGTTAGTAGAGACGGGGTTTCACCGTGTTAGCCAGGATGGTCTCGATCTCCTGACCTCGTGATCCACCCGTCTCGGCCTCCCAAAGTGCTGGGATTACAGGATTGAGCCACCGCGCCCGGCCAGCAGTAACTCTTTCAAACAAGCTCTTTTAAGAAGTTCTCTTTCTTATGAACAGGTGCTATGTTTTGTCTAGTAATTTTCTTTTGCATCAGTAGAGATGATCTCATGTTTTGTTTTCATGCTTAAATGTCAGGAATTATTTTATTGTTTTAAAATTGTAAACAGAACTTGCAATTCTCACGTAAAGCCCTCTCATGATGTATGATTTATTTTTACATAGGCAAATCCAGTTTCTAATATTTTCTAATAAATTATTGTGTCACGGTTTATGAGGTATATTCTTCCATAAGTCTCTTGTCTTGGAATTACTTTGCCAGTTGTTGAAATCACATTTATGCTTGTCTCATAATGTGACTGTGAAGTTGTTTCTTCTCTTAAACTTTACATACCATTGGTCTTATTTCTTCCTTAAAAGTTTGAAAAGTTCACTGACAAAGATTGAAGTGTTTGTTGTTTTGTTTGTTTGTTTTACTATTTAATAGTTTTAATAGATGTGGGGTATGTAGGTGTTTTATTTCTATTTTGTCACAATCAGGTCATTGTTAGGTCAGTATGGATATTAGTGTTGTTTGCATGTTTTATATGCATGTTCACTATTTCATCTAATTGTTCCAGCAAATACATAAAGATTAGGATTGTGGCTCTACTTCTTACATTCACTTCTGTCAACAATTTTTTCTGACTTTTTAAGCTATATTATAAGGGATATCTATCTATCTATTTATGATTGTTATGTATCCTTGATGAATTAAATCATTCATTAGTGGACTATTCCTGATTTTTATTTTTGTAACAGTGCTCTTTATTTGAAGTCCTTCTTTCTGACATTAATGTCACATCAAGATTTTTGTACATAATATTTGCATGAAATATCTTTTCTCAACCCACTATTTTCAGTTTCTCTGTCTTTAAATTTAAGTGTTTTTATTGTAAAGATCAGATAGATGTGTGCTTATATTTCTTTACATTTGACAGTTTCTTGCTTTTATCGATTTTACTTATTTGCATTAATGTAATTTTTAGAATAGTGTATTTGTATATCACATTGGCCATTTTTTCCTATTTGACATTTGTTTTCTGACTTTATTTTTTATTTTATTTTTTTCCTCTTTTGGATAGATCATACTTTTTTAGTAAAAAAAAAGAAAAAACAATAAAAGTTGAAAACTCTAATAAATTTAGCAAACTCAATACAATTCAGAAATTATTTTCTACCCTTTGAGTTCTTTTATCTATTTTGCTTCTACTTATGCATTTTATATGTTATACACCCTGCAATCGATTATATTTATATTTGCTTTGAATACAAAAAAAACCTTATTTTTACTTTTAAATTTAAACCTATGTAAATATAAGTATATGTGCATATATATGGTTTCATTTAACTCTTCTGCATACTTTATGTAAGATATATTTGATATAATTCTCCTCAGCCTGAAGATATTTTTATGAGGGAGAAGCCCTCTCTGTCCTATTATCCTGCTCTCATGTTAAGGAGGACAGAAAAACCATCGGTAAAACACTTGGGAAAAATTTATTTTGTGGTGACTTGCTCTGCAGTTAGATTTTATCAGAATTTTATTCTTTCATGCCGTCTCATGATTACATTTACTTTCTCCTATTCAGATTTTTCTGATTTCTCCACCTAGTTTTCCATCAGGGACAAGAACACTGTGATATGTTCTCTTATATCAAGGACTATCACTTTTGCAATTTAGTTGATTTATGAGCTTTTGAATCCTAAATCTCTTCTGGGTAAAAATAAATAAGTAAAACAATGTGATTCCATAGCTTATATAGCTTGTTTTGGTTTTCATAGTGAAAGATTTAGATTCTGATAATGCTTTTATATCCTTACTGGAGAAGGGAGACTCATCAATATTTTAGATTAAAAGTAGACTTTGTCCAGGCATGGTGGCTCATGCCTGTAATCCCAGCACTTTGGGAGGCCAAGGCGGGTGGATCACAAGGTCAGGAGATCCAGACCATCCTGGCTAACACTATAATAAAAATACAAAAAGTTAGCTGGGCGTGGTGGTGAGTGCCTGTAGTCCCAGCTGGTCAGGAAGCTGAGACAGGAGAATGGCGTGAACCCGGGAGGCGGAGCTTCCAGTGAGCCGAGATCATGCCACTGCACTACAGCCTGGGTGACAGAGGGAGACTCGTCTCGGAAAAAAAAAAAAAAAAAAAAAAAGAAAAGAAAAAATTGTTTTATATATGCACACACATTTTTTCCAATTTGATATATATTTCTTCTTACTAATATTACTCAGAATTTTCAAAGATTTTAATGTAGTAAACCTTCTGAAGTTTCATGTTCCTTGATCGTATCTTTATTGTGCCCTTACACATAAAAGAACACAAAATCATTGAAATTTTTTGTAACCTACCTTAAGTCTGAAGGTTCTGATTATTTGACTAAATGTGCTTTGTGCATGTGCTTTGTGGGAACATGGATGGAACTAAAGGCTATTATCCTCAGAAAACTAATATTGGAGCAGAAAACCAAACACTTCATGTTCTCACTTATAAGTGGCAGCTCAGTAATGAGAACTTGTTAACACAACGAAGGAAACAACAGATATTGGGGTCTACTTGAGGGTGGAATGTGGGAGGAGGGTGAGGATCAGAAAATATAACTGTTGGGTACTGGATGATGAAATAATCTGTACAACAAACCCCTGCGACATGAGTTTACCTATATCACAAATCTTCACATATACCCCTGAACCTAAAAAAAAGAAAAATTAATTTAGTAGTTATGCAAAAAAAGTCTATATGGAAAGAGACAAATGAATGACCACTTACAAATATCAGAAGGTGACAGAAAATTACAATACTTAAAGAAGGTCATACCCAAAAGAGCATGCTTTTCTTTACTACAAAAGAAACAATACAGACTGTACTCCATTAGAACTTCATAGCTGTAGTTAATTTCAAAAAATAAAGTGATGAAGCCGAACACGAAGTAATATTGCTTCACTATATTTTTCAGAAGTTGTTTTACTTTGTAGTAACTACAGAATAGAAAGACTGCGTTATGCTGAGCATATGGAAATATTACTCAGTTTTCCAGATATGGCTATCAGGAAAGTGACAAGTGTCAAAATTAGTCTCTTGACTCAAGCAAGTAGAAAACAAGAAAAAAATGCGTTTGTGGTCATATATTGGACAACATTCAGTGTGATACTTGAGACAAGGAAAGCAATTGGAAGTGAGTCCTGGCTTCCGCTCGAGGGATATTTTGTCAACGGGAACTTGTTATGTTCCATTTGTTATATGGAATCTTCAACCAAGCTTGTCCAACCTGTTGCGCATGGGCCACATGCGGTCCGGAACGGCTTTGAGTGCAGCCTCCACACGAATTATATACTTTCTTAAAATATTATGAGTTTTTTTGTGATTTTATTTTTTAGTCCATCAACTATTATTCGCGTTAGTGCATTATATATGTGGCCCAAGACAATTCTTCTGATGTGGCACAGGGGAGCCAAAGAATTGGACTTCCCTGCAACACAGGCTAATGGGCAAATTAAGTTTAGTAGATCATATTTTAAGTTCAGAGAGATGGGTGAAGCTGGAAGTTCTAGGAAAGAATACTGGAAACATTCATATTAAGAGCTTCATAAGTCTACATAGGGACTATTTATATCTTTGCCGAATACTAGATCACGACACCTGAAGAGAACCTCCAAAAAGTTGAACAAACAAAAAAGACTGAAGTGCTGTACATTAACAATATAAAAGCAAAAACAGCATAAGTAGACACTGAAGCCGTGATGATTCCTCATCTTTAGTTATCACTCAGAATTCTGCTCCACTTACCTAATGTTTATTCAGCTAAACAAAATCTTACTGTAGTATTACAGTAAGTTTGAAATCAGAAATAAGTGCTTCAACTTATTTCATTTTTTAAAAAAATGATTTTTGCATTCTAAGTGTTGCATTTCCATATACATTTTAGAATGAGCTTAGTTTTTTATGAAGAAATTATCCCTTCCAGGATTATGATAAGAATTGCGATCAACTCAGGATAAATTTTAAGAATTTTGGGTCTTATGGTAGAATTATGTGGAATGTCTCACCATGTATTTAGATCCTTTTAATATTTTAGCAACTTATTGTAGTTTTCAGTATAAATTTATTTTCTTGTGTTAAATGTATTCCTAAGTATTTTATTATTTTGGTATGATTGTGAATGATATTAAATTCAAAATTTTATCTTTCATGGTCTAATTTGGTTGAATAAAGTTATTTATAGTGTTCCTTAATAATATTTTTAATTTTTGTAAGATCATTCATTACGTTCTATCTTATAGTCTTGTTTTTTTCAATATGGCCAATCTAGCTAGAAGTTTGTCTTTTCAAAAAATGTATTCAAAAACCAGCTTTAACTTCT
>NW_016809886.1:1143139-1146879 GCF_001698545.2 Rhinopithecus bieti | reverse complement strand
CGGGAGGCGGAGCTTGCATTGAGCTGAGATCTGGCCACTGCACTCCAGCCCCGCCACAGAGTGAGACTCCGTCTCAAAAAAAAAAAAAAAAAAAAAAAAAAAGAGTTACTGCTATTATGATACTCAAGATTTAGGAATTAAGGACTTTTTCACAAAGACTGCAAACAGAAAGATCTTATTTCAAAATTCCACTCAATTAGTTATTGGAAAACCTACCAACTGTGATAAGACAAGGAAAAAAAATTATGAAGATTGGAATGAAATAAATGAAGCTACATTTTTCAAAGAAAATATGTTTATGTAGAGATGCAATGAAATGTCTGCAATATAGTAACATAAAACTCTTACAACAAATATATGCATAAATAATTACTGCTTTAACTAAGGAGCAAAAGTGAAATGTACAGAAATGTATTTAACAAAAGATTTCCAAGACCTATAGCAATAAATGCTTTAATGTTATAGAGAAACTAAAAATCTAAACAAATGAAGAGTTATGTGTTTCTTAATTAGTGGTTTAATAAATAGAAAAACTGTCTAAACACACAAAAAAGGAACTGCAAGATGAGTAAACAAGATTCAACGAAATATCATATACAAAATTATTAAAATAAAGTTACACAGAAGGAAGCAAAGAAATAAACTAGTATATCGTTTCACCAAAAGCAAGAATAATTTAATTTAAAAATAAAAAAATAAATTTTAGGACAAAATGCACAAGAAAATAATAACAGAATTTATACTAAGAAATAAACAATAGTTTAATGAAATGTAAAAACCAGAAGGTGGCTGGCAAGATGGCCAAATAGGAACAGCCTGGTCTGCAGCTCCCAGCAAGATCAACACAGAAGGTGGGTGGTTTCTGCATTTTTCAACTGAGGTACCCAGCTCATCTCACTGGGACTGGTTAGACAGTGGGTGCAGCCCACAGAGGGCGAGTTGAAGCAGGGTGGTTCATTGCCTCACCCAGGAAGCACAAGGGGTCAGGGAACTCCCTCCCCTAGCCAATGGACTGTACCATGAGGAATGGTGCATTCTGGCCCAGATACTATGTTTTTTCCCATGGTCTTCACAACCCACAGACCAGGAGATTCCCTCAGTTACCTACATCACCAGGGACCTGGGTTTCAAGCACAAAACTGGGCAGCCATTTGGGAAGACACTGAGCTAGCTGCAGGAGATGTTTTTTATACCCCAGTGGCGCCTGGAACTCTAGCGAGACAGAACCATTTACTCCCCTGGAAAGGGGGCTGAAGCTAGGGAACCAAGTGTTCTAGCTCAGCAGATCCCAAGCCCACGGAGTCCAGCAAGCTAAGATCCACTGGCTTGAAATTCTGGCTGCCAGCACAACAGTTTGAAGTCGACCAGGGATGCTCCAGCTTAGCGGGGGGAGGGGCGTCTGCCATTACTGAGACTTGAGAAGGCGGTTTTCCTCTTAGAGTGTAAACAAAGCTGCCAAGAAGTTTGAATTGTAGCAAATTCACCACACTTCAGCAAGAAGAGAGTGAGGGCCAATATTCAACATTATTAAGGAAAAGAATTTTTGGCCGGGGGCAGTGGCTCATGCCTGTAATCCCAGCACTTTGGGAGGCCAAGGCGGGTGGATCTTGAGGTCAAGAGATCGAGACTATCCTGGCCAACATGGTGAAACCCTGTCTCTACAAAAAATACAACAATTATATGTGTGTGGCAGCACACGCCTGTAGTCCCAGCTACTTGAGAGGCTGAGGCAGGAGAATCACTTGAACCTAGGAGGCAGAGATTGCACTGAGCCAAGATCATGCCACTGCACTCCAGCTTGATGACAGAGTGAGACTCCACCTCAAAAAAGAAAACAAAAAAACAAACAAAAATTTTCAACTCATAATTTCATATCCAGCAAACTAAGCTTTATAAGTGAAGGATAAATAGAATCTTTTACAGACAAGCAAGTGCTGAGAGATTTTGTCACCACCAGGCCGGCCTTACAAGAGCTCTTGAAGGAAGCACTAAATATGTAAATGAAAAACCAGACTAGCCTCTGCAAAAACACACCAAATTGTAAGTTCTGAAAAAACTGCATCAACTAATGGGCAAAATAATCAGTTAGCATCATAATAACAGAATCAAATGCACACATAACAATATTAACCTTAAATGTAAATGGGCTAAGTGCCCCAATTAAAAGACAGAGACTGACAAATTGGATAAACAGTCAAGATCCATTGGTGTGCTGTATTCAGGAGATCTATCTCATGTGCAAAGACACACATAGGATCAAAAGAAAGGGATGGAGGAATATTTATCAAGCAAATGGAAAGCAAAAAAAAAAAAAAAAAGAAAAGAAAAAAAGCAGGGATTGCATTCCTAGTCTCTGCTAAAGTAGACTTTAAACCAACAAAGATCAAAAAGGACAAAGAAGGGCATTACATAATGGTAAAGGGATCAATGAAACAAGAAGAGTTAACTCTCCTAAATATACATGCACCCAATACAGGAGCAAAGCAAGATTCATAAAGCAAGTTCTTAGAGACCTACAAAGAACCTTAGACTCACACACAATAATAATGGGAGACTTTAACACCCCACTGTCAATATTATACAGATCAATGAGACAGAAAATTAATAAGGATATTTAGGACTTGATCTCAGCTCTGGACCAAGTGGATCTAGTAGACATCTAAATAACTCTCCACCCCAAATCAACAGAATATACATTCTTCTCAGAACCACATTACACTTATTCTAAAATTAACCACATAATTGGAAGTAAAACATTACTCAGCAAATACAAAAGAACAGAAATCTTAACAAACAATCTCTCAGACCATAGTGCAATCAAATTAGAACTCAGGATTAAGAAACTCACTAAAAGCCACACAACTACATGGAAACTGAACAACCTGCTCCTGAATGAAAAACTGGGTAAATAACAAAATTAAAGCAGAAATGGATAAGTTATTTGAAACCAATGGGAACAAAGGCACAATGTACCAGGATCTCTAGCACACAGCTAAAGAAGTGTTTAGGGGGAAATTTATGGCACTAAATGCCCACAGAAGAAAGTGGGAAAGATCTAAAATCAACACCACAGCATCACAATTAAAGAACTAGAAAAGCAAGAGCAAACAAATTCAAAAGTTAGCAAAAGACAAGTAATAACTAAGATCAGAGCAGAATTTAAGGAGATAGAAACACGAAAAACCCTTCAAAAAAATCAATGAATCCAGGAGCTGGTTTTCTGAAAAGATTAGCAAAATAGACAGACCACTAGCCAGACTATTAAAGAAGAAAAGAGAGAGGAATCAAAGAGATACAATAAAAAATGATACAAGGGAGATCACCACTGATTCCACAGAAATACAAACTACTATCAGAGAATACTATAAACACCTCTATGCATATAAATTAGACAATCTAGAAGAAATTGATAAATTCCTGGACACATACACCCCTCCCCCCCAAGACCAAACCAGGAATTTTTCAAATCTCTGAATAGATCAATTACGAGTTCTGAAACTGAGGCAGCAATTAATAGTCTTACAACCAAAAAAAGTCCAGGACCAGATGGATTCACAGCTGAATTCTACCAGAGGTACAAGGAGGAGCTGGTACCATTCCTTCTGAAACTATTCCAATCAATAGAAAAAGAGGGTATCCTCCCTAATTCATTTCATGAAGTCAGCATCATCCTGATACCAAAACTTGGCAGAGTCACAAAAAAAAAAAGAGAATTTTAGACCAATATCCCTGATGAACAT
>NW_016809886.1:1102384-1139035 GCF_001698545.2 Rhinopithecus bieti | reverse complement strand
CTGCTGTCTGCTTAATTTATTTTGATCGAATTTTATTTTCTTCTTTATGTTTGTTTTATGGTTAGGTTGCTCTTTATTTAGTTGTTTAATGTTGAAGCTCAGATTAATACCTTGATTTTGTCTCTTTTAATATAGAAATTTACATACATAAATGCCTTTCTAAACACGATTTTAGCCACATCTCATAAATTCTGATATTGCCCTTTTATTTCATTCATCTCAACATATTTTCTAATTTATCTTGGATTTTTCCTTACTCTCACTGGCTATGTATACAAGTGATATTTGTAACTTAAAAATATTTGCGAATTACCAATATCCCTCTGCTTTCTTATTCTAATACCCTAATGTTCAGACAATATACTTTGTATTATTTAAATTCTTTTAAATTTATTAAGTTTTTTATTTAGTGTATATCATGAAGAGTCTTCCATGTTTTCTTCAGAAAATTGTTCATTCTACTCTTGATATGTGATGTATTCATTAGATTTGAGTTAAAGAAAGTTGTTTAATAGTGCTGTTCAAGTTTCCTATATCTTTGTTGATTTTCCATTTGGTTGTTCTATCCATTATTGTGTATGGCTATTGCCAACTCCAACTATTATTGTAGAATTGTTTGTGTGTGTATGAATTAATCAATATCTATGCTTATGTATGGTCTTATGTGAACCTAGTCATAAAGTTACCGTGTTTACAAAAATTGAAGCTGCAAAATATTTTAATTTCAATATTTTTTTGGTTCTAACTTAAGTTTTATACTTTTCGTCTTTCATGTGTAGTTGAGAATTTTATCAGCAGCCATATCCAACATTTTCTTTCATTTTGTTTTGTTTTCTGTTTTAACATATTTGTGTAACGAATTTTGTTATAGATTTCACCTGGTCATATTTCCTAGTTTTTTTTTGTTTTTTAGGTAATTCTGATTATTTACAGTTTTCTGAAAAGCATTATGTTTTTATTTTTCCAATTTTATCTATAAATTTACATACAATATTTTTTGTATACAGCTGTATATAGCTATATTTTTAAGTAAACTGTCTTGTACCTGTGAGCATGTTTCTGTTCCAATTGCTAAAATCCAATTTTTATCTATTTCTGTATTTAAACAAGCTTCTGAGAGTTTTATATATATTGGTGGTCATTTCAAAGAATAGATTTATTTATCATTTTATTTTTGCATAATTATTGTTTTCAAATGTACTAATTAAATCTTTAATTTTGTGCATTCTGATTTTTCTTTTGCTAGATATGTTTTGCTTTTCAATCAAGGTGTTTAATACCATATTTTTTCTATGTCCAGTGACCATGGTCTCCTGTCAGTTTTATAATCAGTTTTGTTTTTTGCTTCATATTTTATGTATTTTTATCTCTATTTTATTTTCTATTGTTATCTAACGATTTCCTGAATACATTTCTTTTTTTCTGTGTAGTATTCATATTATTCTAAACATTTGGATTTAATGGTGTTAAAAGATAATATGACATATAAAACCTCTGCTTTAAAAGTAATAATATTTTGTTATTATTAGTTTCTTTTTTCAGATTCATCTAATGATCTTGCTTTTTGTTTCATTTAAAATTCTGAAGTTTTCCCAAGAGAATTTTCATACACTCTCTCTACCAAGACATTTTGTGACAATATTATACAAATGTAATAACTAAAAATGCATGCATTAACAACTCACATTTTTCTCTGAGTTATAAGTCCAGGCATTATCTCTCTGTATCTGCTGTTCTTTTGCATTTCACAAAGTGGGATGCATTTTATCAGAATCTTGACTGGGGAAGGATCAACTGCCAGCTCACATAAATGTTAAGTTTCAATTCTTTGCATGATAACAGGCTGAGTGCCTCAGGTTTTTGCTGCCTAGCTGTCAGAGTCTATTCCCTAATCCCTACTAAGTGGGCTTTCCCATATTTTGGCTTATTTCATCAAACCTGCAAAGGAGACAGTCAATGGAGACAGCCTGTTGCTAGCGAGATAGAAGTTGCATGTAATGCAATCAGGAAGATGATATCTCATCACTTTGACAGTATTGCATTGGTCAGAAGCAAAGGGCATATCCAAGTTACGCTCAACAGGAGAAAAGTATTAAAGGTTGCCAGTATCAGGATATTGTCAGATAATCGGGGGCCATCTTAACGGCCTTCCTATCGCAGCTCCTATCTAAATCCAACCACCTCACTTTCACTTTTTTTACTTTTTTTTTTTTTCTTTTTGAGATGGAGTTTCTCTCTTATTGCCCAGGCTGGAGTGCAATGGCACGATCTTGGTTCATTGCAATCTCTGCCTCCCAGGTTCAAGCAATTCTCCTTCCTCAGTCTCCCGAGTAGCTTGGACTACAGGCATGCACCACCATGCCCAGCTAATTTTGTATTTTTAGTAGAGATGGATTTTCTGCATGTTGATCTGGCTGGTCTCGAGCTCCCGACCTCAGGTAAACTGCCCACCTCGTCCTCCCAAAATGCTGGGATTACAGGTGTGAGCCACCGTCCATGGACCTCAACCACCTCATTTTTATACCACATTTTCATTCAAGGTATTTAAAATTGAGTATTCCATCTACATAGATTTTTTTTTTCTATATATTACACATTTATCTCATTTCATAGTATGGGCTTTTTAAGAAAACTTTTTTACTCCTGGTTAGTTTGACCAAATATCAGTTCATTCTATTTTACTATTTTGTTTTATTTAGAAAGCCCTACATTTTTAGAGACAAAGGACTTTGCTGAGATGAGATGTGACTCGTATGAGCCACAACTGATGAGATGTGACTTACATGATACTTTTACTTCTTTCTCTATTCTTCTGTTTATTATACATAAAATAATTTAAAACACGCATAATTGTTTTCTACAGTCTCACTGTCAAATTTTCTCTCAGTGTTTTTATCTACTGCCTTTAAGTTCTCAGTTCTTACCAAATAAGACCCTTGATTTTCCCATTGTTATTTTAATTTAAGTAGGTGTTCTTTCTGTCTAAAATGATATTACTTTTTTTAACTTCAGCATTCCAATTATTTTAATTCACAATTTTTTGCTTATGTTTTTCTTTTATTATAACATAAAAGTTTATAAATGCAGATAATTATATTGATGGTCACTTGTCATTTTCAGTATTCCTGAAATCACTGGTAATGTGTTCAGATAGTTGTTTGCTGAAGCACTATTTCTGCTCATTAAGTCTGAAATATTATTATTGTAGCATATTAAATATTATGGTATGTGTATACTGTAAAAGAGAACAGATATATGTGCTTGAGGACTCATAGCAGGACTTTGGTATCCAGCTTATGTTACTAAGACAAATATCTGTCAAAAATAACAGAAACTGAACTCAAATCAAACAAGATAAATAAGAAGCATTTATTGGTATGATCGTGAGATGTCTCGCCTAACCACAAAAGCACTATTGACTGCCTGTCTTCTAGGAAAACAAGAACCAGACATTGACTCTCTTGAAGATTAATTTGCACTTTCGTTTTTAAAATGTCTCAGGTTCATTCACTTTAATGTAAGACAAAGCTTTTCATTTAGTAGTGATGCCCAGATCACATTATTTGTTCTAATACACTTATAATTCAAATATTGCAGTGTTTTCATTAGTTGAAATTAAATGCCACTGTGCTGGTGTCACCATTAAAACAAAATAACGGAAAAAAAAAAAAAGTTCTGACAGAGCTGAGGTGAGTGAGTCTGAAAAGTATTTTGGACCAAAATTAGCCTGAAGGGCAAATACTTTACATTAATTGTAACACAAAGTGACAACAAGATCACACTGAGACAATTAGACTTCCTATCTGTAACTTCTTTAATACACCAAAATTGAAAATTTTAAGTAATATTTTAAATTAATTGTGTTCAATTGAACTTGTGAATGACATTTATGTTTATTACCAAATCCTGAAAATAAGGAATGCCATGCTACAGAGTGAAAAGGGAACAATTTTCTAGTTAAGCTTACCTGACTTTAAGTTCTAGGTTGTTCATTACCTTTAAAACTGATTTTAATTTTCTTTGGTCTCATTTGTAAAAAAATGTTCTTTATTGACTATCATGATAAATAAATGAATTAACATATGTAAATATTTTACTATAGTAATAATCCAGTATTGTTTCTAAACGTTGAGGTAATTGATTTGTGGTTATACTCAGTTTTGAAGGTGTAGCTTTTAAAAAACTATACTACTCTATTTTAAAACTATATTGTATTATGTCTCAATACTCCCACAATAAGAACTGATAAGAACAGATGTCATAATTCTTTACCAACCAGTAAAGTCCAGTACCTACTTAAGAGCTTGGAGTAAGGCTTTAGGTTCACTGTGGTCCCAGAACATATTCCTGATATGGCCTGTGATTAAATGTGCCTTCCGACAGTTCTCACCTTTGATGAAACAAAGAGAGAGCAGTAGTCTCCTGAGGTCTGAAAGGGTAAAAGTTCTTTGCTCTTCTTGACAGTATTAACAGCCCTACAGGAAAGGTGAAGGTCCATCTTCCTCTAGAAATGAGTTCACAAACAAGGGCACTGGTGAGAAATGTGTTAAAGAGTTTATTACTGTAGAGTACAAAAATATGAAATTTCTAAACCTACTGTCTTTGAGATGAGTCCTTTCAGAAATACTAAATTTATACAAAACTAATACATCTTTAAAGTAATCATGTGTTTATTAAGTTCTTGTTTCAGATTATTACATTTATTTTAAACCATACCGTAAGTTAAAAGAATTGAAAACTTTTAAAGATGACGTCCAGATGATAAGCTTAATTTTAACCAACAATTTCCTTAAATAAGATTGTTTGTCTAAATGCACCTAGATGTTACAAAAGAGAAAAAAATAACTATTTGTTTTCTGCGATTGTATGTTTACCCAAATAAAATAAATTTTAGCTAAATAGTTCTTGATTAATTGTAGTTATATATGCTTCAAACAACAATATGTATTATATTATTTTATTTTGTGATATTTTAAATTAGATGATCCAATATCTAAATATATTTTAATTAAAAAACTTTGTGAAAGAAATTTAAAAAATTTATCTCATCCGAAATATATACCTGATAAAGCCATAGCAGGAGCGAAATCAGATTGACAACCAGCTGAATAGCAATTTAATGTTTATTTTCTCTCTTTCAGGCCGAATTATAAGCTATAATATTATAGCTTATTCATCACTTTATGCTACTTTATCTTCACACATTTGTTGCCAAAACTACTCAAACCGTTTGTTCTTTGATGTTATCTTCCTTAACTTTGTACACAGCAGCAAAATGTACAAAATACTTAGAATATTACTTGCTGTCACCTATGGTTTTGAAAAATTAATTCCAATAATAATGTATTGTGATGCATTACACAATGAAGAAGTAAAATTAGCTTTATTATTCCTAGACACCATCATGCATACATCAAATAGAGATATATGTATATTTCAGAAATTGCATATATTTTTAATAATCTTATAGAAACTCAAATCCATTATTTTGACACTGTATTTCAGTTCAACTATATATTTTTTGCTTTGTTAGTTAAACAAAATACAATTTATTCTAAACATTGAAATTGGAACCTCATTCTATAATTTAATTTTAAGAATAAAAAAGGTCTAGTCCTATTTCTTGTTTTTGCTATCCATATAAGAAATTACAATGCAAAGAGAATTTTGTCATTATCATCCTTGTCTCCCAATTTCTTTTAACAGTTACCAACTAAAATAGTAAAATAATGAACAAATAATACATTTTAAACTTTTTTATTTTCATCTGTTTAATAGTGGTGAAATGAATATAGCATAAAATTTATTATCTTAACTATATTAACTCTACAGCTCAGTAGTATTAAATACATTCACATTGTTGTGCCATCATCACCACCATTCATCTCCAAAACACATTCCATCTTGTGAAACTAAAGCTCTGTACTCATTAAACAATAATCTTTTTCCCCACTCCCTCCAGCACCTGACAAGCACGATTCTACCTTCTGTTAACATAAATGTGACTACTTTAGGTACTGCATGTAAGTAAAATAAGACAGTATCTCTGTTTCTGTGAATGACTTATTTTAACTAGCCTAACATTCTCAAGCTTCATCTGTCCTGTAGCATATATCAGAATTTTCTTCCTTTTAAAAAGTTGAACAGTATACCATTTTGTGAATGTATTGGTTTGTTTTCATGCTGCTAACAAAGACATCCAAGACTGGGCAATTTACAAAAGAAAGGGTTTTAATGGACTTACAGTTCCACATGATTGGGGAGGCTGCAAAATCATGGCAGAAGGCAAGGAAGAGCAAGTCATGTCTTACATAGATGGCAGCAGGCAAAGAGAGTGAACTTGTGCAGGGGAACTCCTCTATGTAAAATCATCAGATCTTGTGAGACTTATTCACTATTATGACAGCAGCAAGGGAAAAACCCACCTACATGATTCAATTACCCCCCACCAGCTCCTTCCAACAACACGTGGGAATTATGGGAGCTACAATTCAAGACGACATCTGGTGGGGACACAGCCAATCATATCAATGAATACACCACATTTTGTTCATTCATCCATCAATAAACACAGGTTGCTTCCACGTTTTAGTTATTGTGAATAATACTTCTATATACATGGATGTAAAAATATCTGTTAATCCCTGCTTTCAATTTTTTGGATTACTTGCCCAGACATAAAATTTCTGAATCATATGGTAAATATCTTTTCATTTATTTTTGGAAAGTGCCTTACTATTTTAGTTTAACTCAATGGTGGTCTCTCGTATTATCAAGTATGACTTACACAGCATGGGAACTACTGAGTTTCTCAAAGGCGATATTTTTAAAATGTAATGACATTCTTTATTGCATTAATGAAGGAAGTGTCTTTAGGGTCCTCCTGGGGAACGTAGGTAGAGGGTAGATTTTCTGGTCTCATATAATCAATTATTTCCAAGATGCCTAACTCTTAAGCTTTCCATCTCCTTCTTTAATTTTCTGCTATGGCCTTTCCGGCATCTCCAACTCCTTTACTGTGGTCCATAATTATGTTCACTCTTTAAGGAGCAGTCCCATTAGCATAATAAGATCATCTCTAGATTTTTTTTTTTAAATTCGTTATTTGTGATTAATGAAATTGTTATCTTATGCTTCACAATATTTAGAAATACAGAAATTCTGAGACAGTCTTAAAAAAATAGTTCATAAAATGTGATAAACAGATTTGTGAATCAAAAAATAAAAATAAATACTTGGTGAATGCTTAGTGCACTTAAATACATCATTAAGATTTATCAACCATTAAAATAGTGACTACCAAGGAGAATAAAATGTTGTAAACTTTAACATTGATACTATGTGAAACATAAATACAACCAAACATACTTGCACCAAATTTTAAAGCACCAAAAACTCCCATGTATTTTTTCTATTAACTTTTTAGTCTGAACTATGGAGAAAGTTACATTAATATACCACATTTTCTTGCATATTCTACTCCTTTTCTTTGGTCTTTTTGTTGGTTATAAAATTATTTATGCAACATTATCACAGTATCAGTGTACAACAAACCCCATGACACAAATTTACCTATGTAATAAACTGCAGTTGTTCCTCTGAAACTATAAGTTAAGAAAAAACAAAAAAAGAATGAAAGTACACACACACACACACACACACACACACACTTAACCTCTCAATCTTTAATCCTGATAATTACTCATAAAAAGTTGAGAAGGTATGATTCTTTATGGGAAAGCTATATTTAATGAATAATGACCAAATTGTCATGGACAGGGAAGATATTAGCGAGGGAGGGAGGGTCAGTTATCAGCCATTGTTGGGTAGGTTTTGTGACAGAAGTAATATCATCATCTGACTTCAAATGTTCAAGAAAGCCAAATAAATGACACAAATTGGATTCAAGACTCACAATGGTGCAGCTGGAATCACTGATCTGTCACCTGAAAAAGTGTCAACATTAAGGAGCTATTATCAATAGCCTCAAGAGGAGGTTAAAGGTCTAATCTAGTCATTTTTTCAGGTTCCATATAAAACAATGCCTCTTGTGATATGATCTTCCTTTTTCTAGAAGATCATATCTAGGTCTAGATACACAGTCCAACTTTAACATGAGTTACAAGTGTGGAGTGTTGTAGTAGCATCTCCTCAGAAACATAGTGTCAGGCACATACATCAATTTGGTTTCAAGTTGTCACATTAAATAAAAAGCACTTCCTGTGGGCATGTACAGGAGTGGCTCAGACAAATCAGTCACCAATGGTGATTTGTTTCCATAATTCAGAGCCTTAGAAAGGGTGGCTTTAACCTACCCATCTACAGTGTTCAAACTGACAGACCAAACAATCTATTCAAAAAGCCCAGGAAATTGAGTCCTGTACACTAAGTGTAGCAACTATGTCCATTTTTGTTTCTATGTAGTTGTCTCTGAGCCCTAACAGCTACAGCAGCTCAGTAGACATTGGGTTCAGCTTAATCTCACATTGGTGAAGAGTGCACAGGGATTTAGAAGAACCTCTGTTCCTATGTAATGTAATTAAATAAATGGTGCTTAACAGAAGCTTACAACATGGGGATATGTTATCCTAACACCGAAAAGTGAAAAAAGACCTGATCTGTAAGAAATCTTGGAGAAGAGTTTATCAGACAGAGGGAATGGCCAGTGCTAGAGCCTTGAGGCTTACCCTCAGAATATAACAGGGACAGAAAGAAGACCAGTGTGACCCATTAGCAAGAATCCTTGAAGGTAGTCAATAAATGGTAATAAGAAATGAAGAAAAATATAAATAAATATCAGATTATTTATGAAACAAACATAATTTTGGTATTTTTCTAAATATAATATAAAATAAGCATTTTATATTAATGGAATAATAGGAAAATGTGAATAAAATAACAAATACCTGGATTTGTTATTTTAGTCAGTTTTAACATTTTGCCATGTTTGTTTCAGAAGCTATTTTAAGGTATAACCTTTGACACACTTTAAGAGCTATCCTTTTTACTTTTCCTCTCCTTGCTCTTCCATTCCCCAAAATTATAACTAGTATCTCTGCTTTTCAAAATCTTTTCCATGCATACCATATAAATCTACTAAATATTTATGCATTAAAGAAGTATAACATATTGCTTTATAAGTTTTAATATGTATAATAGGCTGTAATTTTCTTATTATTTTGTAATGTAATGTACATATATGTTTTTTGAGAGTCATCCATGTAGGCATATGTTCTCTATGTTGCTCATTTATGTTACCATTTGCTATTGCATTGTGTTACGTTATAATTAATATATCTATTCTTTAGCCTATTAATATCTAGCTTGCTTCTCATATTTAGCATTATAAATAAAACTACAATTAATATTTATAATTATATGAAATATTTTTATGTGCATATCTGCAGGAGTTTCTGAATGTAATTATTAGGCACATGGAAAAAACATGTTCAAATATACGAGTTTGCATATTGTACCAATTTGAAACCTACTACATTCTTACAAAGTTTCTGTTGTCCCACATCCTAGCTACAATTTTAGTATCTGTTATCTTCAAATTTATTGTTTTTTGACAAAATTTGTGAGGTGGTGTGTTAGGCCATTTCTGCATTGCTATAAAGAAGTACATGTCTCTGGGTAAATTATAAAGAAAAGAGGTTTAATTAGCTCATGGTTCTGTAGGCTATACAGGAAGCATGGTGCCTGTATCTGGTTGGTTTCTGGGGAGGCCTCCGGAAGCTTTCACTCATAGTGGAAGACAAAACAAGACTAGGCATGTCAGGTGGAAAGAGTGGGAGCAAGAGAGAGTGTAGGGGAAGATACCATACACTTTTAAACAGCTATATCTCTCAAAAACTCACTTACTATCAGGTGGACAGCACCAAGAGAATGGCACTAAATCATTCCTGAGAAATTTGCCCCCATGATCCAATCACCTCACACTGGGCCTCACCTCCACCACAGGATTACATCTCAATATGATATTTGGAGGGGATGTGCAAACTATATCATTCCACCCCAGCCTCCTAAATTTCATGTTCTTATTCCATTGAAAAATACAATCATCTCTTCCTAACAGTGCCTCAGAGTCTTAACTGATTCTAGCATTAGCTCAAAAGTCCCAATTTCCAACTTCAAACCTCGAATCTCATCTAGAGATTTGTGCCTTCCACCTATAAGCTTGTAAAATCAAAACAAATTATTTACCTACAAGGTAAAATGGGAGTACAGTCATTGGTTAAACATTTCCATTCCAAGGGAGAAATCAGCCAACAGAAAGGCAGTACAGACCATACAGAGTCTGAAATCTAGAAAGACAGTCACTAAATCTCAAAGCTCTAAAATAATCTTTGACTCCATGTCCCACATTCAGGCACTCTGCTCCATGAGGTGGTCTCTCATGACCTGTGGCTTTGCAAAGTATGGTCCCCTTGGCTGCTCTAATGAATTGAAGTTTAGTGCCTCTGGCTTTTCCAGGTGAAGGGTGCAAGCTGCCATTCTGGGATCTGGAGAACAGGGTCCTCCTTTCTACAGGTGCACTATGAAGTGCCCCAGTGGGGACACTGTGTGGGGCCTCCTACCTCACATTCCGTCTCGGCACTACCTAGTGGAGTATCTCTGTTATGTCTCTGCCCCTGCAGCAGACTTCTGCCTGGGCATCCAGGTTTTCTTATCCATTCTCTGAGATCTAGACATTAGCTGCCAAGTCTCCGTCACCCTTGTTTTCTGTGTACCTGCAGGCTTATCACCATGTAGAGGCTGCCAAGGTTTATGGCTTACACCTTGAAGCAGTGGCCCCAGCTGTATCTGGGGCCCTTTGAGCCAGTGATGGAGCTACAGTGCCCTGGACGCAGGGAGCGGTGTGCCAAGCCTGAACAGGGCAGCTGGACTGTGGGACTGGCCCAGGAAATCAGTTTTTCCTCTTAGGCCTCTGGCCCTGTGATGAAAAGGGCTGCCTTGAAGATCTCTAAAATGCCTTCAAGGTCTTTCTCCCATTGTCTTGGCTATTTGCACTTGGCTCCTTTTTAGTAATTATAATCTCTCTAACAAGTCCAAAGTCTGCTTGGAATCCTCTCCCCAAAAGCTTTTTTTTTTTTTTTTTTTTTTTCAACGTGGTAAGGCTGCAAACTTTCCAAACTATTACACTCTGCTTTCCCTTTAAATATAACTTCCGGCCAGGCATGGTGGCTCACACCTATAATCCCAGCACTTTGGAAGGCTGAGGTAAGTGGATCACCCGAGGTCAGGCATTCAAGACCAGCCTGACCAATATGGTGAAACCCTATCTCTACTAAAATAAAAAAAAAAAAAAATTAGCTGGGCATGGTGGCACGCACCTGTAGTCCCAACTACTTGAGGGCTGAGACAGGAGAATTGCTTGAACCTGGGAGGCAGAGGTTGAAATGAGTCGAGGTTATGCTACTGCACTCCAGTCTGGGTGATAGAGTGAGACTCTGTCTCAAAAACAAAAACATGTGTGTGTGTGTGTGTGTGTGTGTGTGTGTGTGTGTGTGTGTGTATGTGTGTGTGTGTGTGTGTGTGTGTATAGAAGCTGTTAGAAGCAGGTAGGTCATTTTTTGAAGGCTTTGTTGAACAGAAATTTTTTTCTACCAGACACTCTAAGTCATCACTCTCATGTTCAGACTTCCACAGATCCCCCTAGGGCACGGACATAATGCAGCCAAGTTCTTTGCTAAGGCATAACAAGGATGACATTTACTCCAGTTTCCAATAGAGTCTTCATTTCCATCTGAGACCTGGTCATCCTGGAGTTCACTGTCCACATTTTTATCAGCATTTTGGTAAGAGCCACTTAACTAGTGTCTAAGAAGTTACAAGCTTTCTTTCATCTTCCGTCTTCTGAGACCTCCAAACTGTTCCAAAGTCTCTCTGCCCATTACTCAGTTCCAAAGCTGCTTCCACATTCAGGTTTCTTTACAGCAATACCACACTTCTGGTACCAATTTTTTGTGTTCGGCTGTTCTTGCATTGCTATAAAGAAGTAACTGAGACTGGGTAATTTATAAAGAAAAGACATTTGATTGGCTCACAGTTCTGCAGGTTGTACAGGAGTCATAGCACTGGTATTTGCTTGGTTTCTGGGGAGGCCTCAGGGAGGATTTACTCATGGTGGAAGGTGAAGCAGGGATGACAAGAGTGGGGGCAGGAGAGAGCGAGAAGGAGATGCCACTCAATTTTAAACAGCCAGATCTCACATTAACACCCTCACTATCATGAGGACAGTATCAAGGAGATGGCGCTAAAACATTCATGAAAAATCAGCCGCCATGATTCTACCAGCCCTACTTCCAATATTGGAGATTACACCTCAACATGAGATTGGGAGCAGATGTCCAAACTATACAGATGATCATTTAAATATTAACTATCTTATTGCTAGGAAAATTGAGAATCTCATTGTATGTTCATTCGTTATTCATGTTTTCTATCCTGTTATTTTTTAATTTATATTCTTTGCCCCTGTTTTAGTCAATTCATTGTAATTTGTCTTATTGATTTTAAGAAGTTGTATCTATATTTCATATATTAATATATTTCATATACTACTGATTTCCTGGTTACATGCAAGGAATTGTCTGTTTCTATTATACCCTTTCACATTGTGCATACATTTTTACCTTTATATTTATTGAACTATATATTTTCCAGGTAATATAGTTATTCAATATCTCTGTTAGACATATTTAATGAAAGAAGAACTTCCTTTTGGGCAACAGCAAACTATATCATAAGTAATTCTCTTGTCATAAGATCAGTGGATTCAGTTCTTATCATTTTCCTGAGGTTATTTGTTCTCCATTTCTGCACTGTTTTTCCTGACTCTGTTCTGGTCTTCACAGTCATAAATTCCACAGAGTGGTCCCTCTTTGTAATTAAGTTAAAACTGTTACAGGAAGGTAAAATGTATTAGTTTCCTGCATCTCAGGATTCTAGATGGTACCTATTTACTGTATTCAAGTGGTAATCAAAAGAAGGTGGAGTGGGGTTGAAGAAAGAGAGAGATGGAAGTCAAAGAGCCAAAGTTTAGATCATGCAGGATAAATGTCTAGAAATGTACACATGTCTCGCCATGTACTGCATGAAAACTATGGCACCTATTTACAGTATTCAAATGCATCTTGTTTAGTTGAATAGTTTTGCTGTGTGGCTTGCTGACTATGAGTTTCTTATTTTTAAAGGCCCAGAGCCATCTTGAACTAAGATATATAATGTCAAAAAGATGGTGACACCAAACAGCCATGGAGATGATCAAGAGAATATTACACACAACTTGGTGTGAGGCAAATTATTCTCTAGAACTTATTTTTGCATTGTCTCAACTAATGTAAAGAACAGACTGACAGTATATTTTCATGTAGGCCTGGCAACCCATACGTACTCTCTAAAGGTGTTTAGAATAAGAATGAGTCTTTAACACAACAGCAATGTATCTTCTGAGGGTTAAAGGAAACAGCTAAAATAGAAGCTGAAACTATCACTAATTTTCCCATAGAAATATTTTGTGGTCTATTGCTTTTTTGTGTGTTTTTGTTTTGTTTTCTTAAAGTAACATAACCTCTATTTACTTCTCTGTACTAACATCTAGAGTTTAAAACATCATATACTGGCACATCTGTAGTCTATTTAAATCAAAGAGGTCTTCATTTCTTTTTTGTGTTATTCAATGTAGAACATGATGTTTTTATATACTATATATAGGGAACATATTACAACAATCAATAAAATTAACATATATAATCTCTAACTGTTATACTCTTGTGTATAGTAACAGAACCTAAAATCTGCTTTTATCAAATTTCCAATATACTGTACAATAGTTTTCATGAAGTATATTTCTAGACATTCATCCTGCATAACTGAAACTTTAGACCCTTGACTTCCATCTCCTTTCTTTGACCCCACTCCCAGCTCTTCCACCTCTGATAACCACATTTCTATTCCGTTTCTATACATTTGAGGGGTTTTTTTTGTTGTTGTTGTTGTTGTTTAGATTCAACATATAAGTGAGATCATGTGGTATTTTTCATTCTGTGGATTATTTTACTTGGTATGACTTGGCAAGATTTTTTTGGATATTTCACCAAAAGCACAGGCAACAAAAGTAAAAGTAAACACTAAAACACAGCCAACAGATTCAGGAAAAAAATAAAAATTGCAAACTCACTGTCTTTTGAACAGCAGCCTATCAATCACATAGACAATTATTAAGGTGTCAGATCACTGAGGCCTGATTTATTCAACTAGTGTTTTCTACTGACAGATATTTAGGTTGAAATTCACCATCTTGTTGGTCATTCTGATGAAGTGAGTAAAACTCTATATATTATAGTGTCAAAGATTCCATAACTTCTGGAGAGGAAAGTCTTCCTAGAACACTTTCCTAAATTCAAGTTGTATATAATACTTACTATTTTTTTCTATACATTGCAATACATCCCCAGCTCCCATCCAAGTTGATGAGGTTTTAAGATAGATAAAAAATATTTTCCCTTTTAAATATATATCTCTGATTATTATCATTATTTTTTTGAGACGGAGTCTCTCTCTTGTTGCCCAGGCTGGAATGCAGTGGTAGGATCTCGGCTCACTGTAATCTCCACCTCCCGGGTTCAAGCAGTTCTCCTGTCTCAGTCTCTTGAGTAGAGGGAATTACAGGTGCCCACCACCTGCCTGGCTAATTTTTGTACTTTTAGTAGAGACACGGTTTCACCATGTTGGTCAGGCTGGTCTCGAACTCCTGACCTCAGATGATCCACCCGCTTTGGCCTCCCAAAGTACTGGGATTACAGGCGTGAGCCACCATGCCCGGACTTGATTTTGATCTTAAATAAATGCTGATGACATTTTTCATTTATTTATGTTCTTAGGAGAAGCTTAAATTTTGACTTACGGATTGATATTCAGTCTTGTCTTAATATACATGAAATGAGCACCCTTACGTTAATTATATGTAATATAGAACCCCAATTTCTCATGAGCCTTTGGCAAAACAAAACGTTCATTACCTCACAACTGTGCACATTTTAAATTCCAAAAGAATTAAGAAAATTATAAAATAAACATAACATATCAATATAAAATACAGTAAGATTACAAAATTTGAAAACTGGAAATACATCAGGTATTACACCTTTTACACATTCACTGAAAATTCAAGTAATTTTTAAAATACATTCATATGATTTTCAAATTATCCGGGCATTCCCAGAACCATTTGATAACATATACCATTTTTTTTTTACAATTAAAATGTATCTCAATTAGAGTATATTGATGTAAAGGTAGAATTATAAAGATTCACTTCATAAACCTAAATTCTTATACTGAATCAAACAGATAAGATACCAAAGTGTCTATTTTGTATTCTGTAATAACAGCACTTATTAAAATATAATAAATCAAGACAAACATTTTATTTATATTAAGTTTAGCCAACAATTTTTCAGTATCATGATTTAATATTCATTAATCTTAGGATTTAAAATAATATGTAATGATAATTTGAAATTAGTGTTATTTAGGCATAAAGTAATGATATTAAATCTGCCACTTACCAAAGAAGCAATATGTAGCTGACCTTTCACCTTCCTAGAACCTGGGACTTTGTTACCAGACAACATTCAAACATGTGAGACTTGGGTCCAAGTTATTTTTGATTTATTCCCATGTGAATTATCCTCATAATTAAAAGTTAAATTTCTATTTTGTGCTTAAATCTCTGCTTTGGAAAATAGTGATAAAGAAAGTAGTTTAATACTAGAGTTTCATAAAATAGCGTGTTCAATGTCATCTTTAATCTTTCTGTTGAAAGTTTGACGAAATATACATTCAAAGCAATAACTAAATAAAAACCCTTTGCATTTACTATTGATATAGGTGGTGTGTCCGTGTGTGTGTGTGTGTGGTGTGGTGTGTGTGCATACAGAGAGAGAAGAAAGAGAGAGAGAAAGAGAGAGAAGAGAGAGAGAGAGAGAGAGAGAGAGAGAGAATTTTTTTTTTTTTTTTTTTTTTTTTTTTTTTTTTTTTTGCCAGCCCACATATTCATTGAGACAATTAGAAAGATTTCAGGCTATCTGTGACATATTGTGTGACAACTAGCGAATTTGCAAAATAGAGAAATAGCCTAGATATTCTTGTATTCTTATATATAACTCTAATGAAAAGAGCATCCCAAACCCCAAAATCTGAAATCTGAAATGCTCCAAAATCTAAAACATCTTCAAAGCTGACAAAGGAAATGCTCATTGGATTATTTAGAATTTTGTACTTCCTGATTTGAGATGTGCAAGCACTATAATGTAGATAGTCCAAACATTTTTTAAAAAGCCAAAATCCAAACCCTTCTGATCCCATGCTCATGGTGGATTGTTATTTGTGAGATTGTGTTTTGTTGTTGTTGTTGTTGTTGTTTTCCTTTTTACACAGTTCTAAAGTCGGGAACAACATCTAGGAAAGCTTATATGTTATTCTCATTAGATTGTAGATTTTGCATTCTCAATTTAATGTGGTAATCTCCTATCACATTGCATTGCTTAGGCATTAAGCTTTATCACGTGTCCTAGTTGCTAGAGCAACCGTCAAAGCAGCTCAAGTTCTCAAATATTAAACAGAAAGCTTCAGGGCAAAAGGTGGTTTGGTGTTCTCTTATTGCTAAGAATTAATACTTTCAACTTGTTTTTGTTATCTGTGAATTACTTAATTTTATGAACATTTTCCACTGGATTTTAAAGTATGTTTTTAAATATTATGTTATACATTTAGTTGTGACAATTCAAAAGGTCATTCAGCATATCTAATCTCCTGAATTTCCAGAAATAGAAGAGAGAAACCTGTTTTTATGGTCCAATTCATCTAAATATCTTTAATCAGCTTTAATAGTCCTTTTGTGAAATTGTAATCAATAAAATTCAGCAGCTCTACTTCATTAGGGGTTTCTAGTTTAATGTGTGCTGGACCAGAATCATAAATGGGACATGGTAATTCTTCGAGAAATGCCTGTTAGATTTTGTCATACGACTGCTACCTATTACATAAACAGAAACACTCATTTTAACCTAATTTTTGACTAAGATATTTTACTATTAGAACTATATTTAAAGAAACATAAATGAATACCTAGAACTTCCAGATACAGTTTTTGAACAAAATTATTTTAGTAGTGACATCAGGACATTTCTCTGGATGTCCTTGGAGTGACCCAGTTCTCCCACTTTCTTGCTTGTAGCTCTAAAGAATCATCCCAAAATGGACTGGAAATACAATATTCTGAGGTAGAGAGTAGCTGTCTAGTACAGCCTGGGGATTTTCCTGTGTCCTCTGGAATCAGGATGCGCTTCAAAGTTTTGTCCAGTGAACCGCTTCACCCCTGAGGTATATAACCCAGGGAGGACTGCCTTTTCGGGTCCCTCAGCTGTGGTGCAAGGGGATGCAGGGGATGGAGTCGAGACTCCATCTGCCCTGGAGAAGCTTTCTTGGGGTACTAGCTGGCAATAAATCCTAGCTTCCTTTGTCCCTGGTGCCTATCGGTAAGTAATACGACTTGTTGCACATGCCCAGCTCTGCCCAAAACACAAAGACAAAAAATTTAGTCCAAAATGTCAATATTACCAAAGTTCAGAAATCCTAGCATGGATCCATATGATATAATAGACAATGTGAAAGATCCTGAGAAAAAGCAGACAGGAGGAAGCCAGACAAAGTTAAAGCTCTGTGGGAAAAACACTATGGGCAAAACACAAACTAAAGGGAGATAGAGATGGTTTAAAGATCTTGTGATACAGGAAAGAAGCTATCTTAGCAATTCGAAGGAGGAAATTTAAGACCCAGCCAAAAACAGAGAGAGAGCAAAAATAGAGAGAAATCATCTAACCAGGCCCCAAGATACAGAGAGTTAAATCAGACAGATAACACGAACAGTGGAAAATATAATCTAGAGGGATAAAACCTACATAAGACGTAAACTTCTAACAAAGCAGTTTTGTTTTCTACTCTCTAAGGTATTTCACCCTCTCAATTTCAAGTTCTTAGAGAAAATGCTCTTAAGTAAATTGTCCAACACCTGCACAATACATCAGAAAGAAAACCAAATTCAGAAACAACATTAAATGCTCTGTTTCTCTACCATTTAAGCAATAAATGAATATCTCTAACTCAAACATAATTATCTTTTTTCTGTTAGGTTGTTCAGCATTTCGTTTTATTACAAAGTATGTTAATTTGTCTAGAAAATTCTCTCAAATATTAGTCTGGACTCATCTTACAGACTTGGTAGGAATAGTTTTTATACATTGCTTCTTTCTTTTACAAAGCACATGGTCAATATAATTTAAAATGAGAAGAATAAACTTACCTATAGTCTATAATTCTAGACTCACTTTACCTAATATGAAAATATATTTTAATAACTGTTTTATAAATTGGTTAAATTTATTTAAAAATATGTACTCCGTGAAACTGTTCTTATTAATGACTTTAATTCAGTATAATTCCAGTCTCAATTATTTTGTAGAAATCAATTGATTTGTGCTTTAAACAGCTTATTCTTAAATGTGCCATAAACGTCAACTCATGAAAATATCTTCCTACGTACAGAAGATGATATTATAAAGGGTCATTCTGATATAAGGACAGTAGGAAAACTAAATTATCTTTGCCAGGAATGCTGATATTGCAGTGGTAATTACCACTTAAGATCTAGTGAAATTATAATTTGAGGGCAATTTCTTACTGAGTTGATCACTGCCTGAATTCACTGCTTTGTGACTGGTTTAATAGTAGCAAGTAATATTTGAAGAAAACAGAAAATGATTTGTATTCATTTAAGTATCTGTGAATAATTGTCTCTGAGAAACAAAAACAGAAATGTACTTTCATTTTGAAATATAATATTAAAGTATTAATGTATAAATATAAAATTATGATGTGCAAATAATAACTTTAGTAAATGAAATATTTCTAATGAAGTTTTGGCAAGGCATAATATATATTATTAAGGATATATTTGTCCTGAATTGTGCATTGTCTTGAAGTGCTGCTTGAGAAATGTTTGTTTGCTCCTTTTTAAAAATTTTACGTAAAACTTAATGCATTCTTTTTTTTTTAAATGTATTTCTCGGAAAATTATTTTAAAATGATCAAGTAATATAAAATGTATTTTCATTATGTTTATATTGTTTTACATTGTAAAATAATTGAATGATTTTTAAAAAATTTTTAGTCAGAGACCTTCTAGAACTGTTGTCATGCTAATTTCCATGAACATGTATATGAAAATGACCTATACATGTGATTTAAAGCTATGTCTATATTATTTTTGTGTGTATAAAATTAGAGAATATAAGATAAAGTGTTACTATAACCTTTCCATGCCATTCAAGCATATATGAATCTCACTTGGTAAATATTATATAAAAATAATAGTAACTATATTTTAATTGATGTCAACATAAATGAGAAATAACTTTACTACAAGTTATTATATGTTTTTAAAAGTATTCACTATGAGAATTAATGTCTCAAAGAAGAGGGAAATTAATCTATCATTATTTGCACATCATGTTTCAGAAATTAAGTTAGATAATTAGTATCTACTAGCTCCCTGATCCATCACATAGGTATTTGATCTCATCACATGAGAAGAAAAATAATTATCTTGCATAAGTATCATGAATATATACTTTTTTTGAATAATTCAAAATTATATCTTTGTATCTATAGTTATGAAATTCTTACCGGTAGGGATATGTTTTGAAAAGGGTATCATTAGGCAATGTTGTCATGTGAAAACAACATAGAGTATACTTACACAAACCAAGGTGGTATAGCCTACTATACACCTAGTTATGTAATCTAGTCTATTGCTTCTAGGCTGCAAACCTGTACAACATGTTACTTTATCAAATACTATAGACAAGTATAACACAATGGTGAGTGTCTGCATATCTAAACATATCTAAACATAGAAAAGGTACAGTAGAAATATAGTATAAAGATAAAATATGGTCCATCTATACAGGGAACTTAACAATGAATAGAGCTTGCAGGATTGAAAATTGCTCTCCATGAGTCACTGAGTGAGCGGTGAGTGAATGTGAAGACATTGGACATTACTGTGCACTACTGTAGACTTTATAAACGCTGTATACTTAGGCCACACTAAATTTATAAAACAAGCTTTTCTTCAATAATATCAATCTTAGCTTACTATAATTTTTTAAACTTATTAACTTTAATTTTTTAAATTTTTTGAGAATCTTTCAATAACGGTTGAAAAGACAAACACTGTACAACTAAAGTATTTTCTTTATATCCTTGTTCTATAAACTTTTCTGTTTTAATTTTTTTAACTTTTAAGCTTCATTGTTAAAAAACTGAGACACAAACGTGTACATTAGCCCAGACCTACACAGGGTCAAGATCAAGAATATAACTGTCTTCTATTACCCATCTTGTCTCACTGGAAGGTCTTCAGGAGTAGTAACGTGCATGGAGCTGTCATCTCCTATGATGACAATGTCTTCTTCTGGAATATCTCCGGAAGGACCTGCCTGAGCCCTATGGTTAACTTTTTTTTTTTATAAGTAGAAGGAGCACACTCTAAATTAATAATAAAATATAGTATAGCAAATACAGAAATAGTAACATAGTCATTTATTATCATCAAGTATTATGTACTGCACACAATTGTATATGCTATACTTGTATGACTTGCAGCACAGTACTGCAGCATGTTTATTTACACCAGCATCACAAATACCTAAGTAATGTGTACTATAGCATTGTAACAGCTACAGCTACAGAATCACTAGAGGATGGGGCATTTTCAAATCCATTATAATCTTATGTGATAATCATCATATATGCCGTCCATTGTTGATTAAAAAGTTGTTATGGGGCACATAAATGTAGATAGTTTATAATGGCCTGGCATGGAGTAGAAAAATATGTGTCTTAGTAATTTCTGTTAGACTGGAAGTCCAGAAAAATACTATTTATATATTTAACTATATTAAACTCATTTAAATTATTTTTAGAATTTAAAATATCAAACATTTAGCAAACAATATATTGCTTCATCTTCATGATAAAAAACATAAGGCCCAACAATATACTCAATGAATTTGGTAAATTATGTATCAATTTATTTGGCAAATTAACAGTATTGATAAATATATCAATGATAATAAAATGGTGTAAGTAAATTTTGTGTTAGGTTTTAGCTTGGCTATGTTTATTACGTAAATCATATACATTGAAGGGTTGTACAACATCAAACTTAGAGGCACGTTTGGCATCATTAAAACTTCAGAGGCTTGGAAATCGATAAAGACATATGTTTTAACTTTTGTATATCAGTTTCTTGAAATGTGTTATTGACCTAGAAACATAACCACTTTAATTCTTAATTTCTCATTCTGTAAAATGGACCTTTATGTACAATTTCTTTTTCGAATGAAAGTATATCACATAGAACTTGGTATTCACTAAACTCTCCATAACTGGTAGCAAGTATAATAATAATGACACGAAATGACCAAACAGAAGCATCTCCATGACTTTTATAGGAAAATAAAAGTTGTTAATTTTGAATATGGGCTCATTACAAAACTTTTGATTTATTTAAGCATATCAGTGGGTTTAGACAAATGAGTGCCTCTGTTTGGATGTGCTGTTTGTGTTAGCCTCTATTATTTGTTAGGGAAATTAATAACTGAGTACTGGTTTTACTTTTTTTTTTTCAATTAATGCTTAGAAAATACAGCAAAACTCAATTTAGTTACATTTAAAAAAAAGCATGTTATGGAGGTATAATTGACATATAAAAGACATATAAAAGGGAATATATTAGAAATAAAATAAATATAAGTACAATAAATAACATCAAATCCTGAAATTTATGCTCCATGCTCAGTGCTCTCGTTATTTTGACGTTTCTTATGTTTCACTCCAAATAAGGAAATGGCTATTTTGAAGATTGTTTCCTAGTTTTTTAAACATAGCATTATTTTTGTCAATATATTCAGCAATAAGTGTTTTATTTTCTTGAAGATATCTAGTGCAGCAATCCTATAAATAAGAAAAATAAAATTCTCCTAAAATAAATCAAAAACTTAATCAAATTATTTTATTTACTTTACAATGAGAAATGTATAGATCTAATTTTGAGTGTACCATAGTGTTTGATGGTGGATTTATGCCTGGTATGGTTGTGTACCCTTTCAAATTGCTTGCATAGGTACAAATGAATTAAAATTTAGAAAAGTCAAAGTTTTATATCAAATTTATTTATATTTTATTGTTTCTAATAAATTATATATTTAAAGGATTATGTATTCTCTCCCACACTGGAAAAAATAACATGTCCAAATATTGGATTGGGTCATTCTTTCAAAACATTTATCGTCAAACGAGATAATCCTTGTTGTCTCTGAAATAATAAAAGCATACAAACTGACTAGATTTTTAGAAAACAGTCCTAATTGACCACAGCCACTTTACCACGCCGTGCTGAGTTTTGCCCAGGCAAAGGATATGAACAGACACTTCTCAAAAGAAGACATTTATGTGGCCAACACACATATGAAAAAAAGCTCATCATCACTGGTTATTAGAGAAATGCAAATCAAAATCACAATGAGATACCATGTCATGCCAGTTAGAATGGAGATCATTAAAAAGTCAGGAAACCACAGATGCTGGCAAGGATACAGAGAAATAGGAACACTTTTATACTGCTGGTGGGAGTGTAAATTACTTCAACCATTATGGAAAATAGTGTCATGATTCTTCAAGGATCTAGAACCAGAAATGCCATTTAACCCAGCAATCCTATTACTGGGTATATACCCAAAGGATTATAAATCATACTATAAAGATACATGCACACATATGTTTATTGCAGCACTATTTGCAATATCGAAGACTTGAAAACAACCCAAATGCCTATCAATGATAGACTGGATAAAGAAAATGTGTCACATATACACCATGGAATATATACAGCCATAAAAAAGAATGAGTTCATGTTCTTTGCAGGGACATGAATGAGGCTGGAAACTATCATTCTCAGCAAACTAACAGAAGAAAGGAAAACCAAATACCACATGTTCTCACTCATAAGTGGGAGCTGAACAATGAGAAAACATGGACACAGGGAGGAGAAAATCACACACTGGGGCCTGTCAGGGGTAGGAGAAAAGGGGAGGGAGAACATTAGGACAAACAACTAATGCATGTGGAGCTTAAAACCTATATGATGGGTTGATAGGTGCAGCAAGCCACCATGACACATGTATACCTATGTAACAAACCTGCATGTTCAGCACATGTATCCCAGAACTTAAAGTAAAAACATAAAAAATTAAAAAATTATGCTCATGGTATTCTTTGTAGTTTTTTTTTTAATAATACATGCATAAATATTCATAGAAAAATAGGAAGGATATAAAATAAAAGGTCAATATTTTAAAAAATAAAACAGTCTTAATTTACTCTAGATAACCCCAACAAATCACCCTAAAATTGAACAAATTTAACTTATATTCCCTTTATTAATATTCTCATCTTCTTCGATAAATCATGTTACATTTTATGATAGACAGGCAAATCATTTTTCAGATTAAAACAAGAGGTCAAACAAAAAAAAATCAGGACAAGTTCTACTGAACTTTATGTGGAGGCAAGAGAGTGTGTTATTCAAATATTTGTCTATTAAGCTAGATGTAATAGTACTTAAATGTGTGAAATTCCTGTGCCCCACTTGCCTTTCAAGCAGTTGCCCCTAAATATTTTGTCTTTCAACTGAACTTTTGATAAATATTGAATGGTAGCAATAGAAAATGAGATTTGCTTGTAACTGCAAGGGAGACATTTATTTTATGTATCTGGAGGGACAGTGGCATGAGGAGGTATCCACTCTAAATTAAAATTGAAAAAAGAAATAACACTCAAGGGTAACATTCAGATAATTCATCATTATTAATATAGATTGGAACATTAAGTAAAGCCCCTCCCATCTAGGGAGGGATTAAAACCCTGCAAGGCATGCTTTCAATTAGGAAATACTTTGTTGTGTGTGTGTGTGTGTGTGTGTGTGTGTGTGTGTGTGTGTGTGTGTGTGTTTTAATCATGGCTCTACAAACTGTGCTAACTGTTTATATTAAGTAAGAAGAAAATATCCTAATGTTTATCTTGGTGTCTATCTTGGTGTCAGTGTTCAGTGTGTGTGTATTTGGCAGTGTGTAGGTATGGTGTGCTTTGTTTTGTTATTGTTATTTTTAGTTTGTTTATTCAAAAGATGTATCCACATTACAGATGGAAATATTAGTGCTTCAGGTAAATTAAAAGGTTCTCTTGTCTATGTATACAGTATAACAAAAAAGTTAGTCAACTTAAAAATTTTAAAATGGTTGCCGGGCGCGGTGGCTCAAGCCTGTAATCCCAGCACTTTGGGAGGCCGAGACGGGCGGATCACAAGGTCAGGAGATGGAGACCATCCTGGCTAATACGGTGAAACCCCGTCTCTACTAAAGAATACAAAAAACTAGCCGGGCGATGAGGCGGGCGCCTGTAGTCCCAGCTACTTGGGAGGCGGAGGCAGGAGAATGGCGTGAACCCGGGAGGCGGAGCTTGCAGTGAGCTGAGATCCGGCCACCGCACTCCAGCCTGGGCGGCAGAGCCAGACTCCGTCTCAAAAAAAAAAAAAAAAATTTTAAATGGTTATGGAGCTAAATGTAAACTACTTCTTTTTTAAAGTACATGATTTACAAAATGTAATGATCTTAAAAGAATGGAGCCAGCTTTATTACTTTTTATTCCTTTGGCTTGATTTCTATTACTAAAACTCCCGTTGTAATTACTAAAATATATTAAATTCCTTTTTTATTGTGAGTGATACCTGCATTATTTATTTACATTTACTTTACATGATGTTGTGCATGATTTCCTTTCTCTTCATCATTAAAATACTAAAGCCATTTGTGATATGCAATATTATTTGATGTTTCAAAAGAAAATGAAATATTTAAAATATTGTTAGAATCCTAGATCTGAAATATTAAGTTTATTTATTCTGATCCCATGAACTCATAATAAACATGCAAGTAAGTCTTTAAATTATAATATGTAATTTTCTTTGGCTTAAAGTTACATTTTCCTGACAACAAATAGCTTTATTTTCCCAAGATGACACAGTTATTAAATATCTCTTAAGGCTTATTTATTCATTTAAGTTCCAAAGTCATTCCCAAAAGCATACCATTTTAAATTTTATTCATAAAAATAGAAATTCCTGTTGGCTATTTCTGTATCTTTAGAAAAAACGTTCAAAACCTTTAGAAAAAATTCAAACCCTTGTTCCATTTTTGATTAGATTATGGCTTTTGTTGCAATCAAGTTTTGTGAATTTTTTACATATTTTGAATATTAACTCCATAGCATATATATGGTTTGAAAAGAATTCCTATTCCATAGATTGTGCTTCGCTCTGTTGAATATTTCCTTTATGGAACAGATGCTCTTCAGTTTGGTATTGTTCCACCTGCCTATTTTCGCTTTGGTTGCTTGTGATTTTGGTGTTATATTCAAGAAATTATTTTCAAGACCAATTTATATGGTTTGGGTACTTGTCCCTTCCAAATCTCACGTTGAAATGTAATGCCCAGTGTTGGAAGCAGGGGCTGTTAGGAGATGTTTGGATCGGGGGCACACGTTCCTCATGAATGGCTTAGTACCATTCCCCTGGTGAAGAGTGAGTTCAGAGTTAACTTGAAATCTGGTTGCTTAAAAGTGTGTCAACTCTCGGCCGGGCGCGGTGGCTCAAGCCTGTAATCCCAGCACTTTGGGAGGCCGAGACGGGCGGATCCACGAGGTCCAGGAGATCGAGACCATCCTGGCTAACACGTGAAACACGTCTCTACTAAAAATACAAAAACTAGCCCGGGCCGAAGTGGCGGGCGCCTGTAGTCCCCAGCTACTCGGGAGGTCTGAGCCAGGAGAATGGCGTAAACCGGGAGGCGGAGCTTCAGTGAGCTGAGATCCGGACACTGCACTCCAGCCTGGGCGACAGAGCGAGACTCCGCTCAAAAAAAAAAAAAAAAAAAAAAAAAAAAAAAAAAAAAAAAAAAAAGGAGCTGTCTAAGCTCATTATTTTGCTCTAATTTTGCTCTATTAGCCAAAGTGTGTGGGATGAGTGTGTCAACTCCCGGCTTCTTGTTCTTCCTCCTCCCATGTGATTTGTCTACTTCCTCTTTCACCTTTCACTACAATTGTAAACTTTCTGGGACCCTCCCCAGAAGCCAAGCTAATGTTGGTGCCATGCTTGTACAGCCTGCAGAAACGTGACCCAATTAGATCTCTTTTCTGTATAAATGATCCAACCTCAGATATATCTTTATAGCAGTGCAAAAATGGCCTAATTCACCAAGGTCATGGAACTTTTTCTTTTGTTTTCCTCTAGGTGTTTTACATTTTAAGTCTTATATTTTCTTGAATTCCTTTTAATTTTTGTGCATGGCATAAGATAAGCCAATTTCATTCTCTTGTGTGTAGATATCAAGTTCCCCCGACACGATTTGTTCAAGAGACTACCTTTTCCTTATTATGCATTTTTGGCATCCTTGTGGAAGATCAGCTGACCATGTATGTGTGGGTTTATTTCTGAGCTTTCTATTCTGTTACATTGGTCTATATATTTGTGTTAATGCCAGATACATACCGCTTTCATTATTGTAGTGGTGTAGTTGTGCAATATATTTCATAATCAGGAAGTATGATGCCCTCAGCTTTGCTCTATTTCTTTCAAGCTTTTGGGGTCCATTGTGGTTCTATGCACATTTTAGAATTTTTTTGTTTATTTCTATAAAAATGTTTTTGGAATTTTGATAGTGATTGTATTGACTTTGTAGGTTGTATTAAGCAGTATGGAAATTTTAACATTATCAGCTCTTTCAATCCATGAATATGTATATCTTTCCATTTATTTGTGTCTAATTATTTTCAACTAAGCTTTGTAGCTTTCACTTTTTGTATGTTTTTTCCTATGCCTTATTAATGCTATTGCAAATGAGATTTTCTTAATTTTCATTTTGAATAGTTGATTATTAATGTGTAGAAACAGGACTGATGAAAATTAAAACCACAACAATATACCTCACATTTGTTAGGATGGCCATTATAATAAAAACAAAAGATTACAAGTGTTGATGACTTTGAGAAGTTGGAAACCTTGCACAGTGTTGGTGGGAATGTAAGATGGTGCAATTGACATGGAAAACTATGAAGTTTCTTCAAAACATTAGAAAATATTTAATAATGTTATTAAAAATAACATTAAAAATGTTCCAGCAATCCCACTTCTGACTATCCAAAAGAATTAAAATCAGTATCTCAAGAGATATCTGCAGGTTCATGTTTATTGTAGCATTATTCACAATAACAAAGAAATAGAAACCACCTGAACATCCACTGACAGATGAATGAATAAAGAAAATGTGGTATATACGTACAATAATATATTATTTAGCCTTCAAAAAGAAGGAAATCTTTTCATATATGAAAACGTGGATGAACTTTGAGAGCATTATACCAAATAAATAAGACAATCATAGAATGACAAATAATGCATGATTATACTTATATGAGGTATATAAAATGTCAAAATCAGAGAAACAGAAAATGAAATGGTGCTTGCCATGGGCTGTAGGGGAGAAATAGGGAGTAAAATTTTACCTTTTTATTCATTACAAAATTGAATAAAAGTGATGAGAGTGAAAATCCTTACCTCGCTACCAGTCTCAGGGGTGTGGAGGAGTGCTCATTCAGTCCTTCGTCATTAATTATGATACATGTAAGTATTTTGTAGAAGTTCTCTATCACGTTAAAAACATTTCTTTCTTGTTTGGTTGGAATTTATAACTTAAATAATTATTGTATTTTGCAAAATACGTTTTTGGCATCTATTGAAGTAATAAAATAATTTACTCCATTTTTTTCTATGAATGTGGTGTGTTAACATATTTTCTATTGTTAATACAACCTTACATTCCTAGCATAAATCACACATGATTATGATTATGATGCACTGTCCTTTTTATGTATTACTGATTGCATTTATTAAAATTTGAGTTAAGAATTTTTGAATATGTATTCATGGAAAATAGATATTTTTTCTTGTAATGTTTTGTCTGTTTTAATATTATGACCTTGAAAATAAACTGGTAAGTGTCCCATCTTCTGTTTCCTAACAGATTGATACAGAACACATTATTATTATTATCATTATTTTTGGTTTTAGGTATACAACTGAAGCAAACCATGTTATAATCTCTTTTGAAAGAGTTTTACTTGTAAATGCATTTCTTTAAGTAATATAAACCTATTCGTGTTTTCTATTTATTTTTCTGTCAGGTTTCAGAAAGAGTGGTTTCAGGGAATTTGTTCAGTTTTTCTATGTTGTTTACGGTTCTCTAATAATTTATTCATATCATTCTTAATGTTGGTAATGAGTGAGTTCTCTCATTGTTTTTATTCATCGGCATATCTAGAGGTTTCTTGTTTTTACTGATCATGTTCAAAACCAGTTTTAATTTTATTGATACATTATATATTTTGTTCAATAACTTCTGCATCTATTTCCATTCTTATACTTACTTAGAGATTAATTTGTTCCTTTAAAATATAATTATGGTGAAGGCTTAAGTCATTGATTTTATCATATTCTACCCTTTAATGTAATAAAAGGTACAAGTTACCTTGTGGACATGAAGTGGTTCGTACAAATTTTGATTTATTGTTTAATTTATAAAATGTGTTTTATCATTTAATTTATAAATTTTCATATTTCTTCACTGTTTTTGTTAATTTGTGAGGTTTTTTAAAATACTGTTCAATTTGTAAATATTTTGTGGTTTCACATATATTAATCTATTGATTTTTAATCTAACTTGTGATCAGAGAGTATAATCTGTATAATTTATATTATTTAAATTATATTGTATTTTGCTTTATTACCTAGACTATAAAATAGATTGGTGAATGTATAAGGTATTAGGGAAATAACGTATATTTTTCTGTTTGGGGTCAGCATGTTTTACAAAATCAATTAGTTCAAGTGTCTTATTTTTCATGATACATATATCCTTATTATCTACTAATCCCATTGATTTCTCAAAGGATAGTTGAATTTACCAACAATAATTGAAGAGTAATCCTGATGTCAAATTATTTACATTTTGTTTAAAAATTGAATTGTTGTGCTTTAATTCTGAAGAATATTTTTGTTGAATGAAGGAAGCTACCCCTTCTTACTTAAAATTTAATTCCAAGATCTTCTGTCTTTCGATGTGTTTATGGAGAAGCTTGCAGTCATTCTTAACATTCAATATACCTATACTTTTTGTTATCTAGCTGTTTTTAAGGTTTATCTCTATCTTTGGTTTTCAGTATTTCAATTTTGATATGCCAAACAGATTTTTGTGGTATTCATCCTGCTGGGAGTTGATTGAGATACCTGTATATGTGCGTTAACAATTTTTATCAAATTAAGAATTATTTTGGTAACTAAATTCTTAGTGTGTGATGTATGTGTTATGTGTGTGTATATATATAAAATACAAATGTGTGTATGCATATACTAATATTGTTTACTGTGCTTATGCTTATTTTGATTTCTACCATATCTACATTTACTTATAATTTTAAATTTTGTGTATTTTATTCTATATTATTTTAACATGGCTTATTGAGGTATAAATGACATATAATGAATTCCACATACTTAAAGTATATATTCTATTTTGACATATGGGACATATGTTTATAACAACTTTACCACTGTTTGAAGATGCTTTGTCATTTTTAAAGTTTTCTATCTTATATTCTATTTGATACACTCTTTTTGATGTCTTCATCAACCTTTTCTTTGAAGTGCCTAATCTGTTTTTAAGTTCATTCAATGCGACATTTTTTTCCTAATTTCATCTCTAGAAGATACACTTGCATTTTTTTTAATATGTTCCTTTTCTCTCTTCATTACTTTGTAAAAGTCTTTGAACAGTTATATGTATATGCAATGTGTCATTTTCTCTATCACATTTGTTTCACTACTACTCTCAGGGATCACATTCTAGGAATCCTTATTGCACAATAGCTGAAAACAGTTGTTTTATGTGTAGTTTTCCAATTTTCTACTTATATCTGGTGGAAAGGCAAGCCAGTACCAGCTCCTCTTAATCATAGGTGGTAACTGCAATTTAGAAATAATTAAAATAAACCTGGAATAATTTAAATAATATGCAATAGGTTATTATGTTTAAATATCTGAAAAAAACATTTAATATTTCTAATTTCATTCTTGATTTACTTAAAAATGTTTAATATTTAAAATCATTGATATAACTATGGGGAAACTATCTCAACTATATTTTGTATTAAATTATAAGAAATATAAAATAAAATTCCTTCATAATAAATTATAAAGTATATAAACATATATCAAATATATTCCATGTATTTGAAATATGCCCAATAAATATCATTATTTCATAATTCTGCATCTTCACTTATAATGGTAGAAGAAGATATAGCATACATCAACAGTATTATTGATCTATAAATATTTTCCAACTGTACTAGGAACTTGAAAAGTTTTATGTTACTAATGCAATATTCTCTCATTTTCCATTTTTTATTTAACTTCCAAATTGTGAGTCATTTGTCTTTTTTTCATCTAGTCCCAGTAAATACGATCTGTAACCTGAATAATACTGATAAATAATAGAATTTGTCTTGCCATTGGAAATTTAAGAATTTTTTCATTCAAAAGAGCAAAGGCATATAAATCCTGGGCATCCATAGTATATTTGGCATTGCTTTATTCAATTATATTTCGCTTGTTTTTCTTCTGTATTATTCTTCGTCTCTACAAAGCCCTTAAGGGAAGGAACATTGTTCAGATCTAGTCTGCTGCTACGATTTTGTATCGCGTAAAATTTTTTTTAACTCTATAGAATAATATACATGATCATATGAAATGTTATTGTAAATATCATTTTAAAGAACTACTTGCCTGAAAGGAATGTCTTGGAGTTTACTCTGGTGGTCTCATGCATAAATTGTTTGCCAGCTTGGCAGTGAATCAATAAAACTGAGGTGGAAACATGTCCTTTCATCTTAAAGACTCCAATGAAGAACCTTTTAATATAATCCTTTTGAAACATGGAATACTTGGAAGCTTCATTATGATCACTATCATGACTTCATGAGTATAGTCCTGAAATTATTTTGAATATATAGTAGAAAAATATCCTTGTTTTGTTCACCTTTTAACAACCAATGTACAAACTCTACCCAGTTCCCACTCTCCAGATATACATTTTAGTAAAATCCTCCCAACATATGGAATATATATAGTCTTTTTCTACTCTTAATGCCATATCTCATGCTTTATTGCTTTTTTCTCTAAAGATAACTGTCAAAATATTACTCTTCTCATTGTTACTGTAATCATTGATGGAGCAGAAGCACCATCATCTCAAACAAACACTGCCACTTTAAGTTCCAGCTCCCTTTCTTGCTTCATGCATTTCAAAGAAATCACTTCTCTTCTAACTACAAGCAGCCAGAAACAGCAGACAGTAAAACACAGATGAGACAACTCCGGCACAGAGGGAGGTTGTGGGGAAGTCTCTTGGGTAACTGCCACACTTCACCGTCACATAATGGGCCCCAGTAAAACGGTGGGCCTTAATAAGCACATTTCTTTCCCTTCAGGTACACTAAGATAGGGAAGGTAAAAGCAGACTCAGGGAGTATGCCTGCGCTGCAGGAAGATATATGGAAACAGACACAAAACTCTGTCTCCCAGATAAGCACAGCAAAGAGACACAGAAGCAGTCCAAGCCTCTGATAAACTCTCCCACCTCAAATCCTTAAAAACTCTTAACCTGTAAAAGAGTGGACTCTAACCTAACTCAGCCAGAAGCCCCTCTCAGGTTTGTTTTCTCCAAAATAAACCTGTCCTTGACTGTCGGGTCACCTTTCATGTTTCTTTCTTCTTTCTTTAATTCTTAAAATCATGATCACCATCATGATCTCTATGTTATATCTATCATTATATACAGATCTATAATGTCTTAACACACAGTCCAAGCTCTGAACTACTATGCAGTAATAATGTTTCTTGTAAGTAATATCTAGCCTTATCATAGAAAACACATGGAAACAACATTTTTTTTTTTTTTTTTTGGAGAAAGTACATCATCACATTTAAATACTGCTGTGAGAAATGTCATTGTCTTTCTTAGAGGTTTTGTTTTATAATAATGATTTGTTCTGTTTCTTTTCCAAAAGTTCTTTTCATGTATGTTCATGTAAGCATAATGTTAAGTTATATATCTATAAAAATCCAAGTCAGAATGTTCTCTGCTTTGTAGCAATGATTGGCCTATTTTCCTTCTAACAGTTTATCTGCTGATGATGAAAACAAAATCTCCATTTTCCCATCCCCCAGAAGACTGACTTGCCTATTCTATATACCTAATGTTATTTGTCACACCTCTACCTGCCAGCAGTAAAGGCAGAATCTGACAAGGCTATTTATAGAAAATAAAATGAGACTTAAAATATTTGGCCCTATTATTGAACTCAATTGCTTGCTGTGCAGTGATTTCTATCAAAATATCTAATTATAAATTCATTCAGAACAGGAAGTCTAAACCAATTTTGGTACAGCTTAAATGAGTGCATCATCTGTATTTACACCAGGTACTTGCCATTATTTAAACTATGTCTTTGAAAATGAAATAATCATCATACTGAGTCCCTTTTAATGTCCTTGTTATTTCATAATATTCATACTTTTAAAATATTATTTTCTACCGATAAAACTCATTGTCACTATAAAATCACATCACTCTCAGGAAATTTGCCCAAGATATTTTATAGAAGGATTGCTTATTATCATAGACAGCAATTCTCACAAGAATATGAGATGATAATTCATATAGTGTGATTTTTTTATAAGTATTCCCTGGTAAAACTGGTAAAGGAATGAGGAGTTGGATAGGGTAGGAAAGATAATTAAGCAAGAATGTGGTATCAGGCCAGGCAAAGTCCAACAATGTATAATTTGGGCTCAACTCTGTAGAAGTGTTCTAGGGTAAGTGTGAATCACATCCCCAGTAAGCTTTAATAAAGGGAAGGGTATTGGAATATTGTACCTGGTTTCTATTGAAGAAACATGAATTCTCAGGTACCTGTGACTCTTCAAGCACCAGCAAAACAGCTTCTGGAAGCCTGTGGGAAGTTTTCTTACAAAGAGATGCAGGTGAAGGCTGTTGGGAGTGTGATGAATTTGATAAAGAGTATGAGAATTTGGGACAAACTGGGTGAATGCTGATGAATCTGCTACATTCTGCATTACACAGTAAAATTTTATACAACATTTCACCCTTTATCAAGCTTTACCACTTCCTAATACAAATATTTCAACCTAGTTTTCACCAGATTAGGTAATTTTATAGTTTAATTTGTTTTTATTAGGTTGACAGAAGGACTTTATTTTTTAACACCCTGTTTCTATCTACGTTATATTAATGCTAGGATCCCTGTAATATAAATGGCATGAAATCTCACAAAATTTTCCAATATTTTTTATTTATTATTTCCTATCATGTCTCTAAACTATTTGGTCATTTTAAAGTTTATGTAAACTAGTCACATCCAATCTCCTCTTTCTTCTTTATTTTTCCTCCCCTTTATTTATAAAATATCTTAAGGAGTTATTGGTTATTGTAGTCACAGCTTTTTAATCTTGTCTTATATTCTTAATTCATCTGCATTTTTTTCAAATTTGCTTGTCATTATCTTCCCAAATTTGAAATTCATTTTCTTCTCTTTTAATTTCTGTGGGTACATAGTAGATGTATGTATTTATAGGGTATATGAGATATTTTGATACAGACATGCAATGTAAAATTAGCACATCATGGAGAATGGGTATCCATGACCTTAAACATTTATTTTTTGAGTTACAAACTATCAAATTACACTCTAAGTTCTTTTATAATATATAATTATTATTGACTATAGTCACCTTATTGTGCTATCCAATATTAGATCTCATTCATTCTTTCTATTATGTTTGTACTCATTAAACATCCTCAACTCTCTTCCATCCCCTCCTACCCTTCCCAGCCTCTGGTAACAATTCTACTTTCTACATTCATGAGTTCAATTGTTTTAATTTTTAAATCCTACAAACAAGTGAGAATCTGTGATGTTTGTCTTTTGGTGTCTTTTGGCTTATTTCTCTTAAGATAATGATCTCCAGTTTCACACATGTTGTTGCAAATGACTGGATCTCATTCTTTTTTTATGCCAAATAGCACTCTATTGTGAAGTTCATTTTATTACTTAATTTTTATTTGTAGTGTGTCATTTCTCAGTCAGTATTAAAAACAGCTCAGAGAAAATTACTCACAACCAGACACTAAGACAATGGAATTCTTCCTAATTGTTTATGATTCTTGATCTTATTTGCAAAACATCAATAGCCCAATAAATATTTGGATTTAAATACTTCCTGAAATAGATGACCTTAAACACTCTCTTCAGCTTGACTAAACTTTAGATAGTCTTCTTCCTGAATATAGGTTCCTAACCTCTTTCCTTCAAGTGTTCATTTTAAAAAACTTGGAATTGTACATTCTTTCTCTGCCCCTTTGAAATGTAAATCTTCTCCCAGTCTCTCACCAGTTTTACAACTCGGAAGTATTTCTCAAGGAACTGAGAACCACCACATTAATAGGTAATCATCAAGAAAGTTAGGGCCCCTACCAGTGTCTGTGGCGGGGTAGGGGCCTAACTTCAGTGAGCAGAATTAACAATCACAGGTGGCATATTCATATTCCCCACTAACATCCCCCAGGACTTTGTACTAGCTTACCCCAGTAGTTAGAAACTTCCCAGTCTTTCATTTGTTGGGTTCAATCTCTAATTTCAATAATCTTGAAGAAAGTCTTCCCTGCCTGTCTAACCCATCCAGTGTTATTTATCTTTAACATTACAAAAATATATTTAAAGATAAACAATTTTAAAAGACAGTTTGGACACATTGTAAATATATGTGTTATATTTATATAATATACATAAAACGCTCTGTTGTACTTCAAAATAGCTATAACAAAAGGTTTAAAAGGTTCTCAACCAAAGAAATCGTGAATATATGAAGGGATCAATATCCTAATTGCCCTAATTTGATCATTACACATTGTATGCATGTATTGAAATATAGCATGTACCCCATAAATATGTACAATTATTATTTGTCACTAAAATAGTTAAATGACAATACGATTAATAGCAGTTAATAGTTTAAAATTTTAAAATACCTTAAAGATATAACTCACATTCTATAATATTCACTCTTTTAAAGTATATGAATTAGATTTTAAAATATATATTCACAAAGCTGTAGGAACATCACCACTATCTAATTTTAGAATATTTTATCACCCCAAAAGAAACAGTATATCTATTAGCAGTCAGTTTAAATTTCCTTTCAACCTGGTCACTGGCAGCCATGGATCTGTAAATGTATCTATTATGAACATTTCATATACATGAAATCATACAATATCTGGAATATTTTGACTGTCATTTTTCACTTGTTTTCAGAGTTCATCTGTGTTGTAATATATGTCAGTACATACCAATCTTGTTTCTGAAAACTGCAATACCATGTATTTTAAAATTTCACTAGATTTCTATTACATAGTCCTACATATTTCAGACACAAGTCCTTCTGGATCTATCCCTATAATGGAATGTCACAAACTGTTTAAGTTGTGTTTAAAATAGAGCAGGAGAAAACAAAGCTTATTGCCTAAAGGAAAGAAGGAGGTATTCATTGTAAAATATGAGGGATATACCTGAATTAAGTTGGAAGATAAAGGGAGAATTCAACTTCCACCTATGTGCCTTCCATCCATAAATACTTAACAACCAAATATTTAATTTATTCTACTAAACTAGTATTCATTCTCTGTTGAACCTGGGCAGTAGGGAGAAATGATGAATACTTGTGCATATGTCAGCAATATCCAGAGATTCTCACACTGTGTGGTTCCCTCTATTTTTAAAATAGAAGTTTTAAAAAATGAAGAAAGATTAATATTTATCAGGAAGAATATTTCTACCACATTATAAATATTTGTAAATATCCATCTCCATCTTAATCAACATGTTTGGTAGAATTAGCAAAAGTTAAATATTCTATTTATCTTAAAATAGTCTTCTGTGTAAAATAATAATAGTCCAATTACTATACAGGGTTTTTAACTGAGTAATCTGCCTCTCCTGTTAAATAGGAATGGTTCCTGTGAATCAGATAAGTACTACAAACTTACTAATTTTTAAAAAATTTCCAAACATATACTCCACTTTTCTATTGTTTTCTGTTGTGACTTGCTAACGCAAAGATCCCTAGGCAACACATGACACCATAAGATATAGCTGTGAGAGTATTTTTAACATTTTCATGCCTCTACTTTCATCCCAGTTTATTGTCAAAAAAATTCCAGCATGTAAACAGAACCAAAGACAAGAACCACATGATTATCTCAATAGATGCAG
>NW_016809886.1:1093754-1100211 GCF_001698545.2 Rhinopithecus bieti | reverse complement strand
AAAAAATAAAAGAATATAGGCAAGCCCCCCCCCAAAAAAAAGTTGCCTTTCTATTTTATTTTTTAAATAAAGTAACTATATCTTTAAGACTACTCGTATTCTGTCTGGATGTTACTTCAGTTTCATTTATCACCTAGGTAACAAAATAAATTCCTGTATTGTCTGATAAGGATCAACGGAGAAGCCAATGTAACTAATATGTGCATGTGCACACACACACACACACACACGACACATATATGCCTACACTTTAATCACTTGCATGATAGCATATTCTAAAATGCAGCTTTGTTTTACATTTAACAATTCAGCTAATGGAGTAAATAAAATTTTGAGGCAGTAGCTTGAAAACTACCGCTTGGTATCAAATCTTAGAGCAGCTTTTAACAGCAAAAGGGACAAATAAGTTTCAGAGCTTCTGCTTCTATAATTTCTCACTGTGGAAGTGAAGAGCAAAACCCACGTCCTTCAAAAGCTCTTCTCCCTTGGATTGTTAACACTGTGTTTTATTTTACCTCCTCTTCATGCTCTCTCTCTAGCTCTCTCCCATGTTTCTTAATAGAAATCAACATGCTTTTTCCAGCCCTAGCCTGACTGTGTTTTCTTATACACTCAATACTGCACACCTGCTCACTCTGCTGCAGTCAGACTGAACTAGCTGCTCTTCTGGAAATGCTTCATAAGCTTTCTTTATGTATTTAACACTTTATAGGGTTTCTTATAGGCCGGAAACTCTTGTCCCTTACATTATTCCATCATTGTCAAAGCAACTACATACAATGTGTACTATTATTCTGCCCATTTAACAGATGAAAGAGTTAAGCCACAAAGAGGTTAACTTTTCTAAGGTCACCCATTTAGTATGTGCTGAAATCAGGATTCAAATTCAGGCTGTGTCTTTGACTATTATTTTATGATGCCTATCACTAGGAGAATTGTCTTTCTTCCTATTTCAAATCCTACATTCATTGTTGGAGACACTGCAATGTTAATATTCTTGACACCTTCATCTTGGTGAATATCCATCTTGAATTTACTTTATCAATGCATCCCTATGGTCTATCATAGATTTTGTCATCATTTAGACTTGCTGCATATCAGACTGTAAACTGAATATCCCATATTTGAATCACATACTTTCTGATTTCCCCTTACCTATATTCACCACATCTGTAAATGACCTCAGAGGAATGTCCATTCTTTGCTGTCTCATTTATTTCTCAATTTAGTTTGTATTATATGTTTATGTGGCCTATTTCTTCATCCAATCTTTGGTCAATTGTAGAAAACTTGCTCAAATATTTTCTGTATCAAGCATATGGATGAATCTTATGTCAATTCTACCTTATTCCCATCTATATGTAAGTTGCTGAAAACAATAGTGGTAAAATATTAATCAAATTGATTATGACAGAAATTTGTGTTTCCACCTGCATTTCAAAAGTTATACTTGTGATGTGGGCCCTATAATGTCAAATTTCCTGCTAGGTGAATTAAAGATATCTCAAAAAATCATTATTTCAATTTTAGCTTGACTAGTTCTATGCACTTAAATGCTGAGATTATATTACTGAAGTGCCTAACATGTGGTCAAAAACCTAACAGATGCCACTCATTTAAAATAAATCTAATTCCATGTATTCACTGCCTATTGTGTTTGATGAGAAAACTTGACTCCTGGAGCCCTTTCATTAAAAAGGTCTGTTAGGCCCTGCGTAATCTGATATCCTGCCTGTCTCTCTCTGATGTTTAATTTTATGTGCCAACTTAACTAGGCCACAGGGTGCCCAGATTAAACATTATTTCTGAGTATATCTCTGAAGGTGTTTCTGGATGATGTTAGCATTTGAATGTGTGGACTCATTAAAGCAGATCTCAATCTATAATATGGATAGGCATCATCCAACCTTTTGAGGGCCTGCAAAACAAAAGGTGGAGAAAGGAGTAATAACATTCCCATGTTTATTTTCATGCCTCATTGCTTGAGCTGGAACACTTTATCTCCTCCTCTAAAACTGGGATTTACACCAATGACTCTCTTTTCAGATCTCCAGACCAGGAATGGATTTCACCAGTGGCTTTAAGTCTCCATCTTGCAGATGATTTGTGGGGCTTCTCAGCCTCCATAGTTAAGTGAGCAGATCCCTGATAATGCACGCCCCCCACACCAATACGCACACATGAGGACTTCAAAATGTTTATGGACAAATTGAATTAAAAGACAACAAGTGAAAAAATATCAACTTTATTTATCAATATAAGCGCCATCAAGTTCAACACACTTTTGTAAGTAATGATGCCAGCCATTTGGTCCATTCTTAAAATACTAAGCATTCTAGAATTTAACCACGTCGATGCAGTCTTTTTTTACATAACTAACTAAAATATAATGAGTAACTTTAAAGATAATTTAACATTAAGAGACAAAAAGAAGTCAGAAGAAGACAAATTATGACTGTAAGATAGGTGCCTGATATGCTTTGGTTGTGTCCTCACCCGAATCTCATCTTGAATTGTAGCTCCCATTATTCCCATGTGTTGTGGGAGGGAGCCAGTGGAAGATAATTGAACCATGGAGGTGGTTTACCCCCATTCTTTTCTCGTGATAGTGAATAAGTCTCAGAGATCTGATGGCTTTATAAGGGGTTTCCCTGTTCACTTGGCTCTCATTCTCTCTTTGCCTGCCACCATCCATATAAGATGTGACTTTTTTCCTCCTTGACTTCCATCATGATTGTGAGGCCTCCCCAGCAATGTGGAACTGTGAGTCCATTAAACCTTTTTCTCTTTATAAATTACCCAGTCACAGGTATGTCTTTTATCAGTAGCATAAAAATGGATAATACCACGTCTAATGATTTTCCATTGAACTTCTCACAAAATTGCCCTTATTTGATAAGAGGAGTGGGCAGGAGCATTGTCATGCTGGGGAAGGACTCTGGTCAAGATTTCCTGAGCATTTTTCTGCTAAAGCTTTGACTAAATTTCCCAAAGCACTATCATAATAAGCAGATGTTATTTTGTCTTGGGCCTCCAGAAAGTCAACAAGCAAGAGGTTTCGATATCTTAAAAAAGCAAGGAAAACTGTTGCCATCACCTTTGCTTTTTAACCAGTCAGCTTTCACTTTGGGCCACTTTCATCTACCTATTGAACTGCTTCCTACCACAGAGCATTGTTTCATTTGTGTTTATTATTCAGGATTATTCAGGATTATACAGGGAAAGCCATGTTTCAACTCCTGTTACAGTTCTTTGGAGAAATGCTTCAGAATCTTGATCCTGCTTGCTTAACATTTCCACTGAAATCTTGACCCTTGTCTGCAGCTGATCTAAGTGCAACAGTTTTGGCATCCATTGAATGGAAAGTTTGTTCAACTTTAATTTTAGACAGAATTGTGTAAGTGGAACCAGTTGAGATGTCTATAGTGTTGGCTATTGTTTCTGCTGTCATGGGCCCTCTTCAATTATGAACAAGATCAGTGTTTCCAAAAGGCTCGATAGAGGCTCTTTTCAAACTATTTTCTTATCCTTCTTATTGCCTTAACCTAGATCTTATTCAGATATGTTATAACAAATTATGATGGCTTTATTTTGGTCCAAAAAATGTTTAATTTCTTGCATAGCTTTTCCTAATATGCATTTTCCATGAACTTTTCAAGGACTCCACACATGTGTTTGTGTGTGTGTGTGTATGTGTGTGTGTAGGTTTTATCCTATTTCTACTTTCTGTTTCTCTAGACACCCTAACAGAATCTCTTACCTCATCTTTCCCTCTTTCTTTCAATTACTATACTCTATTTACCCTTATATCTTTCAGTTTTTAAGCACAGAAAGTCTTCTGACCACAGAGCATGTGTTTTCTCTTCCTAAAATACGTTTTCCAGTAATTTCAACTACCTTAGCTACCTGGCATCCTTTATGCCTCAGATTAAATAACCCCACAGTATAGAATGCTATTATCATCACCTGATGGCCATCACCATTATTCCTATCATTATATTTATTCTGTGTTATCTTTTCACAACTTACTTATTTTTGTGCGTTTCTGATGCATCTCTTTTTGAGAGCACTATGTTGTTAAAAGGAGCAGTAAAACATTTTCCGTTTAACCAGAAATGCTCAGCATATTGTCTGGTAAAATAAACACTCAACAAACTGTTGAAGAAATTCTTAGAACAAATGGTGAAGGACACCCCTATAGGCATCCGTACTCTCAGTCTACCACTTGGTCATAACACAGTCACCTTCAGCTTTGAAAATGTATCTACTAATTACGTGCTAAGAATTTGACCCAATTTGCTTAATATTTCCTCCTCTTTAATGAGTAAGTAGTGCAGTTGGTTAGAGAGCTCTATAGCTTGTGCTACCACTATTCTTATGCGCTAGCACTTATTTTACTTTATTGTGATTGCATTTTTTTCGTGCTTGAATTCTTTCCTAAACAAGAGCTCTGTGAAAGCATCGTCATTCCTATACCTGAGCAGTACATCATTCACAGAGTTACACTGAAGGTGTTGTTGAATAAATTGACTCACCTATCTTTCAATTTGGATTTCTTTATCCTGCAATATCTTCCAATCCTTTTCTACCTGGAAAAATGCTACTTATGCACCAACATGGAAATCAAATAATCCTTTTAAACAGTTTTTAAAATTCAGAAATATTTTAGTAGTTTTTCATAGACATACAAAGACATATATATGTGCTACATATATGGTTAAGGGGATCACATAATATGTGCTAAAGTGTTTGGAGCAGTCCTTTTTGGTTGTTTTCATTGTTCTTGACTCCCAACACCCAGATTTCTTACCATAACAATTGTGCATATCACTTTTACCCAGGTAACCATTCACAGAAAGTTGTAATGAAACATGTAAGTGCATAACATTTTTACATAACCATATTATTTAAAAATAAATTTGTGGAAAAACTCAAAGATATGCTTTCAAACACATATGATTAAATGTACACAAAAGAATTTACTAAAAGTGTGAATCCAAGTGTTCTCACTATTGGAAACAGTTAACTATGTCAGATGATGGATATGTTAATAAGCTTGATTATGCTCATAATTTTACTCCTCTATTGATATGAAATTGTCAGGTAAAATTGTATACATTTAAGATGAACAACATGATGTTTTGTAATGTATGCACTGACAAATGTTTAAATCTAACAATTATGAACCAGTAAAACTGAAAAAATTACAATTTAATTCAAAAAAGATATTGGCATATTTTATAAAAATTGAAGATATAATACATCAGTGGAATGTAAAATATAAAATATATTTTATGTACAATCATATGTACATATGTGAATGTATACATAATGTATACATTATCTCGTCTGATTCCTGACTTCAAATAATAGGATTTTGGGAATATGACAAATTGGGTATTTTAGTATTTTTTCACAAATATAATTTATTTAATGCCATTTCCCTGTATAATATTACAACATTACTGGAGTATTATCTGGTATGAATGCTGGGTTTAGTAACTGCCTTTCAACATCTGTGGATAGGGGCATATTATTTATTGCCCTATACTTTAATAAAATAGATTTTTTGATAATTCAATGCTGTAAATGCATTTGTATTAAAAATATTGATTAGCCTGTACACTTTTGTCACTTTATTTTGCTAACATTTTATTGAGAATTTTTGCATCAATATCTATAGCAGAATTTGGTTCTTAGTTTGATTTTTATTGTGCATACAAAATTTCAGTAGTGTTGAGTTGTCTTAAGAAATTTTGCTAATTAAATCTCTTTTGTAGTCCTGGAATAATTTTAAGTGGCATTTGAATTATAAGTTCTTTTAAGGTTACCTGTTTACTATCTGATCCTGATAAATTTTTCTATGTAAATCTCTAATCAGTTTTCCAATCTCTATTTAAAATAGTATATTACAGTTTCCCATTTAATTTAATTTATGTAACTCATTTTTTCTAGGAAATCATGTATTACCTGTCATTCAAGATTACAAATATTTGTGGCTAAGTACATAGATCATTTGTAACATCAAATAAACTCACACACACACACACACACACACACACACACACACATTAGAAAACATAATCATTAAAAGGTTAATGACAATTATTAATTTGTTAAACTTTGAAAACATTGTTTATACCTACTAAACTTTTTATATTTTAGAAATTCAAATTAAACTTGTAATCATAAATTCAACCTCATCTTTCCTATTTGTTTAAAATAGACATTCAATTTTCTCACATAAAATAAGTTAGTGCAAAATTGAAATTGTCATATATAATATACCTAAGAATTTGATGTTATGTTTTAATTCATATTCTATATTGTTCTAATATTGTTACTACTGCCTTTTTGTATTACCTGGCATCATTTTCCATAAATTTGTATTATAACACTTTTTAGATGATATTGTTTTATATGTTTATTATGCTAAATAAATAAACATAGTTTATCC
>NW_016809886.1:1069207-1089189 GCF_001698545.2 Rhinopithecus bieti | reverse complement strand
AAAAAAAAAAAAAAAAAAAAGGAAAAAAAAGAGCAAACAACCAACAACAAAAAAATTATTTTGCCCCTTCCCATCATCTATATTTTTGTAGGATTTTGGAGTGAGAATATATGTCTTATAGAAGACTTGTAATACTCTTTCACATTCTTCCATATCTAGTTTTGCAAATGAGAAACCAAATTGTAGTCTCATATATTGTATCTGACATATTTTAACATTTTATTAGAATCTTATTTTTTTCTGTCATTTGAATTGAAGATTTGTTTCTCTATATTTTTCATGTGCATGTTTTCAGATAAGTTCTCTAGAATCTCAGGAAGATCTTTTGACTGCAGATTCAAAACTGTTTTAGTTGAAATAATTTTCTTCTAAGTTTTGTATTTTTATCTGCTCTTTTATTTGTTTCTTATTTTTTATTTTGGAACTCGTGTTATTGACTTTTTAGAAATGTTTTGTTATGTATTCTACATTTCTCCTATCACTTCCCTCATAATTTACAACTTATTATACTGTGGTTCTGTGCTCAAACACATCTGTTCTTGATCTTCTGGGTCACACATTTGGGACTTAATAATAAACAACCCTATATTACTTCACATTAAGTATTGGTTTTTAAAAAATCATATGCTTTGAATCAAAACAAAAAAAGTGTATTTTGTTTGAATCTTCTTAATTTTGTCCTCTTCAGTTTATTTTTAATTTGTTTCCTCTTCTTCTGATTTGATTAATTATTCATTTCTGTGGACTTAGACCAATTGTTAGTTTTCTTTTCCTAATGGGGATCTCCTTGTTGGATTACCTTATGACAAGTCTCAGAAAATGTTGTAGTTTCTCCCACTTATGTCTTGGCACAGAGGCCACAATTATATCCCTGGAGATTGAGGAAGAATTATATCGGAACCCTGCTTTACTTGAACTCTTTCTATCAGAAGCAGGCAGTATGTGCTTACTAATTTAAATAATGCCTTGCTTTCTGCTGATTACAGATGCATCCATCAAAATTATTTCTGTGGACCTGAGAATATTCTGCTGCTTTCTGATCTTCCTCCATGAGCTCTCTGATGCTGGTCTGTGGGCTGCTGGGCCTCAGGGCAGAATCTGAGATAACGAGCATGTGCTCAGTTCCCTGTGGATGCCATCCCTCATTCTCATGCACCTTCTTTCCTGGTCCAGTGAGAACTTGACTCAGGAGATGTAGATAATTTGGAATAGAAAGAGAATAAAAAACAGCACTTTCTCAAAAGTCCTCTTATGGAACTTTCCTCGTATCTCCTTGTTAATATCCTTTTGTCAATTGTCATTTTGTTTAGTGTTTTTTATCATATTTAGGCTCATAGTACATTGTAATTATTTATCTGTACATCTTACTGTCCAATTTGAATTTCGAGAAAGAAGTACCAATGAACTCTCTATTGTTATATTGTGGTGCCTTGTACTCTGCTAAGCAAATACGTAAGGGTGGATAATAAAAATGTTCCAGCTCATATATGCTTATTAGGGCTTTGTTGGTATAAGCATACATGTTCCTGTTAAATGATACATTTAATTATTTGAATATCATTTAGTCTAACCAATGTATTTATCATTCAGGGACAAAAATTATGGCATGCACTTTGTCAATATATACTAATAAATGATTGGATTACCTTCATATTGAGGTATAATATTAAGTATAAATAAATAATGCAATTTGTATTAAGTACTTTTGATATTTTCCCAGTGATGAAAACGTTATAATAGGCCTGTAATGTTTTTCACTTATAAACTTTACACTTATGTTACTATCCTAATTGTTAAAGCACTTATCATATTTGGGAAAGAGTTACCAATTTTGAAATTCCACAACTGGATTGGATCATTGATTGCAGAATGGATTAGATTATATGATTAGACTGGACCACCTAATCCAGGATAAACCAAGATAATTTTCGTATATCAAAGTCTTTAATTTGGCTAAACACCCACATCCTATAAGGTGAAATATGAAGTGGTTCTAATAACTAAGCAGTGACAAAATTAGAAGGCCATTACTTTTTCTACCCTGGGAACCAAACGAAATATACTAACTAGCTATTAAATGTGGCATCATATATTGTCAATACCTTTATTTTCCCAATTTCTCAATAAAAGATGAATATTAGTCCATTCTTCCATGACAGAAAGAAAATTGTCTTTATTCCTATAAGGATATCTCTCAGTAAAATTCCTTAATATTTCAGAAAACTAGCCCCAATGTGGACTTCTGATGAGATTCAAACATTCCATCATATTGATGACATTCTGATGGTGGCAACATGAAGAAAATTGGCATATTGTAACGTATCTCATGCAGTCTCAGCTAACAAAATTAACATATCATGAATCTGTCCAATTTTTTGAACTCAAGTGCTCTTTCTACTTCTGAAAATTACATACATTTTTTTCATTAACTTTTAATCTTTTCCTTGGGCTTAGTGGAAAAATATTACCTCACCACAGGAAAATGTTTCCCTCATTCAATACTTCAACATTGACAGGAGTATTTTCAAGCCAAAATCCCACAAGGTGGGATAAACCCTAGAAAACTCAACATGAAATAGAAATCTTGTATCCAATGAACAAACCTATCCCTTGATAATTTAACCAACTCTACTAGCACAGTTGTATTTATCCAGTAGTAAAATATATGGCATTGGCAAATTCTTCATTTAAACTTAAAGGAGTTCTGACTTAAGTCAGATTTTCGCCTACAAGACTTAGTATCTGGAAAAAAAAAAAAAAAAAAAAAAAAAAAAAAANTGGGCTTAGTGGAAAAATATTACCTCACCACAGGAAAAATGTTTCCCTCATTCAATACTTCAACATTGACAGGAGTATTTTTCAAGCCAAAATCCCGCAAGGTGGGATAAACCCTAGAAAACTCAACATGAAATAGAAATCTTGTATCCAATGAACAAACCTATCCCTTGATAATTTAACCAACTCTACTAGCACAGTTGTATTTATCCAGTAGTAAAATATATGGCATTGTCAAATTCTTCATTTAAACTTAAAGGAGTTCTGACTTAAGTCAGATTTTCGCCTACAAGACTTAGTATCTGGAAAAAAAAAATAGTCATAAAGTACTATCAGTGTTTTGTATTGGTAATTTTATGTAGTAGGCTTAATTCTGGCTATGGCAAATGATAAAATGTATCTTTAATCATGGGATATTGGCAATGGCCTAGCAGTACAGTCAGTTTCTAGGTCACACAATATAAGACTATTGAAAGCATTATCATACGGAATATGCCATTATGAAGTAAAGTACAAAATCAAATTACAAACTAGACCTGATGTTACACATATACATCTGAAAACTGAACTATCAATACAGAATAGCTTCTAGAATATGCTTAGAATTGCACAACTGTATCACTGGTAACTCAAAGAGCTAAGCTTCAAACCAGTATGGTTACAAAAGTAACATGAAATTCTTGAATACCCAGTAAAAAATTGACTGGACATATTAAGATTATATAATGATACTTACATTATATAATCTTGTTCCATATATGTGGGCATGGGGCTCAAGATGGGTTGAGAATATTACCATATAAATAATATAAATCTTGACCAGCTTACAATTTATTCAATATAATGGTTTCAGTATAATAAAGTGCTATTGTCTTTAATAGTTGACTAGTATAGATATGAAGGCATTGAATGACAACTTCTATCACATGATCTATATGATATGTAAATGTACTTAATGCCACCTAAACATTGAATGCTCTTCCTAGCTATTGCCAATCCCAATATATGATTTTCTAGTTATACCCTGCCAATTACACCCAAATGCAACAGGAACCATTAGGTCCATAAGTGGCTAACCCAAGGAATTTTCTAACAGAACTTATAAAGGATGAATACAGTCATACTCTGCAATGACTTCACTAGCTGATAAAATTCACAGATACCTCAAATTTTTAGAATGGAGAGAAAAAAACTGAAGTCTATGTAATTTGATAGAACTGGCGGTGTTCACACACTGACAAACTTCTGCATATTTTCTTTTTCATCCAGATCCTGGCTAAAATTATATATTCGTCAGGATACCTCATAGATACAACTTTTGAGGTTTCTTTAAAATTTCACAATGACTTCTGGTTGTCATATACAATGATAGGATAACTTACTTATTGTCTCCAGGGTTCTACAATTCTACCATACACCCCATTCACAATGAAAAAATTTGTAATGACTCTTAGGCCTATGCAATAGATTCCCTGTCTTTTGAAGTCATCATCTCACTTTCAGGGGATCACACTTAGTAAGAGAGTGGTACATACTTTTTCAAATTTTTAGGTGAAATCTTATTTTTTCAGGAAAACGATGGCCTGGCTCCTTATGGAAGTATATGACATACCACCATCTCCACTGGTGAGATATAGTACATATGTGACCTTGACATAAAGACAAAAAGAACTTAACCTCCAATAATCACCCATGATTTTCCCAGCTGTAGAAGAGAATATCATTACTCTATTGGATATGTTTTTAGTAAATAAATATAGTGGAAAAAAAACAAAACAAAAAAAAAACACCTTATTGTCATACTACTCCCTGAATTGACTTATGAACTAATATTACCCTGGCAGCAGCAGTCATCATTCATGACATAAATTGATATGCTCAATATAATGCAGCAGTTCTCCAGTATTAATGGTGTTACTGGGTCTGGAATGAACACATGTGTAGAAGAAATCTTACAACCCCTTGTTAGCAGGTCTCTACCATTTTTGTTATGTCTAGTTCGATTAATATTTTTAATGCCAGTAAATTTAGTGTTCACCTGAAAAAAATACCAGGACCAGCATCTTGATTCACAAGGCTGATCTTACTCATATAACAGACAGAATCTCCGTGACATGCTGAATTTTCTTTTTCTGTTGGGCTGTCAGGCATGCTTGGCTTTCTATTCCTTCACTTCTGCACAATGGAGATAATTCTAAGGAAATTTTCTGTAGAGTAATAAAGTTAATCTTCAGAATCAATCACTTGTCTAGGCTCCTTCAAAATATCTAGGACAATTTCTAGATATTTATCCCTTGTAATTTTATATTTTCTTATTATAAAAGCCCAATACATTGTATAAGTGACAGCTTTCATAATATGAAAAAATATTTCCAGTTATTACAGTAATCCAAGACTCAGCCAGCTTGACCCCAATCCCAAGCTCTAGTTTTATGTTTTGTTTTATTTTAATGCAACTAAAACAACTTACTAAGTGAACAGAACTATTTTTCCATCTATTTATAAGAATTTCTCCTCTAGATTGGCTGAGCTAAAATGAAATATAGAAACTTGTACACTTCTTTAGGGGAGATTGCCAAGGAAAACTTCAAAGCTCTTAGCCTTCCTTAAAGCTACTCTGCTCAGAAAATATATTTTCTACTGTTACCAAACATTGCATGATTTCTCAAAAATCTGCATAATACATGCGCCTGATGAGAAGCTTCAGAGTATTAGGATCAGGAGGGACTACAGTGAGACAAGTAACCCTATGATATAGTTTAGTTCTGTGTCCTCACCCCAAACTCTTGTTGAATTATAATTCCTAATGTTGGAGGTGGGGCCTGGTGGGAGGTGACTGGATCATGGGGGTGGTTTCCAATGGCTTGCTGCCATCCCTCTAGTGCTGTCTTGTGATACAGTTCTCATGAGATCTGATTGTTTAAAAGCATGTAGCACCTCCCCCTTCACTCTCTTTCTCTCTCCTGTTGGCCTTGTAAAGATGTGCCTGCTTCCCCATCAACTTCTGTCATGACTATAAGTTTCCTAAGGCCTCCCCAGAAGCAGAAGCTGTACAGCCCAAAGAACTGTGAGCCAATTAATACTTTTTTCTTTCTAAATTACTCAGTCTTGGGTATATCTTTATAGCAGTGCAGGAATGGACAAATACTCCCTGTTGTCCTGATCATCCTCACTACTTATTTAAAGGAGTCTGGTAATAAACAACCTTAGTAGTGCTCTAAAGTACCCAGCTGAAACTGTAGTAGATATGCATCACACCAGCAGACTTTCTAAGAAAATCAATGGTCCTCATTTGGGGAAGAGCACAATTTCATTGCAAAGCTTAGGGTCCTGTAAATTTACCAGTGTCTTTCCTCAAATGCTCACCAGAAAAAAAAAAAAAAAAAAAAAGATAGTCAAGCAAAGCTATGGTATTTAAACCTACTAGGGAGAGGGACAGCACCCCCTTCACAGAATCTTAGTAGTATATCAAAACAGGGAAATTAGGAAAGGCTTTTCTGGACAGGCCAGAGTGATTTTGAAGTGGACTTCATAAAGAAAGGCACTGGTTTTAATTTGACAGAGTTTATCATATAATAATATTGAATAGCTTGGCACAGTAAGGTGAGTGTCCTGAAAGAATCATTGAGCAGAATGTTAGTTCTGAGAAGTAAGCTGTGTATTAGTCTTGTCTTTCTAAGCAAGAGAATGAGAAGCTAAATTATTTAAGTTTGGTTTCAGTATTGTTTAACAAAAGGAGGAAAATGTTTGCCTAGACTCAGAGACAGAATTTATATTGCTTTCAGGTTTTACCAAAATCTCCACCTCCTTCTCAATCTCTCTAGACTATGTGTGGGAGCAAATAATTGGGAGGTCTTTTCTAGAACCTCAACCTTAATATCTACAAGTCTGTGTATTTGCGTGGATCCTGATAGTCATGTTATTATCAGTTTATGTAAACAAAACTGCTTTAATTCTGCAATATACTCCATCTGTTACATTTACCCTCTCCCCTTTCCCAACATTAATTGTTGATTGCTCCATTACTACAATTCTACTCCATCTATTTTTTCTCTAGTCAGTCTTTTACCAAACACTCTATCAAAATTATTTTCACAAAGCTGGGCACAGTGGCTCACACCTGCAGTCCCAGCATTTTGGAAGGCCTGGGGCAGTGGATTGCTTCAGCCCAGGAGTTCGAGACCAGCCTGGGCAACATGAGAAACCTCATCTCTACTATAAATACAAAAATTAGCCAGGTGTGGCGGCACATGCCTATAGTCCCAGCTCTTCACGAGGTTGAGATGGGAGGACCGCTTGAGCCCAGGGCAGTCAAGGCTGCAGTGAGCTATGATTTGGCCACCCCACTCTAACCTGGGTGACAGACAGACACTGTCTCAAAAAACAACAACATATATATATATATCTTCACCAGTCACCTCCAAATTGCTAATAGAAAATAATTCTCTATCCTCATCTTTATTTTATCAATGGCATTTGTGACAACTAATTACCTTTTCTTTAAAAAATACATTTGAGAAATTAGTTTCAAGATATTCCCTTTTCTGTGATGCATTCTTAGCAAAATTACAAAATGAGAGAAAATAAATAGAAATAGAAAATTGGTTATTTAGCAAAACAGTATCCTCTTTTCATGTGAAAGCACCAAAAATATAGAACAGCAATAGAGGAAACAGAGAACCAATATGTTATCTCAGCAGATCGTCTGTCAGTTACATTTTTCAACTAGTGTTTAGTGTGGAACATCAGCAGCTTTTTAACTATCCTGGAATAACTACCCAAAATGAGCAAAACCAAAGATAAAACAAAAACAACAAAAATGTCACAGTGTAAAGCTGAATGTTTAACATATTCCAATGGACAGTTAAGAAAAATTACATTTTATTTATCTTACATCTTGGTTTCTGGCGATTACTTGTGAAGCATAAATGCTAGGTACTGTGCCTCTGCTACAACATCCGTTGTCCTATCAATCAGTTGATCATAAACTGGTGATGCTGCTTCTTTGTAGCAGAGAAAAAAATTGCTAATTTGGCTATTACTCTACTGCAAAGCAGCTGTGATCACAACCTCCTGAGCACTGAAAATACTTCCTCCCAGACTCCTGAAACTTTCATATGAAAAACTTCAAAAAAGCTAAATATGCATATTTCATAACTTACTGAGATATATTTTGCATCATGCTGTTATATTCTGCAACTCAGCAAGAATAAATATCATATCCTGGGACTTTTCCACTCATAAACTATGTTACAACAGTCAAGTACAAGATATACCTTTTTATAATCAATATGGTTCATTTGAGCTTAAGTGGAAACCCAGGGGAGAAAAGAAAAAAGAAAAAGCATAGTTAATCGAAGTCCTCTGTAAATGTCATCATCCCATCCTCTGTAAAGTTTATACCTTTTATTTTAATTTGCATAGAATATTCATACTCTCAATGAAGTTACAAAAAAAATTCTTTTATTTTTAATCTAGAATATCAATTTTTTTTTTTCATTTGAAGTATAGCTTTAAGGATATTAAGAACATTGATGTGGTATTGTAATTTGGCAAACCTAATTTTGGAAGTCACTACTACCTATTAAAATTATGTGGATTAAAAAAACTAAACATTATTATAGTGAATAATAATCAAAAATATTTATCTGAATTTCAAATTGATATATTAGTGAAAATGGTATTATCTACACTCTGTTAAATAATTGAACCACATGTTCTTTTCAAATACTTCTTTTGCTTTTAAAATAATGTTTTCTAAGTAATACAAATTATTCATAGTTTAAAGTTATCTTTATATTTTATTACCAATACATTTGTAAAAAATGATAAAGCTATATTTATATGTGCTAAATATTTGCACCAAAGTGGATGTGGAGATGGCACCAAATTAGTCACAGTCTGGGCTCAGAGTACTCCACACAGACAGCACTGTTGGTCTTGGCTGTTTCCAGCCAAGAATGGGGGCATTTGATAAATTCAAGTATGTGCATTTATTATCTGGCATCATGAGGAAAACAGGTTTGGTCTTGGACCGTACCGCTTAGATGTCACTGCTTAATTAGTCTGGTGTCAGGTACTAGTGGGCAGCATAAAATATTGGGGAGGGTTCTTCAAACTTTGGAATTCCTGAGGCACAGGGCCTAAGGAAAAGGTCTTGGTTTCCTGGTCTAAGCACCATTCTGATCCCAAGACTCAGTCAGTTTTCAAGCAGCGTGGGTGCTGCCCCCAGTGTCACCAGGCTTTCTGTGTATCTTGCTGTAGTGATGGGTGTTGTGACTCCATAACACTGCTTAGGTGCAACAAGAAATAACATACAGAGACCAGCATAAACCCAAATTACTCAGGAACCTCTACCAGACCCGTACTAAGTCATGAAAGAAATCTGCTCACTTGTTGAGGCAAATGTACACTTTATTTAAAAACACATCACAGTGAAAAAAAATTGCTGGATTCTCCAAGACCATTATCTCAGCCAACAGAGCACCCTGACTCAATGTGCTCTTAACGAGATATATAAGACTCTCTACTTTATTTGTTAGGAGAAAAATTTCCACCAGTCTTTTGCATTTCTCATAATGGTACCAACAATTCTTTGTTCTAACGTATCCTCTCAAGGATACCTAAATAGTGAACAGGTGTGTGAGATGAGGATTGTATTTACATTTCTATATAATTGTTTCATTATTATTTTTTATTTTTTGCAATAAAATTAAGCCCAAATTATCTAATTTCTTGTAGAGAAAACCATGATGTATCAAGAAGCCTTTTATAGTTTTTCTCCTTTTTCCCTGCCAAGTGGGTAAACAAAATTTTCTCTTAGCATAACACTCAGAGAATGTGCTTCTTTCCTCTTATCCTTGCACCTTCCATTTGAGAGCTTTCTGTCATTAAAACTCATGTTCCTACAAAACCCAAGTATACCAGGCCTCCCACAACGTCTCAAATTTTTCATAGAAATATATTTTCCTTTGGTGGTTATTGTCAATTACTATAGATAATAGTCAAAAATAATTAATAATACCAAATATAAGTACTCTTAACAATATTTATGATTATAGGCATTGTATTAAACAATTCAATTAATTGCCACATTTAACACAGCAACAACCTCATGAGGTGGCTACTATTAGTAGAGGCGTTTCTAACTTTCAGGTTATGTAAATTAGGACTAAACAGAATGAAGTTATCCACTTTAGTCATTATTTTACCCTGTTTTTTTTGTTTGTTTTTATTATAGCGTTTAAAATTTTTTAAAAGTTATTCATCAATATGCTCTACTTCCTCATTCCATATCTGAAAATATGGCTTGTCTTTTTTGTGAGAAGTTTGAAATAACATATTGTTGGCAGTAATTTTTGCTCTAGTATTACGGATTCAGCCTTGCAAGAGCTAAACAAAAGGAAGGTTTCTTGACTCAAGGAGCTGACACTCTAATATGAGTAGTAACTGTAGTATGAAAAAATAACATCAATGTTGATACAAGCTAGTAAACCATTCAACAAATTTTACCCTCATTGTATTTATTTATAGGATCTGCAGTAACAAAGTAGAAAGTGGATGCTAGGTTCCATATGTTATGTTATTTAACCTTTCTCATGATCTTATAATTTTGGTGTCTGAATAGCCTGGATGTTAGAATAAACAAACAATTTTCTATCTGAGAAATTATAGCCAAAATACTCAATTTTAATTTTATGCTCTTCATCCATAAAATGGAAATATGTCTTTCTTTCATCTACTTAGATGTATTTGACTGGTAGGGTAAATGCGTTCAGTTTGTCTCATCTATCATTTGAAGCTATTTTTATGATTATATTGAAGATATTATCAAACGGTAGGCTTCAAAGTTGTTTATACTTCATAAAAAGCTTTAAGACAATGAGAAATTAATAATATATAATAACACTCAGCAAACATATAGTACAGTGCATCAGAAATACATGGTACAGGAATATACTCATACTCGCATGGTCAATGGAATTTTGACAAAAGGACCAAGGTAATTTAATGGGAGTGGATGACAATGTGTTCAACAAAAGTGCTGTATATTAGATACTCATATTTTAAAATAATGAACTTCAAATCTTACCTCATACCATTTACAAACTTCAGTGTAGATCCTATACCAAAATGGAAGAGCTAAAAATACAAACCTTTCAGTAACTCATTAAAAAGGAAAATCTCTGTGATGTTATTAACAGCACCCTGGGTTCTTGTAATTTCCCAGGATAGAAATTAAGAGACACCAAAGACAGCAGGAAAGTTTATTCAGCTTATGCACTAGGGAGCCAGCAACAAGCAAGGCAGAGGAAGTAACTTTTCCCCAAGAGTAGAGTGGGTTAATTTTGTAGGGTCTTTATGTAGGGAAGGGTTACATCAGAGCATGTATAGGAAGGCTTTTTCTAGTGCTTGCATGATGGGTTACGATGTTTCTTTATACATCATATGTAGCATTAGTATTTCAAATATCTACCTCTGGGCATGATTTTTAGCATTAAAATGAGGAAGAGGTTACTATAGGTTAGAGTTTAAGTCTATGTAAGGTTTCTAGGAAGTCCTTAGCCCCCTGAAATAGGAGCTTGCTGTTAATAGCTTTTTGGCTAGTGATTGGCTGCTAGTGATTGGCTGAGAGTCGTATAAGCTCAAGCTTGCATAAAGAGCTTTTTTCCTTTTCCTCTAGACCATCTTAAAATAGGAAGCCAATTGACTTGCTGTCTCATTCTCCCCTGAGAGACTACCTACTCCTTATTTTTAAGGGGTCCTGAGTAAAGATTTCTTCTTCTGAAGCTACTTCTTATTAAGCAAGGGAGTAGTTCCTACATCTGTTTCCAGGAGTAGATGCCTCTTCCAGCTTGGTGAGGGACCAATATTGCTCTGGGCTGGTGGTCTCTGGAACAGGCTCAAAAATTTCTGTGACCGTTAACTTGACATGATATTGGTCTAGTCTCGAAGACACATATTTTACCAGTGGATTAAACAAACACAGCCAAAAATTTAAGATGAGGATAGCCGATGAGAGCCCTATGAAAGAAGAAACCAAGTTGTAGAGGGTAAGGTTGATTTTATAGCATCCCATATAGAGTGAGCTGTTAAATCCTTTTTGACAAAGGAATGTAGACACGTTTCCTGATTATAGAATATATAATCTAGATATATATATTCTAGTTAGATATTAACTTCTACTTGTGCCGTGGTATTCATCTAAGTACAGCAAGAAGTGTTGGTGACTGTGCATATGCCTCTTTGTTCTGCCAGTACGTAGTCTAGAACCAAACAGTTATCCAAAAACACATAAGGAGGAGAATTTAGAGAAGTCTTTAGATCTCCCAGAGCCTGCACAGTCTGGTTCACTATATGACCAATCTGTTGTGTCAGATTGTGTAAGGTGACCTTATGGTAGGTGAAACTTCTCCAGGGGCCCAGCAAGTAAATAGTCAGGCCTCTTCCTGCTATGACTGTGCTAAGCCCTTGCCTTGCTAGAATCAGGGCTTGATGTTGAGCAGTGGAGTTATGGATGTTTATTCCATTTAACTCTATCATTTTCAAGGCTGACTCACCTATTAATTATACATTGTCTATGCAAGAATAAGCCTGTTCCAGCAGAATGAAAGTATAAGGAGAGTGGGCAGTGGGCCACAGGAGGCAGTTATGAGCATTGCCCCAAGGAAAACAATTCTTGGAGTAGCACAGATGTGAATGCCCTCCTGAGTGTAATTGAGAATTATGAGGTTCAGGTTATGAATTGTGCAGTTGGGGGATAGCAAGCATGGTCCTGATAATTGTTTGCATATTTCTCCATGGTTTTCTGTCCTAGGTGGTCATGGATGAATTTTGAGGTGTCCTGGAGCATGGTAGATCTTCCCCCATAGCTGAGCTTGTAGTTTGCTGTGAACCCTTTGGGCAGTGTGAAGCTGTATTTCCAAAGTGGTGGGATGTTACCCTGCTAGTATTCACACAACCTTAAATAATTAGAGGTTTTGTTAGCAAGCTTGGGCACATATATCCCTAGTAATTCTACAGGGCACAGTGAGTTAGGTTATATGTACAGGTCTTTAAGTTAGAGGTGTGGTGCCAAGTAAAGTTGTAACAAGAAGGAAAATTGCAAGGAATCTACCTTGCTCAGGTGAAGTTTAATTCCTCATTTCCTAAAGCAACAGAATAGTTTTTACCTGGGGTAAGATTAAAGAAAGAAACTCGATCAGTAGGAGGCAGTCTGAAAGTTAAAGAATTGGGTTTAGATTGCTGGCCTCTATTTAAACATTGTATGGTCAGGTTAAGGATAGATGGGATTAAAGGAACCATGTAAAGAACGCCTGAAGAGAGTTGATGGTGCTGGTGGCAGATCCAGCGGTTAGAAATGAATTCTCCTTTACTGAGATGTTGGAGAAGTTGATCAGGATTTTGCAACCCCAGAGGCCCTGTGCCTAGACTAAAATGAAGAGGACACAGTAGTATATAGGAAGAAGAGTGCACAATAGGAGCATAATTAATATTCAAGGGAGGATACAAGTTTGCTTAATAACTATACACCAGCAGGGTGACTTGATTTTAGCCAATAGTGAGCAGGGTAATACAATCAATAGATTAGTAAGAACATACTAATAGTTTTTGTTTTTGAAATAGCATATCACTCTGTTGCCCAGGCTGGAGTGCAGTGGTGCGATCTCGGCTCACTGCAATCTCTGTCTCCCAGGTTCAAGGGATTCTTGTGCCTCAGCCTCCTAAATAGCTGGGACTACAGGCTGGCACCACCACACCTGGATTTTTTTTTTTTTTTTTTTTTTTTTGTACAGATGGAGTTTCAGCATGTTTGCCAGGCTGGTCTTGAACTCCTGACCTCAAGTGATCCATCTGCGTTTGCCTCTAAAAGTGCCGGGATCACAGGTGTGAGACACCATGCCCAGCCTAGAAAATGGTAATAATTAGCAGCAAATGAAAGAGTGAGTACACATGTATCCATCAATTAGCTTTATTGCTATCTCCTGGAGGTAGTCTCCTGACTACATGCTTGAGGTCTTCCACAAGTGTAAGCTGTTCCTCTGAGCAGGCCTATAAATTGGGAGATGCAAACATTTTTATTCTAGAGAGGTAGACTCAACTGTGAAGTTCTTCCAACTTTATGGATTTTAAAGTGGCCAGGACAACCTGGTAAGGACCCTTCCATTTTTCGGTTAACTGATCCTCTGGGCTTCCTTTTTACCATGTCTTGAGTAAGACCTGTGTACCTGGACTAACAGGGAAATGATCTGAAACTCCCTTACCTGGCTGAGGCAATATTTTATTATTATATTGGATGATTGCCTGCTGAACTTGTCCCAAATTAATGATGTATTTTAGAGCTTGATTTAAATTTTCATCTAATAGAGAGCTTGTTTTGAGAATAAGCTGACCACAGGTTATTTCAAAGGGGCGAGCTTTAAGTTTCCCTTGAGGCAGCTCTTATGCTTAGTAAAGCAATAGGGAAAAGCTTAATCCATGATTCCTGGGCTTCCTTGCATAATTTAACCAAGGTTCTTTTAAGTGTTTGATTCATTGTCAACCTTCCCAGAGGACTAAGGAAGCCAAGCCGAATGAAATTTGTATATAAATGCCAAGAGTGATAGATAGTACGTTGGTGATCTGGGGGATAAAAGATATTCCAGACTGGAGGAGGAAGTAAACTTTAAGGGGATGAACTAGTGTGAGTTTGGAGACCTCTCTGACCAAGCAACTGGTGGCCTGCCACTGCCCTGTGGCAGTGGGGTGATTCTGGGCTACTGAATTCAATTGCTTTGAAAAGTAAACCTCTGGCCTTTGGATAGGCCCTAACTTCTGAATTAGGATTCCCAGGGCTTGCTCAGACCTCTCTTGTACAACGAAGAAGAAAAGCTTCCACAAATCTAGGAGTCTCAAGACAGGGGCCTGCCATAATACAGATTTTAGGTTTTCATATGCTTGCTGTCAGGCCTTGTCCCAGCGTAATCTTTCTCTTTCTCCATCCTTGAATGAATTTTAAAGGGGTTTGACTATGAAGACAAAGTTTATAATATAAATCTGGCAGAACCTGTGCATTCCCAGAAATCCCCTTAGCTCTCTTCTAGTACCATGTGGTAGTGAAGGAATGACCAGCTTTAGGTCTGAGACAAGCATCCTGGCTCCCTGGGTAAGAATGAATCTTAAGTATTAAACCTGTGTCTGGGAAACATGGGCCTTTGAGGAGATGGCATTATGACCCCATTCAGCCAAGAAGTTTAAAGTTTTAATAGCATTTTCTTGAGAACTATGAAAGTCCTCATTAGCAATAAGCACACTGTCCATGTATTGTAGTAAATTTTCACTGGTAAGTTTAAGCTCTCTGAGGTCTTTTGCCAAGCCTCACCCAAAGAGTGGGGGCTATCCAGAAACCCATAGGGTAGCACTATCTGGGTATACTGTGAAGATTCCTGGTTCTTCGGATGCTTCCATTCAAAGACAAAAATGTAGCTGGAGTTAGGAAGCAGTGGTATACAAAAGAAAGCATCTTTTAGATCCAGCACAGTGTAGAAATGAGTGTACCGAAGGATTTGGGAGAGGATAGTGTATGGATTAGGGACCATAGGATAAATGAGAACAAACTGAGTCATTCACTGTCCTAAGTCATTCTTGAACTAAGTGCTACTCCTCATTTGTGTTTTTTCACAGGCAGGATGGGAGTTTTACAAGAAGGCTGGCCAGTCTGAGTCAGCCTGTACAACAGAAAATTTTCCAGGAGGGGGCTATATCTCCTGTAGGGCTTCTGGCCTCAAAGGGTATTGGTGCTTGCATGGGTAGGGAAGGCCTGGCTAATACTTTATGTTAATAGGCTTTCCATTGATGGCTTGTCCCAGAGTACTGTTATTACCAAATGAACTTTGCCACTCAAGCCACTGTGTCTTCCAGGATGGGGGTAACTTCTGATCTTGGGTAGCCAAAAGGGCCAGTACATGGATCCCCTTCTCAAGGGTGACTGAGACTTGTAGTAAGAGATTCCCCTGGAGGGAAACTGAGGCTCCAACCTTGGATAATAAATCATGATCTATTAAAGGAAGAGAACACTCAGGAACATTCAGGGAGGAATGAGTAATAGCCTTAGATCAAATTTCACAAGTTAAAGGAAAGGTAAACCATCCATTCCAATCACTTCAGTTGGCAGTGGAGAAGTCCCAGAGGTTGGGTCAGAACATAGTAGGTGGCCCCGGTATCCAATAAGAATTCAGATTTTTCTACCTGCAACCTCAATGTTGACCCAAGGCTCCTCAGTGACAATGGCAATGAAACTCTTCAGGATTGCAGCCAGGTAAGCAGTTTGGCCCCCTCAGAAGGAGGGGGTAGACTTCTCATCCAAGAATCTAGCAATAAGAGGAGTGGGCTGAGGAGTTTCATTCTCTCTCAGCTTCCCAGGGTGGGATGGGGAATCCCTTTTTCAGTGCCCTTTCTTACAGTAAGCACATTGGTTGCACCCAGTCCTATTGAAGCTGGTAGAGGTCTGGTTGCCCCATTTGGGTGTATTTCTGTTGCCTAGGGTCAACTCAAGACAGACTTGTAATTATGGCAGCCAGAATTTGTGCCTTCTTTTTAATTCTTTCATCTTTCTTTTATTTGTCTTCCCACTCACGATTGTTAAAAACTTCAAAGGCCTCTGCTAGCAATGTCATCTTTGTGCTCTGGGGGTTAGTTTTCTCCAAATATCTGGCTTTCTCCAAATATCTGGCACAACTTGGGTTATATCTTGGCCAGAAGTGTTTGAACCTCATCAGGCTTTAGGTATAAATAAATATGATTTCTGAAAGGTTGAAGAGCCTATTAAAATACATAGGCAGATATTCATTCCTTTTCTGAGTAATTTTGTTCACTTTGCCATAATTTATTCACTTTTTCTGGTACCTTCTCATTCCCTCTCATATGCAATTGAGAAAATGACCTGTCCTTGACTGGTTTCTTCTATCCTCATAAACCCATTGGGGGTTTTGTTTTGGGACCACTTCATCAGATGCCTGGCAAATGACATGGCCAGGATCAGATCTAGTAATCTCATTTGCATATTCTCCGGCCTTTCTCAAGATCTGAGCCTTCTCATTAGTAATACAAAAATGGTTCAGAACTACTGCAGCATCTTGGCAAGTCAAGGAAAAGGTTAGACCCAACTTAAATAAATTCAACTCTAAATATATCTTTATTTTCCAAGAATCAGCTACACTACTCCTTGCATTGACTTATCACTGAAACGGAGTACCCCCAAGCCATCTCTCCAATTCCATCCATTAGCTCTCAGAGGGCAAAGCAGCCTTGGGCTGGTGGGGAAGTAAAGGCGAGTGCCAGCTTGGAGCCCAACTGGAACCCCATTGGAGATAGCAACAGGGGTTGTTTGAGAGTGAAATTCTGATCCAGCTTGATATGGAAGAGGCTCAGGGTGGGAGGAAGGAGAGCCCACCATGGCAAAGGAGGTGCTGTTCCTGCCTGCCCCTGGAGAGGCATCAAGAAGATGGGATCTAGAGGGTCAATGTCCAAGGCAGATATTGACATCTCTTTCAATTGTTGTTTAAGAGACGCCACACAGGCTCTGTAAATGTCTCAGAGCTGGGATCCTGGTATAATTTCATAAAGACTGGCATATATAGCATTTCAATCCATTTATTAGGATTTCTGCAATACAGATCTTATTATAAACTAGTATAATAACACAAAGATCCCTTATTAGGCCAATTTCTCTTGTTTCCGCAAGGGATGCTGAGGCCAAGCAACATGACAGAGAACCATCAGTTTCTTTTTTAGATTATCCAAATTAAACTGATCCCAATTACGAGGATGTATTATATGGGGGAATCTTTTGCAACATTTGTATTGTTTTCCATAATATAGCTCATGTCCTATAATCAAGGGGCCTGACAAGGGTTGGGATCCCCAATTATTACAATTATTACAGTTGTAATACTCCTCCTGGTCTCATTCAGTCCAGGACCTCAATTTCTTAATGAGGGCCAAGCAAGACAGGGAGGGTGTGGGAAGGGTATCTGAGTGAGGGGGCTTGAGAGCCTCTAGTTCTTGAATTTTGGATGATAACCCTCAAAATCTAATAGACTACATATTTTGTACCAGCTCCAAATAGAATTTACTCTTACTCCACATTCGTTGACATACTCTGTAACAAGGGATGAGGTGATGGACCAGAAAAACGAAAAGAGGAAAGCGGTGATTTGTCCTAGAGAGTAATGCCTTCTCCTGGGAATTGTGAAAAGTCATGTCACATATGCAACAAGGAACAGTGAGGAAACACATTTTTGCTAGACAAATGACAAAAGAAATTGCAACTTATGGACCCCACAAAGAAGACAAAAGTTGACATAAGTACTGAGAGCTTTCAAAGTTGGAGAAAAAAACATAAAATCCAGGTTGCCAGCTCCTTTTTAGCTAGTCCAGGAACAGGGGATAATTCCCCAGTTCAATACCAGATAAATGAACCAGAGTCACTCCAGCTACCTAAACAGAACAGAAGATAGGTAAACAGGAGTCACTCCTTTTCCCCAAACAGAAACTGAAACCAGGGCTCCATGAGCCAATATACTAAACACCAGGACTCCTGAGGAGTCAAAACAGATGACAAAGGGAAGGTGAAGGGAAAAGAAAGAAAGGAGAGACAAGAAGGAAGATAGAGGGAAGAAGAAAGGGAACAGCGACCCACCTAGAGTCCAGACCTGACTCACCAAGGCACCAATGCAAAACAATAGTCCAGAATGGCCACTTTTGTTCATGTCCTGTCAGTTGCCTCCGTCCTCTGGCCAATCACACTTACTACCATAGGTCCTAAAAGAAGTGTCCCATCTGGAGTGCCAGGAAACAGTACCAGAGCCCTAGACTCTTACCATCTCTCCGAATAGAAATCAGGAAAGCTCACCAAATATAGCAGCAAAGGAAATGGTATTCAGCTTGTGTACAAGGGAACCAGCATTGAGAAAGGAAAAGAAATGGGCTGCTCCCCGAGGATAGTGTGTGGGTTAGTTGTATAGGGTCTTTCTATAGGGAAGGGTTGCATCAGGGCATATATAGGAGGAGTTTTTCTAGTTTTTGTGCCATGGCTCAACATGTTCCATACGTCATATATAGCATTAGTTTTTTATGAATAAATATCCAACCCGGGGCGTGATTTTTAGCATTAAAATTAAGAAAGGGTACCTATAGTTTAGAGAAATCTGTGTTTACAGGGCTCTTGGGAAGTTTCTAACCCCTGAAATAGGAGTTTGCAGTTAATATCCTCTTGGGTCTTCTGTTATTGATTGAAAGTTATATAAGCTCAAGCTTGAGTGAAGGGGTTTTATCCTTTTCCTCCAAATCATCTTAAAATAGGGAATCAACCAGCCTGCCTACCTGTCTCAGTGTTATAGTAGGCAAAGATCTATCAGATATGAAGAATAATCATTTAAAAAGATTGTATTTCATTAGATATTTAAAACTATTTTTATTTGAGACATTAAGAAAATGAAAAGGGAAGTCACAAATTGAGAGTAATATTTTAAATTATATAGTAACAAAATATTGTACTCAGAATATATAAATAATAAATAAAGTAAAATCTGGACAAATATTTTAGTAAGCACTTTTCAAATATGTATATGTGTATATATATGTTTGTATATATATGTGTATGTGTGTAATATATATAAAGTGGACATAATTATGTGGGAAAAGTTTTACATGGTTAGTAATTAAGGCAATACGTATTAAAACCACATTGAGATACCACTGTACACCAACTTTAATGGCTAAAAATAAAGTGAGTGATAATACTGCTAGCAAGATGTAAAACGACTGGAATGTGAATATATTAGTGTTAGGACTGGAGATTAGTACATCAACTTTCTTTTTTTTTTCTTTTTTTTTTTTATTATACTTTAAGTTCTAGGGTACATGTGCATAACGTGCAGGTTTGTTACATATGTATACTTATGCCATGTTGGTGTGCTGTACCCATCAACTCGTCAGCACCCATCAATTCATCATTTATATCATGTATAACTCCCCAAGGCAATCCCTCCCTCCTCCCCCCTCCCCATGATAGGCCCCAGTGTGTGATGTTCCCCTTCCCGAGTCCAAGTGATCTCATTGTTCAGTTCCCACCTATGAGTGAGAACATGCGGTGTTTGGTTTTCTCTTCTTGTGATAGTTTGCTAAGAATGATGGTTTCCAGCTGCATCCATGTCCCTACAAAGGAC
>NW_016809886.1:1063888-1066995 GCF_001698545.2 Rhinopithecus bieti | reverse complement strand
ATTAAAGTAAATTTTTTACATATTACAATAATGTAAAATGTGACATATACTTAACTCTGTAAATGATGCCACAATCATTGTATCAAAGTATTTAAAGCTAAACACAAAAAATTAGATGATAACACAGATTAATTTTAAGGAGTAAGATTGTTTAAAATTATAAAACACCTAGTAGAGCAGAAAGTTATATATTACAGTTTTGAAAAATAAAGTCAATTTAATCAGGTAATTATTTAATCTTTAGGCATATTTTAAAATAAGATTAGAGATATATAATAAAATGTCTGAAATAAATTATGCATTTTCAAGGATAAAACTTTATCAAGAAAATAAAAACATTATCACAAATCACCCAAGTACATTTTCAATGGGAAACATAGATTTTAAGTTGTGAAATCACTATATTCTTAAATGTAGTCTTATCTTGGAACATAAAACATAGAAGCAAACACTAAAATTTATTTAATAACTTTCTCACATTTATAAATTTGAATAAATTATTCAGAAGCAAAGTTCCTTGATGTAAGCATCATAAGCAGAGGAGGGGTTTATGGTTTTTGTATTTTGTAAACTAATGTTTTCCCTAGTCTAAGTTATTTTGTAATTCTGTGAATAAAACAATACCTGCAAATGACATTTGCTTTGCTGACCCATTAACTATAATTTTCTCAGTGTTAGTTTGTAGCTCACACAAATCCATATGTGTATATAAAAACTTTTTAATATTTCTCTTCAAAACTATACTTTTAAGTGTCATGTCTTGGGAACATTGGCATTTGTTACCTCTAACAATCAAGAAATATAAATTTCAACTTTGTACTTTTTGCTACTCACCAATATTTGTTTATTATAATGGAAAACAGTGCATCGTGCATGGTTATCAAAACATTATTACATAAGAGTAATTGAAAAATACATACAATTTCCTTGTATGCATTTATTCATTTAATCTCAAGGACATTTCAATAGTGAAATAAGCCAGACACAGAAAGAGAAATACTGTATAATCTCACTTATATGTGAAATCTGAAATAGATGCATAGAGACAGGGAGCAGAATGCTGCTTGACAGGGGCTGGAAGGAGGGGAAAAGGGGGAGATGATAGTCAAAAGTCACATAGTTTCAGTTATAGAAGATAAGTTCTGGATACCTACTATTCCATAATGTCTAGAGCTAACAATACTGTATTGTATAGCAAGTCCTCACTTAATGCTCTCAATGGGTTCTTAAAAATTGCAACTTTAAGCAAAATGACATAGAAGAAAACCAATTTTACCATAGGCTAATTGATATAAACAAGAGTTAAGTGGCTACCACATATTTGTGGTCACGAAAACATCACCAATCTTCTAATAAAGACTCAAAAAACTTTAATATTAAACATTGAAATAAATGTGAGCTATACATTTAAGGAAGAGTAATAAAAACAAGGAAGATAATTAGGTACAAAATTTTTGGTTAATCAGTGAGCAATGGCAGTTGCAGTGGTGGTGGATTAAATAAAGGGATAAATGTTGGCAAAACAAAAATTGTAAGGAGCGCCTCTTATTTCCACAATGTTAAACAATCAGAAATAGAGCAGGCTCACTGAGCACTTTTATACTGCAGTGTTTATTGTCATGCATTTGATTCATTCACTGATTTTCCAACCTGCTTCTTCCAGTTGAGAGTCCTGGGTGGCCATAGCCCATTCCAGCAGCTTTGGACTCCTGGTAGAACCAGCCCTGGACAGGATGCCACCTCATTACAGGGTGCACTCACACACGCACCCACACTCACTCATGCAGTCACAATGTAGACGTGGTAATTCACTTCACATGTACATCTTTGGGATGTGGGAGGAAACTGGAGCATCTGGAGAAAACCCACGCAGAAAGAGAAAGTGCAAACTCTACATCAAGCTCCAAGTTCAGCTTTTGGACTCTGGGACTTGCACCAGTGGTTTGCCGGGGACTCTTGGGCCTTCGGCTACAGACGGAAGGCTGCACTGTCGGCTTCCCTACTTGTGAGGTTTTGGGACTCGGACTGGCTTCCTTGTTCCTCAGCTTGCAGATGGTCTATTGTGGGACTTCACCTTGTGATCGTGTAAGTCAATTCTCCTTAATAAACTCCCTTTCATATACACATATATCCTATTACTTCTGTCCCTTTACAGAACCCTGACTAATACAGTGTTCTTAACACACACACACAAACACACAAATACAGACACACACACACACACACACGTATACAATAATAATGATATTAATAATGAAGAGGCTGAGAGGAAACTTTTGGAGGTGATATGTTTATGGCCTTGATGAAGGTAGTGGTTTCACAGTTGTATACTTATCCTCAAACTCATTGGAATTATATACCCTAAATATGTACCATTAATTTAGAATGAATTCATATCATTTAGCTAATATTCATGTGTAGCACATGCCTAGTTCTGTATTAAATACTGGGCATGTCTTTATGGAAAAAATAAATCTCTGCCTTCATTGGAATTTATACCCTAATGGAGAGAAATACTGTCAAGTATTTGATATGTATTCATATAATTTTTCCTCCATACTTTTTTTCATTTTTAATTGGAATCATATCATACAGAAAGTACTGGAACTATTTTTTGATACTGTATTATGACATCAAATATCTTAATATGTGACTATTACATGCTGAAATATTCTTTTGGTGTTATATATTGATACATTATGATTTTCTTAACAAACTAGTTGTCAATAATTACTATTATAAAAATAAAGCTGAATATTTCCTTAAGAGAAATTATCTTCTTACTGCAAAAGCCTGTTTCCTGATTGAGAAAATCTTCTGGACCTTTTTAAACAAGCTCAGTAATCCTTACATATTTTCTTACTTAGCTCTGATTTTTCTTTTTTCTTGTTAGCTATTTTAAATCTTTTCTGAAATCTTTAAACTTCCCAGTTGACTTACATCTTGCTTTATACACAAAACAGAATCAATCAGGTAAGAAATCAATCCTCTCACTAACCAAACAGTGACTTATCTCTATAGGCACCTATATTTTTAGATTTCCCTCCTTTTACAATTGAAAAGTTTATTTGGCTCTTTTTTTTTTTTTTTTTTTTTTTTTTTTTTTT
>NW_016809886.1:988540-1061427 GCF_001698545.2 Rhinopithecus bieti | reverse complement strand
TATATAATATATAAGTAAACATGTATATATTTCTTTGCCTTTCACATTATCTCTGTCGGTTTTTTCAATTTCTATTGATCTATATTTAATTTTAAATTTAAGGCTTTTCAGTTTTAAAATTTTCATCTTTTTTTTGATTTTTTGATGCCACTGTTTATGTCTGCTTATATTTTGTGCATTTAAAGAACAAAATTATTTGGTTCAAGGAAGGATGCTCATGCTTTTTCTAGTTGAATAAAACAGAAAATACCGGTTTTGCAAATTGCTGGGCCCTTTCTTCTTAAATATCTGTGAACGTCAAGTTATAAACTATTAAAAACTGAATTCTTAGCTTCCTTACACTTTTGTATCACCTGGAAACTTTAGGTGTTTATACACACACACATACACACACACACAGTTTATATAAATATATGTAGAAATACATATATATGTTGTATATACACACATATATATGGCATTAAACATAATGTTTGAAATAACTATACATTGTGGAATAATTAAATCAAACTATTTAATGCACACATTACCTCACATACTTACTTTTTTATTATGAGAACACTTAAAATCTACACTTTCAGCAATTTTCAAGTATACAATATGTTGTTATTAACTCTATTCACCATGTTGTGCAATAGATTTCTTGAAATTTCTCTTCCTGTCTAAAATTTTGGAGCCTTTGAACATCTGATTTTTCTTTGTATCTTGTAACATTGGATTCAAGATCATTTGTAACATTGGATTCAAGATCATTTGTTTTGCTAATTTGAGCATTTTTTTAAAAATGGTTTAAAATATTAGATATTTATAGCATCTGTGTCATCTTGGTGTTTGTAGCCTATTTATTTTTCCTATGTGAGTTGATTTTTTCCTGGTTCTTCATATAATGAGCAAATTTGTATACTATCAACATTTTGTTTATTTTCATTATAAGACTCTGGGTCCAGTTTAAAGTCTATACATAATGTTGGTAATTTTATTTTTGCAGAATATTGATCTGTTTACTTTTGAGTTTCAAGATCCAACCTGCCTTCTATGGCCTATGGTTCCAGTACCAGTTCAGTTTTCAAAAACATTGTAGTGTTCTTTCTTTCTATTATCTTTGTGTCACCCAGTAGATTGTGACCTATTAATTATTACAGTTCTCACAATCTTTGGTCCCTGTTAAGATCTTATATATATATATACATGCAGCTCAGGGTTAAACCTTGAGGTTCATAAAAATAATTGTATTGGATTGCTTTCAGGAGTTCTTCCATCTTCATCATCCCTTCCAGATTTTGCTGTCCCCTGTAGATCCCCTTTCTGGCCACCTGAGTATAAACTTGAGGTTTTGGACACTCTTCCATATCCTTTCATGTTTGGTACAACATTCATGTCCAAAGGTTGGAGGCAAAAGAAAATGGAAACAAAGCAATTAGTGTTACTCCCACATTCACAGAATCACATCTCTGAGAGAAAGTTTTTCCTCTGAGTTGATTCCTATTGACCTGTTATAGGGCTTCTACTACCTCTGTGAGATTGCTGGGCAGATGGGTAGGAGAGAATGGATAAATGGGAGTAAAGAAAAATAATTGAATTTCTGCACACCAAATATTAGGATTTACTTTTTTGACTCCTGAAGTCAGAACTAGAGGAAAATAACTGTGTGCCGTTGTGTACATTTCTAGGTTGCTGACTGTGCTACAGTCAGGGTGAGAGATACTGGAGGGAAGGCATGGTAAACTCACTGCCAGTTTGGTAGTACATTGGATTTTCATGTTAATTGCTGAACCACCCACTGCTGTTTACTTTTCTTAGTCCTCATATTGTTGCTGCCTGTATCCTGCCCAGATTCTATAGTTGTATTCAGAGGGAGAGTAGAGTTGACATATACAAAATCCACATTGCCCCCAAACAGAATTCCAGGATACTGTTTATTAGGCTGGAATATCATTCATAATATACTCACTTAAAACCTCCAAAGCTATCAATCCTTTTGGATTCTAGACATATTATAAACACTTTTCAAATTGTGGTGCTGGACAGTAATATCTGCTTTTCAAGTTTACATTTTATTTAGAATAAGGCTTTAGTGTTTTTTTTTTTTCCCCCAAAAGCCAAATATCTTAGCTCTCATCTTAGAGTTTGTCCTGAACCAATATAATAGAAATAGCTAGAGTTGCCACACCCTACCTCAAACCCCATATTCACAGTTAACTGAGATATGCAATGTAAATAATTAAGTCTATTATATGGAAAATAAAAATCAGCATGTCCTTTTGAAGGGCTTAAAATATCCAAATCTCCACAAGTTTCTGGGTTTTCTCATATCACAGTAGTATCTTCCACAGTTTTATCCATAGTCATCAGTCAAAGTAAGTTTACAATAAAAAATAGATTTTGTAAGTCAGCAAGACAAACGATTAACTAACATTTACCCATCTTGAATTACCCTTGACTTAGGGCAATAAATTCTGTGTTCATCATTTCTGGCTTTTAAACATTCTATCATGAACAACAACGAAAAGTATCTAAACTATTCTGACATTCTGATATTTCTATTAATTCATTTAAATTTCAGCATCAGCCTAAAATAGTCTGAGGCCCAACATACCACAGGTGAAGTACAGCTTTATAATTGTGGGTCAAAAATAATTTGCTATATTCAGCTAGGTATTACAGGATCAATATTACCACCAAACAAACTTATCATCAACCAATACCTCAATCATTAGATATAAGACTTGAACCATTCAACTTTCAACTATCAATTTAAGTAATAGGGAAGATTTTTTTTATTTATATCATTTATTATAGTGGCCAGTGGTGGTGGGTTCTGTGATGAACAGCCTCACTAATAACAAATGCATTGAGGAATAATCCCTCTTACCAAAGGAAGGATTTATAGGCATATAAAGCAACATTTACTAGTCAATATTCTCTATTTAATCTGCTATTTTGTGCTGAAGGAATGTTTAAAGATTTCTCATTAATTTTCTGGTTTTGTTGGTGATTGTTAATTTTTCCCTATAAAAAACTAAGACTATAAAGAATAATAATATCTATGCCCCAACCTATTATATCTTCACTGATACTACTCAATGTATTATAAATATTCTTTGTTTTCAGATTGAATCATTGCTGTGTCTAAGAGCTACACCTGATATTCTTTCTATGACTACACTTCCTGAAGTGCAGATTCCTTGAAGTGGAATATCTCTGTATCACCTACATTTTGTCCATTTACTGTGATATAATATTAAAATATTTTGGTTATTCACAAATACTCTGGAACATAAAGTTAATTATAGTAAAACCAGAGTGCAGGTGGTCAAAATGATACATATACATTTTGCCATTTGATATATACAGCTTGAGTAACATAGATATTCTAATATATCTGGGGGCACTCAATAAACTTATCCCTTTCCACTGGAGTATCAGAGGAGCTAATATTTGCAGAAAGGAAAATTCTGAAGCTTCCTTTTCTCTCACCATGTGGTGAAAGATTAAGGCATTTACATTTAAAAAAGTCTATTTATATTTTTGATGGTTTTCTATTAAAACCTTTCCAAAACAGCTCTTATCTACTTTGTGCTGAGAGAAATTTTAATGTGATATATCCTTGTATTATCATCCAACTGTCCCACTGTTACTGGTTCTTAAACTGCAGAGCTGTGCATCCCAAATGAAAGCAGAGATTAAGCTCTGCTATAATATTCTTTCTTGATTAGTACCCTGACCCCTAGTGTCTTTTTTTTTTTTTAGATTGCAAAATGAAAATAAACATTGTATATATTTATGGTGTAGATAACATGATGTTTTGATATATGTATACATTGTGTAATGGCTAAATCAAACTCCTTAACGTATTTATTATCTCACATGGTTATTTTCTACAGTAAAAGTACTTAAAATCCACTCTCTTAGCAATTTTCAAATATATAACATACTGTTATTAACTGTCCTCACCATGATGTGCAATTGAGATCTTGAACTTTTCTTAACTAACTGATATTTTGTGTCATTTGACCAACGTCACTCAGTCTCTCTACCCCCAGCATTAGGTTAACCACCATATTACTCTCTGTTTCTTTGATATTCAACTTTTTTGCATTCCATATATAGGTCAAGTCATACAGGATTTTTCTTTCTATGCCTGGCTTATTTCATTTAACATAAATATTTTCTGGGTTCATCCAGGTTGTTGCAAAAGACAGAATGATCTTCTTGGTGAGGGTCAACAGTATTTCATTATATATATACAGGCTGCATTTTATTCACTCATTCTTCTGTTGTTGGGCACCTTGTTTCCGTATCATGGCTGTTGTGAATAATGCTGCAGTGAACAGCAGAGTGCAGAATAATGCTGCAGTGAAAAGGCGAGTGTAGATATTTCTCTGACATACTGATTTTATTTTCTTTGGATGTATTCCTAGGAGTGAGACTCCTGGATTATTGTGTGAACTCTTGTTTTTCTTGAAGATGCTATTACAGAACAATCAACTTATTTTGCTGATACTCTTTTGACCCTTCTCAGCACAAGTACTTGTCTTTTAATGAAAGGTGTATTATTAGTTAATGGATGCTTATGGCCAGCCTTATCTTATTCAAATAACCAAGGGGTGGGTCTCCCATCCTCCTGATATGGTCCTAGTAGAAATTTGATTAAATTAAAGAAACATCTATGTCAGGAGAATTAGGCACACGTTTTAAATAGGATGTGTAGCCATCTTGTTAAATTTTCATATAAAAAAAGCCATTTTATTTCATCATTTATATGTTTCCCTGAACAGAAATGTATCATATTCTAGATGTCCTAAACTGTTTATGAAAAGAAACCTGCAACTAATTGTTTCTATTTGTTAATGTATGAGAAGAAAATACCTAGATAGATTTTTCGTCAAATCTGGAGAGTATGATTGAGATGATCTAATTTTAAACACAGAATATAGACATTATACAAAATGTACTTTGACAAGCTCAGAAGGGGGTCACTTTGGAGATAGGCAGTCACCAATAAAATAAATGAAATCCAGGTGCAATAAGAGATTCATTTGAATGCAAAGTAGGAAAGCCAAGACTTAAATAAAGAATTCATTAAAACAAAGTAAATAATAATTTTAAATATCAAAACATTGAACATGATGACACTTAGAATAGCAGATATTAACTCGTGAACAAGTTAATTCTCAACAAGCAACTCTATGCTGCATGTTTTAGAGTGAGTATACTCAGGCATTAATGTATATTGTATATCTATATTTTATCTATATGTAATGTATATTACAAGATTTAATGTATATTGTATATCTATAATGTATATTGTATAATCATATTTTATGTAGATATACAATATATCATATTTTCTTATTGTTTGAGGATATTACAAAAAGAAAATGCAGTGTTAAAATAAGGAACGCAAATGATAAATCTCCTGTGTAATGAAGTGCCAAAATGTTGTTAATGCTTCATTATACTTCCCTGATATTAATGCAAGTTACGTAAAATCTTCATTTCTAAAGATATATCTGTAATTGGCTTGCTTTAAAGATGATATTTGCATAAGCACAATACAAAAACAACTATTTTTGTTTTAGCAGAAATTTTATACTCATTTTATGCCCCTATTACTAACATTTCGCAGGATTTATCACAAATATATATATAGCTCCAACTTCCCAGAGAGGCTGTGCTTACTTCCTTGCTTTAATGACTATTTCTCTTTCAAATGGATTTATTAACAGAAATAAATAGACTCTTAACAGATGGTTGTCAGAAATCTGCTTACTTCAATAAAATAATTGAGAGTTAACAAACATTTGCAGCTTGATGTGGCATAAAGCATCATTGTATTAAGTTGCCATAAGGAATCAAACACACAGAACACTTTAAAAAGATAACTCATGTTTATGTAGTTTTGATTTCAGCAATATTAAGCACATAAAGTACATGTGCAAATGACATACCCCAAACTATAAATAACAGTCACTAAATAACCGCTATAATCTTTGAAGCTTACATAAACTCTGCTGAAACGACTGTAAAAATAGGATCAGGTGAAGCCAAAAGAGGAGAAGATTAACTGTAGTTTTTACTCAGAAAAATAATAAGCCAAATGTCTGAATATTTATGATTGATTTTCCTGAAAACTTTTTCTCCAAACCTTCTGTATCATAAAATAAATAACTTTAAAAATATCCAAGTATTTCAACTGCAATAAAAAGTGTCAGATGAAATGCAATATTAATCTTTCTATACTATATTAAAATTCTGTGTCACTAGTATTATGTCATTGCAGCATGTGAAGGTAAGGCATTATGATTAAGATAAAGCAGAGCTAGATAAACTAAACATTTAATGGGGACGATGTTTAAACTTAGATTTTTTTTTAACTGCTGTAGAAAATTAAGACACAAACTAAGAAATACCACATGAAGGAATGAGTATACTGTTTCTACTTCTAGAAAATGTATGATCTTTCTTTCTGAACTGAGAGATAAACTATCCATTCTCCGTGATTCTATGATTTGTTCCCAATTCATTCACCTGAACACCAATTTAGTCTATTATGTATTATATATGTTAACATATGCATACCTCCATATTGTTAGTGTATTTAGTTTAATAATTTCAAATTATCCTATTAGTCTGCAAGCTACATTAGATTATACTGATCATACTTACTAATGCCTCAACAAAAAAGTTGGAGTGTAAGAATAAATCATTGGAATGGATATATGGGGAAAATCTTTTACAATATTTTGAAATATAATTTATAAAGTTTATTTTTCTGTAAAAGAAATTATAAAAATAAATTATTTTGCTGAAATTACACATTAGAACTGTTTGCTTTATATTTTATAAGGCTAAATATAGCCCAAATCTATAAATACAGTATTTGCTAATTAATCTGACTACTAAAAATGGAGTTAGTCGTCTCTCATCCTTTAATTAGGTCAAAAAATAGAACCAATTTGAAAAGCTGAAATTTCTGATGGTGCTTGATTTCAATATGTTTTAAAATATCATTCAGAGGATCGGATCTAGTATTTTAACTGATTTTGTTTTAAGTATGGTCAAAAATGATCTTTCAAAGTACTAGCTGGTAAATACACATTTAATTTTTAATATTTGATTATTTTTCTCCTGGCATTGATCATGTATCTTGCATGGAAGGAATTGAAATGTTAAAGGAACTAGAGAGCCATGCACTAGTGATTTTATCTGAGTGAATGAGTAGAGCAGTACCCACCTCTGCTGTCAGACACAATTACAATCATTTATGCCAGTGAAAGTGGTAGTTTGTGGGACGGCATCCACATATTGTGGCATGGAGACCCAAAATTTCTTCCTGTCTTTGGGTTAAGGAAATGTCATAGAGCAGAACTCCCTCCCTTTACACAGAAAGAATTATTTAATATTACCTCTTACTTTTTTTACTTCATTTTTGTGAGAATCAGTATAATAAACTCATATTTAGATCTATTTCAGAGAAGATATACTTAGTCCAATTATTCCTCGAAAAACCCTTTATGTTAATGTCTTATACATAATATTAAAAATATTTCCAGTTAATGATTTATGTTGAATGATTTCTCTCTTGGCAAGGTAGGCAGCACAAACACATCACACAAACACACACACACACACACACAAATACACAAGAAATAAAACCTTAAAAAGAAGATACATTTTGATGACAGAAAATAAGTCAGGAAGACCTATGTTTTTTCACATGCCAAAGACAGATGTCATAACAGAACATGGATTTGGCCAGTAAGAGATCGCGTTTACAGAAATAAAATGAAGGTTGACCAAGGTCAAATATGGCAAAGATATGCTGATCATTGACTCCTTCCAAAAATGTCTGATGGTTAGTAGAGGCTCAAGGAATGAACAAATGTAAATGGAGGCAATTCCCTATTGGAAAAAGACAATATACCAAACTAAATGTATTAATTTTGTTTTCTCCTTGGTTTTCTTGGGCCATGTTTGTGCAATTTCTTACAGGTTGTGCCTACTAGCTATAGTTGAGTTTAATGTATATCACTTTAGCAATAGGAATTAGATAATTTTTTATTTTAATAGTTTTTTTTAGATGATATTTGCATAAGCACAATACAAATACAACTATTTTTGTTTTAGCAGAAATTTTATACTCATTTTATGCCCTTATTACTAACATTTCACAGGATTTGTCACAAATATATATATAGCTCCAACTTCCCAGAGAGGCTGTGCTTACTTCCTTGCTTTAATGACTATTTCTCTTTCAAATGGATTTATTAACAGAAATAAATAGACTCTTAACAGATGGTTGTCAGAAATCTGCTTACTTCAATAAAATAATTGAGAGTTAACAAACATTTGCAGCTTGATGTGGCATAAAGCATCATTGTATTAAGTTGCCATAAGGAATCAAACACACAGAACACTTTAAAAGATAACTCATGTTTATGTAGTTTTGATTTCAGCAATATTAAGCACATAAAGTACATGTGCAAATGACATACCCCAAACTATAAATAACAGTCACTAAATAACCGCTATAATCTTTGAAGCTTACATAAACTCTGCTGAAACGACTGTAAAATAGGATCAGGTGAAGCCAAAAGAGGAGAAGATTAACTGTAGTTTTACTCAGAAAATAATAAGCCAAATGTCTGAATATTTATGATTGATTTTCCTGAAAACTTTTCTCCAAACCTTCTGTATCATAAAATAAATAACTTTAAAATATCCAAGTATTTCAACTGCAATAAAAGTGTCAGATGAAATGCAATATTAATCTTTCTATACTATATTAAAATTCTGTGTCACTAGTATTATGTCATTGCAGCATGTGAAGGTAAGGCATTATGATTAAGATAAAGCAGAGCTAGATAAACTAAACATTTAATGGGGACGATGTTTAAACTTAGATTTTTTTTTAACTGCTGTAGAAAATTAAGACACAAACTAAGAAATACCACATGAAGGAATGAGTATACTGTTTCTACTTCTAGAAAATGTATGATCTTTCTTTCTGAACTGAGAGATAAACTATCCATTCTCCGTGATTCTATGATTTGTTCCCAATTCATTCACCTGAACACCAATTTAGTCTATTATGTATTATATATGTTAACATATGCATACCTCCATATTGTTAGTGTATTTAGTTTAATAATTTCAAATTATCCTATTAGTCTGCAAGCTACATTAGATTATACTGATCATACTTACTAATGCCTCAACAAAAAAGTTGGAGTGTAAGAATAAATCATTGGAATGGATATATGGGGAAAATCTTTTACAATATTTTGAAATATAATTTATAAAGTTTATTTTCTGTAAAAGAAATTATAAAATAAATTATTTTGCTGAAATTACACATTAGAACTGTTTGCTTTATATTTTATAAGGCTAAATATAGCCCAAATCTATAAATACAGTATTTGCTAATTAATCTGACTACTAAAATGGAGTTAGTCGTCTCTCATCCTTTAATTAGGTCAAAAAATAGAACCAATTTGAAAAGCTGAAATTTCTGATGGTGCTTGATTTCAATATGTTTTAAAATATCATTCAGAGGATCGGATCTAGTATTTTAACTGATTTTGTTTTAAGTATGGTCAAAATGATCTTTCAAAGTACTAGCTGGTAAATACACATTTAATTTTAATATTTGATTATTTTCTCCTGGCATTGATCATGTATCTTGCATGGAAGGAATTGAAATGTTAAAGGAACTAGAGAGCCATGCACTAGTGATTTTATCTGAGTGAATGAGTAGAGCAGTACCCACCTCTGCTGTCAGACACAATTACAATCATTTATGCCAGTGAAAGTGGTAGTTTGTGGGACGGCATCCACATATTGTGGCATGGAGACCCAAAATTTCTTCCTGTCTTTGGGTTAAGGAAATGTCATAGAGCAGAACTCCCTCCCTTTACACAGAAAGAATTATTTAATATTACCTCTTACTTTTTTTACTTCATTTTGTGAGAATCAGTATAATAAACTCATATTTAGATCTATTTCAGAGAAGATATACTTAGTCCAATTATTCCTCGAAAACCCTTTATGTTAATGTCTTATACATAATATTAAAATATTTCCAGTTAATGATTTATGTTGAATGATTTCTCTCTTGGCAAGGTAGGCAGCACAAACACATCACACAAACACACACACACACACACACAAATACACAAGAAATAAAACCTTAAAAGAAGATACATTTTGATGACAGAAAATAAGTCAGGAAGACCTATGTTTTTTCACATGCCAAAGACAGATGTCATAACAGAACATGGATTTGGCCAGTAAGAGATCGCGTTTACAGAAATAAAATGAAGGTTGACCAAGGTCAAATATGGCAAAGATATGCTGATCATTGACTCCTTCCAAAATGTCTGATGGTTAGTAGAGGCTCAAGGAATGAACAAATGTAAATGGAGGCAATTCCCTATTGGAAAAGACAATATACCAAACTAAATGTATTAATTTTGTTTTCTCCTTGGTTTTCTTGGGCCATGTTTGTGCAATTTCTTACAGGTTGTGCCTACTAGCTATAGTTGAGTTTAATGTATATCACTTTAGCAATAGGAATTAGATAATTTTTTATTTTAATAGTTTTTTTAAATTAGTATTTTATGAAATGTATGTCATTTGTATTTATGAAATACATGTCTTTTTAACTTGGAAAATAAATCACACTTGTTTCAAATGATGAACAATCTAGTCTGCTTTCAGTGAACAGGCAGAGAAATAGTTCTGTAATCCAATATTTAGGATAGAGAAAAGTTTAAAATATTTACCATAAATGATGATAATAATTTTCTATTAGAAATATGTATCCTCCTCCATATTATTACTAACATTTTAGTAGTAATAGTATAAATTTAGTGGAGAGATTTTCACAATATAAGTAAAACCTGCAATTAATATACTAAAGTTTAAATAAACAAATCCTGCAGTACTTTTAAAAATTCTTCTCTATTTGTGGGTGATAAAAGTAAAAAACATAAAAGTAAATACTGAAAACTTATTACCTCTATCATTAAAAGCTTTAAAGTTTGACTTCTATAGACATACTTGGAAATGTTCCTGATTAAAACAAAATAATTCTCAAAATATATTTTCTGAATGATGTAGGCAGTTGCTATATTAAAAATAGACAAAAACATTAAAATTCTGCCTGAATATGAAAAGAGTTAGGTGAAAAAATTATGTAACTTTAAATATTTGAAATATCTTCTACAAATTATTTATGACTATAAAATATCTTGGATATTATATTTTTAAATTATTCAATATATATGAAATAAATGACACTTTCAGGCACTCATATTAGTGTGAAGTAGTTTACTTCAATTTGTTTCTTTCTGTTATGCATTGTTTTTGTTTGATCAAATTATTTTTAATATCTTTTTTACTTTCTATTTTCATTTTTTCTGTTTTACTAATTGTATTGTTTGCACTATCCATTTTAATATGTATCATTAACTTACCACAATCTACCTAATACCTGATTTTAAGTTCTTTTCTAATGATTCCAATATCTGGGTCATGTTGGAGTCTATTTTGATGGTGCTTTATTTTTAATATTTTATTGTTAGTAGTAATGGCAACAGTAGTTACATTTTCCTACTTCTTTACACTTTTTATTTTGTTAATTTAATATTTGACGTTGTGGATGCTGTTGTCTAACAAGCCTGAATTATTATTTTGTTTTAGGTATTGTGTATTGTTCTGTTATGTTATGGTATTGTTATGACAGGAGGTCATATTACTGATGAATCTGCTTCATCTATTCAGGTATGTTTTTATTTTTGTAAAGATTGATCATATTCAGTTTTGTCTTATAAATAGACATATAACTTAGATTATGGCCTTTACTTAATTTGCCTTTTGCTTGTCACACCCAAATTCCTGAGATGTTAAGCAAGGTCTCTTCACTTTGACTAGCATGGAACTCCAATGTCCCCATCACTGCATGAATCCTGGCATTTCTGTTATCTGTCAGTTGCACAGTATCTTATTTCTGCTAATCTGAATCTTCCCTGGTACATACAAAACCTGCCTCTTAATGACTAAACCACAAGAAGCTTAGTCACAGGCTTCTACCATTCCTCTTGGAGAATTCACCCATCTAGTTGTCTGTCCCCAAGTTCCAGGAACTTCAGTGATCCTGAACTCTAGTCTCTGCCTGTTTAGTTAAGTTCAGCTCTACTTGGACTCTACCTCCCTACCCAGCCTGATGATCAGAAAGCCGGGGCAAACATGCATTGACCTTGTGTGTCTCTCCGCTATCAAACATCATATTTTGTATTGGCTACTTTCAATCTTTTTAAACAATCGTCTCATATATTTCATGAAGTTGCTTTTTATTTATTTATTTATTTATATTTTTTTTGAGACGGGGAGTCTCACTCTGTCCTCCAGACTGGAGTGCAGTGGCGCCATCTTGGCTCCCTGCGACCTCTGCCTCCCCAGTTCAAGCTCTTCTGCCTCAGCCTCCCGATTAGCTGAGATTACAGGTGCCCGCCACCACGCCTGGCTAATGTTTTTGTAGTTTTGGTAGAGATGGGGTTTCACCATGTTAGTAAGTAAAGAAGCTTTACTTATAAATTTAGTAAAGCTTCTTAAAAGCATGTTTATTTGTGAAGTTTATTATTGTCAGGAAACAAGGAGCTGCAAATAGCAAGGAAGGAACAATAGAATGAACCCACTGGCACTGAGTTAAAAGCAGATATGAATATGAACAAGTATATGTGGTTACATAGATATATAACTATGTAAGGATATAAGGATATGCATTTATGCAAGGGCTAGTATGCATACATATAACCTCTTCCTTTCTTTGCTGCAAGGGTCTAGAAGCAGTGATACTCAAATAGCAAGAAACATACATAGTGCCTAGATCTTGGTTTCTAAGGATGGAGTTCCAAAACAAAACAAGAAAAAAAGTGAACAATGAAATGATTGTTTGATTGTAAGGTTGAATCATATAAAACACAGTTTTTTTGTTTTTTGTTTTTTGTTTTCTAAGACAGTATCTCGCTCTGTTGCACAGGTTGGAGTGCAGCGGCGCAATCTCCGCTCACTGTAAGCTCCACCTCCTGAATTCATGACATTCTCCTGCCTCAGCCTCCCGAGTAGCTGGGACTACAGGCGCCCACCACCACTCCCAGCTATTTTTTGTATTTTTAGTAGAGACGAGGTTTCACCTTGTTAGCCAGGCTGGTCTGGATCTCCTAACCTTGTGATCCGCCGGCCTCGGCCTCCCAAAGTGCTGGGATTATAGGCGTGAGCCACCGCACCCGGCCATAAAATACAGTTTTAACAAACATAATGACGTTTTAGTCAACTCAGCAATGGACTGCATATACGAAGGTGATTCAATAAGATTAACATAAAGCTGAAAATTCCTATTACCCAATGATGTTATAGTTGTCATGTCATAGCAACATAGCAACATGTTACTGACATATTTATGGTGATGCTGATATAAAGAAGCCTATTGTGCTGAAAGTCTGTAAAAGTATAGCACATACAATTTTGTACTTGACGGATAAAAAATGACTGTTATTGGTTTCTGTATTTACTATACCATATGTTGTATCAGTATTTTAGAATGTACTCCTTGTACTTATTTTAAAAAAGTAACCATGAAACAGCCTCAGGGAGGTCATGTAGGAGGTAGTCTAGAAGAAGGCATCGTTACCACTGGAGATGACACCTGTGTCTGTGCCTGTTATCGCCCATGAAGACCTTCCAGTGGGCAAGATGTACAGGTGGTAGGCAGTGATATTGATGATCCTCACCCTGGGTAGGCCGAGGCTAATGTGTGTGAGTCAGTTCTTAACAAAAAAGTTTCAAAAGTAAAAAAAAATTAAAATTTTATTCATATTAAAAAATCTTATAAATAAAACATTTTGTTTAGCTGTACAATGAGTTCATGTTTTAAGTTGAGGACTATTACAAAAGATTGAAAAGTTTAGAAAAGTTTATAAAGTAAACATGTTACCATAAATTAAAGTTAATTTATTATTTTGTTAACAAAGCTTTTATAAATGTATTGTATCCTAAATGTTCAGTGTTTGTGAAGTCTACGGTAGTGTACAGTAATGTCCTACACCTTCACATTCACTCACAACTCACTCACTGACCCAGTGCAATGTCCAGTCTGGCAAGCTCCATTCACAGTTAAGTGTCCTGTAGAGGTGTACCATTTTTAATCTTTTATACCATATTTCTTCCATTTTCCCCCATGGAAAGGTGCACTGACTGGTCAAGGATCAGTCAGATCATCACAGAAGCAGGGGTTGTCAAACAAAAGGCTCTGACAGTTCTATAGACTATGAGGGATCCCCAAACAAAAGGCTCTGGTCAGTTTTATAGACCTTGGAGACTGAAGGAGGGGAAGGAGGAAAGGGTTAGAAGTCGAAAGTACTGGGTATTCAGTCAGAGTGGGCAGAAATGTTTTGAACATTTCCCCACTGCACTGGTAACAAGGTCTTGGCAGAGACACCTACAGAAGACTTCTGTTGATGTTCTCAGATAAAGAGATGTAGAGAAAGTGTTAGATAAAGAGATATAGAGATGAAGGTGCTGGGGCTAGGAATGAAAATGTGCTAAGCATTTGGCCACACGGAAGGGAGAGTCCTCGAATGAAACTCCCTTCAGAGACTGCAATGCACTGGCTGTGTCCCAGATCTGTGTGGCTAGGGTAGCTTTCCCCAGCGAGGCCTGCCTGGTAAAGCCTTTGCAAGTGAAATGATCAGGCCTGAAAAATCGCAAACAGGTTTTTACCCAGGAGCTGCTGGTGTCTTCAGTGTTAAAAGGGAACATGAACCAACCAGAAAGAGTTCCTCATGTATACCCGTAGTCCAAACAAACAAACAAACAAACAAAACAAAAAAGAAATACAAAACAATAGGATTGGATAACTCAAAGAAACAGAAAGTCATCTTTAGAACATGTCAACAATAATTGCTGCATGTTAAAATTGATGGATGCTTGGCTACAGCAACAGAGCAGTGGAACTAATAGCTAAACATTCTTCAAGGATAAGAACCTCCTAAACTACCTGCCACAGCTAAAGCAGGAGAGAAGGAGAGAGGACTTCTGCTGCTGGGAAGTCTTTGCTCCAACACTCTAAGAATCTCCCATCCTCAACACAGTTTCCATCCCAGAACCCCCAAGAGGTTGAGAGGATTAAAAAGAGGGCTTTTTAATGTGTTATCAAGAAAGTGTACTGTAATTAGGCTAAAATACCAATACTATTACTACCACTGATGGGTGGAATTTAAAGGAGAAACAAGATATTTGCATACTCCCTATAGTATCTCCCATAAACTATTTCTTATCTGCTGTATTTAACATATATTCGGGAACATTTTAAACATATATTTTAGCATTTTTTATACCTGTGTAATTTGATGTTCTCTCTCTGGGAGGTGGAGCTTAATTTACCCTGTCTCCCCTCCCACACAGAGTGAGCTGAACTTAGTGACACGTTTCTAATGAATGTAGAAGTATGTATATGTATATATGGAATGCAAAAACAAGTAATCTAACAGATATTTTGCTAGTCCATTGGTGTTGCTATAAAAAAAAAACTGAGTGGATAATCTATTAAAATAAAATAAATTCATTTCTTAGTCTGGAAGTTGGAAGTCCAAGGCACTGGGAGGTTCATTGTCTGGTGAGGGCACTGTCTCTGCTTCCAAGGTGACACCTTGTTGCTATACTCTGGGGACGGGACAAATACAGTGTCCCCATAGGTGAAATTCTTAGAAGGGCACAAGGGGTAAATTCACTTCCTCAAGCCCTTTTAACCCATTCATGATGGCAGAGCCGTTATGAACTAATCACTTCCCATGGGCCTTATGTCTTTATACCATAGCCTTGGGGGTTAAATTCAACATACAAAAATTGGAAGGAAACATACATTCAAACCATAACATCCTCTTAGCCATATGATTAAGTTAGCATCACTATTAAAATTAATGACATCATGCTCCCTCTTTTATCATTTAATGAGAAAGATATTTCTTCTGTGTGAATTTCAAAAAACGAGATAAACTCCAGTCTAATGAGAAAACTATGGCACAAATCTAAATAAAGAGAGTTATACAAAATAACCAATGCTATTCAAAAATATCAAGGTAATAAAAACAGTGAAGGACTAAGAAACTGTCATAGACTGGTGAAGACTCCACCACCTTTTCAGTGCATTCAAACAACTATGCACAATATAATATCCTGAGTTGGATACTGGATTAAAAAACAACAACAACAACAAAAACTGTAGTGGGTAATCTGGTGAAATCCAAATAAAGTCTTTAGTTTAATTAATAGCATATTAACAACAATATTTTATCACTTTGGTAATGCCCTGGCTAGGTATTTTTAGGAACATTCAGGAAAACAGGTAAAGGGTATGCAGGAATTCATTGAGGCTATTTTACTTTTTAGCAATTGTACAATTACTTAAGAAAGTTTAAAATAAAAGCATATTGATTTAAAAGGAAAGGATGTTCTTTGATCTTGTAAAACTTTTATATTCTCAGATTAATGAGGAGTCAAACTGACATGGGTATGTTTTACTTTCATATCTTTCAAACGTTGTTCTTCATTTTTCTGGAAACCTGAACTTATTAAATTGGATTTGAGAAAAATGTTGCCGACCTATACCATTTGATTTTCAACTGTTTTCCTTTCTCTGGTATTATTATATAGTTCTCCTTAATTCTCCAAAAGTTACATTAAAACAACCTTTTTTATGTATCATTCATGAAGTTAACAATTGAGATTATTTAATTGTCATTCACTGGACACAGAAATAGTAGAAACGTAGCCCATGACCCCAACAAGTCAAGTGCACAAAGAATTATAAGATTTATAATATAATTATGGTTGGTTATAAAGAGGAAATACAGGGGTTCTATTTAGGGAACAGAAATAAGTTTCAGGAAAATCTTCATGAGATGCATATTCAATCTGATTCAATGCACATCTACAAAATACAGATTTAAAATTAATAAAATATTTACATTTTACTTTTGCACATCTCTTGCAGACAGCTTGAAATTATTTTTTTGATTAATTTTGAAACAAAATAGAATATATGTTCATACATATAAGCATGTGGTTACATTTGAATTGATAGACATATATATGATATCAACCCTTTCAGGCAGGTGCATAGTGGAGTACACATTATACTAATACATTCTTATTTTCCCATCTTTTACTATCTTCTGGACTTAAGAAACTAAAATAACCACTAAATCCCATAATATCAATTTTAGTATCTATTATATGTATTGGCTTCAGATTGTGAAACATCAAAAGTTGTACTTCAATCCCCAAGATATTACTTGGAGATTGAAACAGAAATCAAACCACCAAATGCTAAGATGTAGAGAATATAATCACAGCAGAAATGTTTTCATATGCTATTTTAATTGAAAATACAAAATGTATTATAAGAATATATTTTGATTACTCAGACAGAAGCATTTTGGAATATCTAATTTTCATATTTGATTTTTTCCTGTTAGGTTCAGCATACATGTGCAGTTTTGTTACACGGGTAAATTATGTGTTTCTGAGGCTTGGTATATGAATGATCCTGTAACCAAGGTAGTGAGCATAGTATTGAGTAGGTAGCCTTCCAACCACCCTCCCCTTCAAGCAGTCCCCAGTGTCTATTGTTATATTTGTGTGTCTATGTCTATTCAGTGTCTAGCACCCACTTATAAGTGAGAACATTTGGTATTTGGTTTTCTGTTCCTGCGTTAGTTCGCTTAGGATACTGCCTGGAGGCATCCATGTTGTGGATAATTTTATCTGTTTTATGATGGCTTAGTATTCCATGATGTATTTGTACCCTATTTTCTTTTTTATTATTATACTTTAAGTTCTGGAATACATGTGCAGACCGTGCAGGTTTGTTACATAGTTATGCATGTGCCATGGTGGTTTGTTATACCCATCAACCCGTCATCTACATTAGGTATTTCTCCTAATGCTGTCCCTCCCCTTTCCCCCCACCCCCCGACAGGCCCAGTTGTGATGTTCCGCTCCCTGTGCCTATATGTTCTCATTGTTCAACTCCCACTTATGAATGATAACATGTGGTGTTTGATTTTCTGTTCCTGTGTTGATTTGCTGAGAATGATGGTTTCTAGCTTCATCCATGTTCCTGCAAGGGACATGAACNAAATGTTGCCGACCTATACCATTTGATTTTCAACTGTTTTCCTTTCTCTGGTATTATTATATAGTTCTCCTTAATTCTCCAAAAGTTACATTAAAACAACCTTTTTTATGTATCATTCATGAAGTTAACAATTGAGATTATTTAATTGTCATTCACTGGACACAGAAATAGTAGAAACGTAGCCCATGACCCCAACAAGTCAAGTGCACAAAGAATTATAAGATTTATAATATAATTATGGTTGGTTATAAAGAGGAAACACAGGGGTTCTATTTAGGGAACAGAAATAAGTTTCAGGAAAATCTTCATGAGATGCATATTCAATCTGATTCAATGCACATCTACAAAAATACAGATTTAAAAATTAATAAAAATATTTACATTTTTACTTTTGCACATCTCTTGCAGACAGCTTGAAATTATTTTTTTGATTAATTTTTGAAACAAAAATAGAATATATGTTCATACATATAAGCATGTGGTTACATTTGAATTGATAGACATATATATGATATCAACCCTTTCAGGCAGGTGCATAGTGGAGTACACATTATACTAATACATTCTTATTTTCCCATCTTTTTACTATCTTCTGGACTTAAGAAACTAAAAATAACCACTAAATCCCATAATATCAATTTTAGTATCTATTATATGTATTGGCTTCAGATTGTGAAACATCAAAAAGTTGTACTTCAATCCCCAAGATATTACTTGGAGATTGAAACAGAAATCAAACCACCAAATGCTAAGATGTAGAGAATATAATCACAGCAGAAATGTTTTCATATGCTATTTTAATTGAAAATACAAAATGTATTATAAGAATATATTTTGATTACTCAGACAGAAGCATTTTGGAATATCTAATTTTCATATTTGATTTTTTCCTGTTAGGTTCAGCATACATGTGCAGTTTTGTTACACGGGTAAATTATGTGTTTCTGAGGCTTGGTATATGAATGATCCTGTAACCAAGGTAGTGAGCATAGTATTGAGTAGGTAGCCTTCCAACCACCCTCCCCCTTCAAGCAGTCCCCAGTGTCTATTGTTATATTTGTGTGTCTATGTCTATTCAGTGTCTAGCACCCACTTATAAGTGAGAACATTTGGTATTTGGTTTTCTGTTCCTGCGTTAGTTCGCTTAGGATACTGCCTGGAGGCATCCATGTTGTGGATAATTTTATCTGTTTTATGATGGCTTAGTATTCCATGATGTATTTGTACCCTATTTTCTTTTTTATTATTATACTTTAAGTTCTGGAATACATGTGCAGACCGTGCAGGTTTGTTACATAGTTATGCATGTGCCATGGTGGTTTGTTATACCCATCAACCCGTCATCTACATTAGGTATTTCTCCTAATGCTGTCCCTCCCCTTTCCCCCCACCCCCCGACAGGCCCAGTTGTGATGTTCCGCTCCCTGTGCCTATATGTTCTCATTGTTCAACTCCCACTTATGAATGATAACATGTGGTGTTTGATTTTCTGTTCCTGTGTTGATTTGCTGAGAATGATGGTTTCTAGCTTCATCCATGTTCCTGCAAGGGACATGAACTCATTCTTTTTTATGGCTGCATAGTATTCCATGCTGTATATGTGCCACATTTTCTTTATTCAGTCTAACAATGAAGGGCATTTGGATTGGTTCTAAGTCTTTGCTATTGTGAATAGTGCCATGATAAACATACATGTGCATGTGTCTTTATAATAGAATGATTTATGATGCTTTTGGTATATACCCAGTAATAGGATTCCTAGGTCAAATGGTATTTCTAGTTCTAGATCCTTGAGAAATTGCCACACTGTCTTCCACAATGGTTGAACTAATTTACATTCTCACCAACAGTGTAAAAGTGTTCCTATTTCTCCACATCCTCTCCAGCATCTGTTGTTTCCTGACTTTTTAATGATCACCATTCTAACTGGTGTGAGATGGTATCTCATTGTGGGCTTGATTTGCATTTCTCCAATGACCAGTGATGATGGGCTTGTTTTTCATATGTTTGTTGGCCACATTAATGTCTTCTTTTGTGAAATGTCTGTTTATATCCTTCGCCCACTTTTTGATGTTTTTTTTTTTTTCTTTGTAAATTTGTGTAAGTTCCCTATACATTCTCGATATTAGCCCTTTGTCAGATGAATAGATGGCAAAAATTTTCTCCCGTTCTGTAGGTTGCCTGTTCACTCTGATGATAGTTTCTTTTGCTGTGCAGAAGCTCTTTAATTTAATTGGATCCCATTTGTCATTTTTGGCTTTGTTGCAATTGCTTTTGGTGTTTTAGTCATTAAGTGTTTGCCCATGCCTATGTCCTGAATGGTATTGTCTAGGTTTACTTCTAGGGTTTTTATGTTTTTAGGTCTTATGTTTAAATCTTTAATTCATCTTGAGTTAATTTTTGTGTAAGGTGTAAAAAAGGGGTCCAGTTCCAGTTTTCTGCATATGGCTAGCCAGTTTTCCCAACACTATTTACTAAACAGGGAATCCTTTTCCCATTGCTTGTTTTTGTCAGATTTGTCAATGATCAGATGGTTGTAGATGATGATGTTATTTCTGAGGCCTCTGTTCCATTCCATTGGTCAATATATCTGTTTTGGTACCAGTAGTATGCTGTTTTGGTTACTGTAGCCTTATAGTATAGTTTGAAGTCAGGTAGTGTGATTCCTCCAGCTGTGTTCTTTTTGCTTAGGATCATCTTGCCTATACAGGTTCTTTTTTGGTTCCATATGAAATTTAAAGTAGTTTTTTGTAATTCTGTGAAGAAACTCAATGATAGCTTGATGGGAACAGCATTGAATCTATAAGTTACTTTGGACAGTATGATCATTTTCACGATATTGATGCTTCCTATCTATGAGCATGTAATGTTCTTCCATTTGTGTCCTCTTTTATTTTGTTGAGCAATGGTTTGTAGTTCTTCTTGAAGAGGTCCTTCACATCCAGTGTAAGTTACATTGTTAGGTATTTTATTCTCTTTGTAGTAATTGTGAATGGGAGTTCACTCATGATTTGACTCTCTGTTTATCTGTTACTGGTGTATAAGAATGCTTGTGAGTTTTGCACATTGACTTTTTATACTGAGACTTTGCTGAAGTTGCTTATCAGCTTAAGGAGATTTTAGGCTGAGATGATGGGGTTTTCTAAATATAAAAACATGTCATCTTCAAACAGAGATATTTTGACTTCCTCTTTTCCTAGTTGAATACTTTTTATTTCTTTCTCTTGCCTGATTGTCCTGGCCGGAACTTCCAATACTGTGTTGAATAGGAGTGGTGAGAGAGGGCATACTTGTCTTGTGCCAGTTTTCAAAGGGAAGGGTTTCAGCTTTTGCCCATTCAGTATGATATTGGTTGTGGGTTTGTCATAAATAGCTCTTATTATTTTGAGATACGTTCCATCCATATCTAGTTTATTGAGAGTTTTTAGCATGAAGGGGTGTTGAAATTTATCAAAGGCCTTTTCTGCATCTATTGAGATAATCATGTGATTTTNTGAGATAATCATGTGATTTTTGTCACTGGTTCTGTTTATGTGATGGATTACATTGATTGATTTGCATATGTTTAAACAGCCTTGCATCCCAGGGAGGAAGCCGACTTGATGACTTGATTGTGATAGGTAAGGCTTTTAATGTGCTGCTGGATTCTATTCCTCAGTAGTTTACTGAGGATTTTTGCATCGATGTTCATCAGGGATATTGGCCTGAAATTTTCTTTTTTTGTTGTGTCTCTGCTAGGTTTTGGTTTCAGGATGATGCTGGACTCATAAAATGAGTTAGGGAGGAGTCCCTGTTATTCTGTTGTTTGGAATACTTTCAGAAGGAATGGAACCAACTCCTTTTTTTATCTCTGGTAGAATTCAGATGTGAATCTGTCTGGTCCTGGGCTTTTTTTTTTTGGTTGGTAGGCTATTAATTACTGCCTCATTTTAAGACCTTATTATTGGTCTATTCAGGGATTTGACTTCTTTCTGATTTAGTACTGGAAGGGTATATGTGTCCAGGAATTTATCCATTTCTTCTAGGTTTTCTAGTTTATTTGCATAGTGGAGTTTATAGTATTTGCTGATGGTAGTATGTTTTTCTGTGGGATCAATGATGATCTCCCCTTTATCGTTTTTATTGTGTCTATTTGATTCTTCTCTCTTTTCTTCTTTATCAGTCTGGCTAGTGATCTATTTTGTTAATCTTTTCAAAAAACCATCTCCTGGATTCATTGATTTTTTGAAGCATTTTTCATTTCTCTATCTCCTTCAGCTCTGCTCTGATATTAGTTATTTCTGGTCTTCTGATAGCTTTTGAATTTATTTGCTCTTGTTTCTCTTGTTCTTTGAATTGTGATGTTAGGTTATTGTTTTTAGATCTTTCCCACTTTGTGCTGTAGGCATTTAGTGCTATAAATTTCCCTGTAAACATTGCTTTAGCTGTGTCCCAGAGATTCTGGTACATTGTGTCTTTGTTCTCACTGGCTTCAAATAACTTATTTATTTCTGCCTTAATTTCATTATTAACTCAGTAGTAATTCAGGAGGAGTTTGTTCAGTTTCTGTGTATTTGTGCGGGTTTGAGTGGGTTTCTTTTTCTTTCTTTCTTTCTTTCTTTCTTTCTTTCTTTCTTTCTTTCTTTCTTTTTCTTTCCTTTCTTTCTCTCTCTCTCTCTCTCTCTCCTTCCTTCCTTCCTTCCTTCCTTCCTTCCTTCCTTCCTTCCTTCCTTCCTTCCTTTCTTTCTTTCGACAGAGTCTTGCTCTGTCGCCAGGCTGGAGTGCAGTGACACCATCTCATCTCACTTCAACTTCCACCTCCCTGGTTCAAGTGATTCCCCTGCCTCAACCTCCCGAGTAGCTGGGACTACAGGTGTGCACCACCACACCCAGTTAATTTTTTATATTTTACTAGAGACAGAGTTTCACCATGTTGGCCAGGATGATCTTGATCTTTTGACCTCATGATGTGCCTGTCTTGGCCTCCCAAAGTGCTGGGATTATAGGTGTGAGTCACTGTGCCCGGCCATGAGTTTCTTAATCCTGAGTTCTAATTTGATTGCCCTGTGGTCTGAGAGACTGCTATGATTTCCATTCTTTTGCACTTGCTCAGGAGTGTTTTACTTCCAATTATGTTGTCAATTTTAGAATAAGTGGTATGTGGTGCTGATCAGAATGTATATTCTGTTTATTTGGGGTGAAGAGTTCTGTAGATGTCTATTAGGTCCACTAGGTCCAGAGCTGAATTCAGGTCCTGAATATCCTTGTTAATTTTCTGTCTCATTAATCTGTCTGCTATTGATGGTGGGGTTTTAAAGTTTCCCGTTATTATTGTGTGGGAGTCTGAGTCTCTTTGTAGGTCTCTAAAAACTTGCTTTATGAATCTGGGTGCTCCTGTATTGGAAGCATATATATTTAGGTTAGTTAGCTCTTCTTGTTGCATTGATCCCTTTATCATTACATAATGAGCTTCCATGTCTTTTTGATCTTTGTTGGTTTAAAGTCTGTTTTATCAGAGACTATGATTGCAACCCCTGCTTTTTTTTTTTCTTTCCATTTGCTTGGTAAATCTTCCTCCATCCCTTTATTTTGATCCTATATGTGTCCTTCCACATGAGATGGGCCTCTTTGCACACCAATGGATTCTGACTCTACCCAATTTGCCAGTCTGTGCCTTTTAATTGGAGCATTTAGCCTATTTACATTTAAGGTCGATATTGTTATGTGTGAATTTGATCTTGTCATTATGAGACTAACTGGTTATGTTGCCCATTAGTTGATGCAGTTTCTTCATAGTGTTGATGATATTCACATTTTGTGTTTTTCCTGCAGTGGCTGGTACCAGTTTTTCCTTTCCATATTTAGAGCTTCCTTCAGGAGCTCTTTATAAGGCAGGCCTAGTAGTGACAGAATCCCTCAGCATTTGCTTATCTGTAAAGAATTTTATTTATCCTTCACTTACGAACCTTAGCTTGGCTGGATATGAAATTGTGGGATGAAACTGTTTTTTAAGAATTTTGAATATTGGCCCCCATTCTCTTCTGGCTTGTAGGGTTTCTACAGAGACATCTGCTGTTAGTCTGATGGGCTTCCCTTTGTGGGTAACCCAACCTTTCTTTCTAGCTGCGCTTAACATTTTTTCCTTCATTTTAATCTTGGTGAATCTTGTACCCTATTTTCTTTTTTCCAGTTCATCATTGATGGGAATCTTGGTTGATTCCATGTCTTTGCTATCGTGAAATAGTGTTGTGATGAACATATGAGTTTATGTCTTCTTGGTAGAATAATTTAATTTCCTTAGGGTATACACACAATAGTGAGATTGCTAAGTTGAATGGTAGTTCTGTTTTGATTGCTTTGAGAAATCTACACACTGGTTTCCACAGTGGCTGAACTAATTTATATTCCCACCAGCAGTGTATAAGTATTCCCTTTTCTCCACAACCTTGCCAACATCTGCTATGTTTATGACTTTTTAGTTTTAGCCATTCTGACTGGTGTGAGATGGTATCTCCTTGTGGTTTTAATTTGCTGTCCTCTGATGATTTGTCATAAGGCTTTTTTCATATATTTGTTGACTGCAAGAATGTTTTCTTCTGAGAAGTGTTTGTTCAGGTCCCTTGCCCATTTTTAATGAGGTTGTTTGTTTTTTGCTTGCTGATTTAAGTTCCTTATAGATTCTGGATATTAGACCTTTGTCAGATGCATAGTTTGCAGATAATTTCTCCTATTCTGTAGGTTATCTGTTTATTGGTAGTTTCTTTTGCTGTGCAGAAGCTCTTTAGTTTAGTTAGGTTCCACTTGTCAATTTTTGTTTTGGTTGCAATTGTTTTTGCAGACATAGTCATAAATTCTTTGCTAAGACTGATGTCCAGAATGGTATTTACTAAGTTTTCTTCTAGGGTTTTTGTTGTTTTAGGTCTTACATTTTACCTGATTTGATGATATGTCTTCACTTTACCCCACATCACTGTATCAGAGATTCAGAATGTCCATGAGAAATGACTTAATGCTACAGCAGATATTTCAGAAAATTCATCTAGCTGTCAATATAACAACCACAGTATTTTTGCATCATGGTAGTGAATTGACTATTTTTAAAGTATATAATCATTTTTTATACTGATTCTGATATCATACAAATAAAATTTCAAGTCTCATGATTCCAGATTGGCTTTGAAAGGAATGTTTAGCATTGTTTTGTATTCATTATCTAAATGCCATTAACTACTTTATTTGACACAGAGGTTGCTTTTATATTGCACTTCCGAGTTTGCTTCAATTTGTTACTATCATTTATTTTGTGATAGTTCTATGAGTACTTTCCCATGTCATACGTTAAGTAAACTATTATCAGTTTACTAACATGATTACAGATATTGTCTGACATTTATGTTGCTTTAACCATGCTCTTGATGGAGCTTTTGTTATATGTGTGACAGTCTGTTACATATCAATTTATCCTTATCTTAAATGTATATGTGACATTGTACATACAAGAATTATCTAGCAATACTCATTAAATATAAATAGTAAAAATACATTGCACATAATCTTGAATATCACATGAATCTTTCTGGGAGAAAAATATAGGTTTCCCCTTAGCATCAGTATTAGCTTTCATATGCTGTTTTTTTTCTTGAAGAGTTGTAAAGTCACTGTTAAAATATCAAAATATTTCTAAAATATATTATCAAAATTCATCAAAATAATATTTTAATGTTAGAAATATCTACAATTAACTTTGAGGATGTGCACTTCTTGAATATTTCATAGAAAGAAAATGTAAATATACTCATAATTAAAATAATTTTGATACTACTTTTACAATCCATAACATGGCACATCTTTGGGTTTAATAATACTGAAATTTTTATTTACTAACTATTTTGGAAAACATTTGAAGAATTTTATTCAATGAGAATTTGCAAAAAGTATGAAAGTTTTAAAGGAGAATGCAGGATATGTCAAGAGGTTAACTATTTAAGAAATAGCACTTGGCTGTGGTCTATGTTATACTTCAATAAACAATTCCATAATTGCTTTGAAATTATAACTAAGCACATTTTAGTATAAATAGTAGATATTTACTTCTTAAATTATTTAATTTTAGCTTTATGCTTGTCTTTACTGTAAAAATAATATTTATTTCAACAGATAAAATTCTTACTTTCTATTAAAGGTTAACATATTACTTCTCTAATGAACAATATAAGCACGATAATTTTTCAAATCATTTTCTCCTCTACTGAAGTATAGTAATTCTCACCACCTACTTCAAAAGTATGGATTAAAGAACAACAGGGTCCAGGTGCGGTGGTTCACGCCTATAATCCCAGCACTTTGGGAGGCCAAGAGGGATGGATCGCTTGAGGCTAGGAATTCTAGACCAGCCTGGCCAATATGGAAAAACCTCGTCTCTACTAAAAATACAAAAAAAAAAAAAGCCTGACATGATGGCACATGCCAGTAATCCCAGCTACTATGGAGGCTGAGGTATGAGAATTGCTTGAACCCAGAAGATGGAAGTTGCTATGAGTTGAGATTGTGCCACTCTGACTGTGTCTCAAAAAAGTTTTTAAAAAAGAATAATAGGAAAATGTGTACTTTCTTCAACAGATTTTTTTCATGTAGCAAAATATAGCAAAAAGCATTTTGTTCATCTAAAATTAATGTTTTAGCAAATATGCATTTTATAATTATAATAGACTGCTTTAAGCCCAATTATTACATTTTACCATAATTTAAGTATGAATTAATATATTTACATTTAGAATAAATAACATGAAAATCACTTTTTTCTGAATATCAGAAAAGCAAGAAAAAAAATCACTTTTGCTACATGGAAACTACTTTTAAAGTATCTAAGCATTCCTCCTTATATGTAAATAGTAATAGACATACTTGTATTTATAGCTGTTACATCAGATGAGAGAATAAAATATAATTTCATGGTGAGCTACAGCCTCTATAGAAACTGGTAGCCAGAAAAAATACTTTATATATATAATTTTAACATGGTGTTTCACATGTTCCTCACATTTTCTTCTAAAGTTTTAGTTTTAGCTAACAGTATTGTAGGTTTTTAAATAATTAATTAATTAACAATCTGCTTAATATGGAAAGGTGAGAAGCAGGCCAAGTTGATCTAAAGTTGGATATTGACAAAGCTTTTAACAGACAACGTCAATTCAATTGCCCAAGATCACACACATAAGAATTTGCAGACATGTGATTCAAATGCATACTCAGAGACCACAGTATTCATATTTTTCATAATTGTCTATAATTGTCTACTTCTTACAGCAAAATGAATCACTATGGGGACCAAGCCAATGAGGAAAGCAGTTAAGTTAAGGAAAGGCCAACTTTCTGAGAGAATGGAAAAGAGCAATTTTCTTACCTCCTTTCTTAGACTCACTATCGACTGAATGCATGAATCTTTCTTCTTTCTATTCCCCCACAATGCCCAGTGCCCAAGACAATGAACATACTCAGTACAAAATACATATACATACATAGTTAATGATTGGAAGGTGGCTAAAAGAATGCCACACTATTAATCATGGTTACCAGAGGACAGTTTAGGATAGATTCTTGAATTTTCTCTGTCAGGGCAAAAGATATAGTATATAACAGTACTATATCTTATTTCCGGTAATATGGGAAAAAGCTGCTACTATTGTAGTTTGAAAGCTGATCCTTTATTTAACCACCTATTTTCTCTTTGTACACACCCCTACATTTGAATATGCATTCATAACTTTCATTTATACCAAGAATGATATTTCATATACCAAATGCTGCTATCGTTTAGATTTAAAGGTAATCCTGATTGATATTGTTCTTCCCAATATTTTCTTTAAATCATTCAGACTTGGAAACATATCAAAATGCTTCTCTACTTGTCCCTGGTTTTAGCACCACAGAGCTACATTTTAAAAACTTAACCCCCTAAATTCCATAGACATCCCATAATGTGTCCAAGATACATTTACAAATGGAAACATAAAAGTGACCCTGGGTTTCACATATAAAAAGCATATTTCACTGTCAGAATACCCCTCCTGGCTGGCAAAGAGTAAGTATAACGAGCTTCAGTTAAAAGGTATTGCAAAGAACATCCTGCCTGTTAATTTAAGCAATCCGATAAACTGGGCTGTCTCCTGCAAGGTGAAGGACACGTCAGAAGCCTTAATGAACATCTTTCTGAATAGCAGTTACAAGCTTAGCTGCTCACCATGGAAGACTGATTAAGTTAGGGAGGATATTACCTTTTTATCCAGTCTTTCTTCTCACATACTTTGCCACTGAGATTGAACTAGCTAGTGTCTGCAGTGCAAAGATAGCATTGCTTAAAGCATCTGTGTCCTGTAAATCCAGATAGAATCACTTATCCTCAAAGTTCTTTATCTAAGTTCTTGCCACTGATTATATAGTTGTCCTCTATATACAAGTAACTATTACAACATATTTAAATCAATGGAAAAAGTGATGGAAATTATTCTCGGATAAAATTGTATTTCAAAGGAAAGAATGACTATTTGTGTATTTCAATGCATTTGAGTGTGAATTTCTATTTCTTATTAGGTAAGTCAGGATTCCATTATATTTAGAAAAAAAACTCAATTGTCTTCAGAAGATTTACCCGTATTTAAATATTTCATTTTTAATAGTTTATGATAGATACATTTTAAACAATCTCGCTTGCCAAATAATCAGAAAAATAATAAAATCATATTACAAATTATTATATATGTTGAGCCTACAGAACAATAGAAATTTAAACATTGTCTGATATAGTTTTGTTTATAGGGTGTGTGCATTACTATCAAATAAGCTTTAATAACCTACTTACAGATGCCTCTATGCTAACCTTGATCATAACCGAACCTAGTTAATCCTTCTAGTAATTGTGTAACCCCAAAGAAATACTAAAACAAACAACAATTGTCTATAAACTAGCTTTTAAAATAGAACTATGTTGTTACTAAAACAACCGGCATCCCCACATTTCCTGTTCAATGGAAGAGTCTCTCTGAAAGCAAGGAAGACAGTGACCAGTATCTCATGTCAAATGTTTGCACTTCTAAATGGGAGATAAAAAATGGATAGACATAGACATAAACATAGAAATAATAGACACTGGGGACTCCAAAAGCAGGGAGGGTGGAAGTGGGGACGAGGGTTGAAAAACTATTGAGTGCCAGGTTTATATTTGGATGATGGGTTCACCAGCAGCCCAAGAGCCAGCAATATACAATATACTCATATAAAAAGCCTGCACATGTATGCTCAGAATCTATAAGATTTTTTAAAATTGTCTTTTATAATACTGTTTTAAATATTAAACACTAAATATGTGTTTTAAATATTAAACACTAAAATATAGCTATGTTTTTTTTATTTTCCCTGTTTTGTTTATTTTCACTTATAATTAAATTATATTGATTATATTAAATAGATTTGGGGTTTCTTTTCAGGGTTTGACTGCTATTTACTCTTACAACAAATAGCAAGCATTCAAAATTTGGTAGGCCCTGTTCATGGTACTAAGAATATATCAGTTCACAAAATAAACAGAAATTCATGTTCTCATAAAGCTACTATTCTATTGAGGAAAAGAGATTATCTACAAGTAACTAAAATATAGTAGATGAAACGGGAATAAATACTAAAAACAAAACAAAACAAAAACAGAAAAAAAAAAAAACCCAGGGAGACAGAGGTCTGGAGAACATTGTCATTTAGACAGAGTAAACAAGAAGGTCTCACTTAGAGCATGTGCAAAGTTCCTGAGGTGGCCACATGGTAGCCCTGTTTGAAAATCTGCCAATCACATACAGAAATCACCAACTGTTGCCTGTTAGGTTCCCTGAAGGCAGAGGCTGAGAGTGAACTGGAGGGGCGGAATATGTATTAGGGATTAACACACATTAAGTCATAGAAGAAACAGCAGTAAGCAGAGAAAAAAGATGAACTCCAATAGTCTGACAAAGCCTCCACCAATTTTGGTGGGAACACTCTGGAATGTGCATATTCCTGTTATAGTTTTCTCCCTGTCTCTGAAATATGTAGGCCTTTATTTGTCATTGGTTGTGGGATACCCAGAGAAGGGTGTGACCTTGAGTAAGATAGCATTCTGAAGCTGAGACAGACCCTGAAGGGTCTGAGGATGGTAGGCTGCCTTCTGATCACACTACTCCAGAAGCTAGGCAGAGAGTTCTTCCTTGAAGGGAGATCTGGGTAGCTAATCCTTGTGTCTCCCCAACCAATCTGCTACCACTGTAAATTAAGGATTTGCATACACAATACGTCATCTGGTCATTAGCCACTATTATAGGATTTGCCTTTCTGTTTGAATTTCATCTAGGATTTTGCTAAAAACAGAAATTTTATAACTAGGTCTTTATATAATAATATCCAGCATTTTACAACCTCTTGATAAACCATTGCTGAATTTAATAGCAGAGCCATTCTATGCAGCATGCTTTCCCTAACCCTGTGTTATTACTGAACCGAGTGATGTTTCAGCAGTATCTCCAATTTTAAGCTAAAGAGGCTTTTTGAATCATTAGAATCTCAATTGTGACGTCAATTTTTAGGACTTGAATTTTCAGCATTTGATTTTACTTTCTCCTTGTATGAATATTATTCAAATTTGAAATATGAGAAGTTTCAGCATTCTTTATGTCTTAAATGCTTGTTTAGAATTCTTATTAATGAGTGAGTTTACATATTGCTTTGATTTCTTTTTTTCAAATATACCATTACCATATGTTTTATTCTTATCCTGGTAGTATATTTCCTTTTACTTTATGTCTTGTGACTTGACTTTATAATGTTATACTAGACTGAATATAGAACTTTTGAATCCCATTTTGTATATTTTTTAAATTTTCAAATTGTTATTGAAGGAATACATGGATCATATTACACATCTGCCATTTCTTCAGCTAATATAAGCAATAATTGTTTTGATATATATTTTTTAAATTTTAAATATTACCTATAAAACATGGGGATAACTTCAGGAAAAAAATCTTAAGTGTAATGAAGTGGAGACACTGTAAAAACAATTCATGTTGGGGAAAATATTACTGAAGAAAAGAATGATAGTAGCTTTTTAGAGTGGATCAATAGGAGACATATTCCTTGAGGTCAAACGACTGGTGAATTATTAATGTAGGAATTTTTCTGTCTGATAATGCATTAGTTTTCTATCATTGTTCAGTATTGTGCTATGTGATATATGAATTACACACCACCTCCAGCTAATGTCTTTACCTCTTATAAACTGTGAGAAAATGGAAGAGAGCAACCTCCCACAACAAAACTCTAAATCCTCCCAATATTCGCACACATTGTGTCACTCTTTCCTCTGTCAAAAATAAGCTGCCCTTATATATCAAAAGATAACCCTTTTCTGCCTTTTCAGGAAGCTATGCTTCTTCAGGTTAGTAATTTTTACACATGTATTTCCTCTGCTTCTTTTAATACATAACATTTAGACGATGCATACTATTTAATATGCACTGATCTAGAACAAAGAGTAAATATGATTAAAAAGAGACAGAAACAGGGAGAGCCAGAGTCCCTAGTCTCATGAAACTTCCTTTTAAGTGAAATAAACAGATAAAATATGAACGTATTATTAGAGCCATGCACTACACTGGGGATTAAAATAGGTTGGTAGGATTGTGTGTGAGTGGAAGGCCTAAGTAAAAGGCTGATACTTAGACGATTACGTGAATATTGCTGCTGTCAAAAGCAAGAGAGAAATGAGTCCTTTGATCTAGCAATACATCTTTTCAGGAATGGTTTTAATTGTTTGAAAGCAGACAACACCACACTTGCATGCTTACGTTAGCTAAAGAGGAAAGAAAAGTTAAGTTATAAAAGAGAAAAAAGATACTTGGAAAGAAAACAAGAATTGAGACACAACTCTAATGAGAAGAATATTACTTGTATCAAAGCAGCTATTCTTTGAATAGTGTTATTCCTGATTCCTCACTAAATATTTATCAATCTATTCATCAATCATATATCAGTTTAAATATTAATTATTCAAATAAGGATTGTTTCCACAGATTATATCAGATTCCTGATTCATAAGCATTAATATGTCGCCCTGTATTTTATAAATACTTCATGAATTAGTAATATATCAATGCAACACATTGATACTAATCACTAAGTCTATAAATATGGTATTGTTTCTCCTCACAGAAACATCTCTATCTTCTACTGGTCATCACTTTAGAATCTTAAAATTAACCTAAATATTCATTAGTATTTTCATTAGTATTTGTAAATAATCAATCTCCTTTAATGTGATTATATATATATATATATATTATATATATATATATATATACACACACACACACACATACTCAGAGATCCTTTCAATTTTATTGAAAAGATTAGTCTGATATTCTAAAATTATTTGGGGTAGGTGGATTAAAAATCTGTCTCTAACGTAAATAATTTTAATTAATTACAATATTTTAAATAAAATTATGCACAATCTTATATGATAAAAGTGACCAGTATTTAAAATGTGAGAATCATGTTGGTAAAACAGGTAAATGTTCATACCTTAGTGGCTGATAAACCATGAAAATAGAGTCATGCAAAATCTAAATATTTTCATTACAACATCAGAAATTATGTTTTAGTTTGTAGACGTTTATTCCTAATAAATTATTCTTATAAAAAAGAGAAAAAAGAATTGTAATAAAATTATTATATCAACACTTTACAAAATTTCTATTGACAAACTATTTGAAAAGGATAGAAAGATATTAAAAACCAAAAGTGGTAAGATTTATGATAAACAAATATTTTATTTATAAAAAAATACTCAGCTTTTCCTGGTATTGGATGGCTATAACTTATAAAAACTACTCCAATGCTGGTGCTGGTCAAAGACATAAACAGAATTTCAAGACTTTTATTAAACTAATGGAACAAAAATAAGTTTAAAACAATAACAATAGCTGAAATAATTGCAGTGAGATGCAGTTTTTCAAATAATGTTGGCAAGTTCACACCTTGCAATCAAGCATACATACACACATATCTTCAACACATAAAATATTTTAAGTACTAATTTGCACTCCTCACCAAACACTTCGTAAGGTGCTCATCCATACATAGTCACTAAGCAGAAGGATGCTGATGCCACAAAATCCTTTATACATAAGAAAAAATAATGCTTTGCTTGAATAATTTGTAGAAAATACTGCAAATGCAATCTTACCTCCAACCTGAAGGTTATGCGATTCTCATGAAGTGTTCAAAGATACTACCCAGATTAAAAAAAAAAAAAAATGGTGATGTGATTTACTAGGTGAGAGTGTATTCATTTAGAGTTGAGGTTTGGGCAGGAGGCTGTCTGAAAAATTAAACCATTATTTTCCATTAATAATTCTTTCTTTTTCAGGAAAATAAATAGACATTATTAAATCTACATAATTTGAGATTATGTTACTCAGTAATAAGTTGACTAAGATACATTTTGCCAACTTTTAAATGAGAAAGACCAAGCTAAGAACCAGTAAAACAGAAAATAATTTAAAATTCAGGAGTGGGCCAGAACATATTTATAGCCAGGCAATTTATAGCTATTTTAAAATGCTGGATCCCAGTCCTTAATAACCAAGAGATAGTGGGCAAATACTATGATCTAGCCACATCACAGGACCATTAGATGTAAACTGAGGTAACAGTAGTTGCATAATCTCTGTGGTGGGATGACAAAATAAGATAATGCATATAAAGAATAGAGACGTTAAATTCTCAAGAACTAACCGCTAAAATTGTTACTAATTATTACTGTTTACTTTTTAGAGTTATATTCTGATGAAGATCATCTGTATTTATGACTGTTGTTATCAAAAAATGTAAGGTAGATTTGCTCTTTATGGATAATTTCAGCTATAATATTCAAATAAAAATATTTGAGTGTTTCTATTTAGTGTGTTTCTATTATAGTCTTCTTAATCTAGACATAAAATTCCAATTATTTTATGAACTATTAATCTAAATCACTATTTAGGGCAATTATAGCACTAAATAAAAGTTAAATAAGAACTTATGAAAGTAAATTTGAAGTTGTTGCTGACTTTGAGGTGTGCATGGAATTATAAATTAGGATACAACATTTTAAATATTAGAGAAAATTAAAAGAATTATTACAACAGATTTGTATTCATTTTATCGATGTTATGTCAGTTGATTTAACACCACAGGTGTATGCATTTGGCATTATTATCTTCCATCATTATCCTTATGCTAGGGATGATTACATATATACTCAGAGATTATCAGATTTCTGACAGAATTTCTATCTACTTAAGTGGTAGAGCTCACATCTGAAGGAAGTTGTCTGAACTTCAAATTTAGGCTCATGATACAGTTACTAAACATTAATAAGTTTATTGTGAAATCTTATCAGATTGGAAACCTTCAACAAAAAGGAAAGATTAAGTTCTCTATATAAGGTATAGAAGTGACCTGATTGGCTCTGTGAAAGACTATTACATTCACTTAACACTAAATTGAAGATACCTGTATTAGTCTGTTCTCATTCTGCTAATAAAGACATACCTGAGAGTGGGTAATTTATAAAGGAATGAGGTTTAGTGTACTCACAGTTCCACATGGCTGAGGAGGCCATACAATCACAATGCAAGGCAAAGGAGAAGCAAAGAAACATCTTACATCGTGGCAGGCAAGAGGGCATGTGCAGGGAAACTCTCGTTCATAAAACTATCAGATCTCGTGAGACTTATTTACTATCACTAGAACAGCATAGGAAAAACCCACCCCCATTATTCAATTACCTCCCGTTAGGTCCCTCCCACAACACATGGGGATTGTTACAATTCAAGGTGAGATTTTGGTGGGGATAAGGAGCCAAAGCATATCATTCTGGCTCCCCCCTGCCCAAATCTCATGTCTTCACATTTCAAAACTAATGATGCTTTCCCAACAGTCCCCTAAAGTCTTAACTCATTTCTGCATTAACTTAAAAGTCCACTGTCCAAAGTCTCTTCTGAGACAAGTCAAGTCCTTTCCCTCTATGAGTCTGTAAACTCAAAAGCAAGTTACTTACTTCCTAAATACAATGGGGCTGCAGGCATTGGGTAAATACATCCATTGCAAATGATGTGAATTGGCCAAAGCAAAGGGGTTATAGGCCCCATGCAAGTCCAAAATCCAGCAGGGCAGCCAAATCATAAAGCTCCAAAATGATCTCCTTTCGCTCCATGTTTCACATTCAGTTTATGCTGATGCAAGAGGTGGGTTCCCATGTTCTTGGGCAGCTCTGCCCCTGTGGCTTTGCAGGGTACAGCCCCCATCCTGGCTGCTTTCATAGACTGATGTTGATTGTCTCTGGCTTTTCCAGACAGATGGTGCAAGATGTTGCTGATCTACCATTCTGGGGCCTGGAGGAGGATGGTGGCCCTCTCCTCATAACTCCACCAGGAAATGCTCCAGTGAGGATTCTGTGTGTGGACTCTGACCCATATTTCTCTTTCACACTGCCCTAGCAGAGGTTCTCCATGAGGGCCTCACCCCTGGAGCAAACTCCTGGCTGGACATCCACAAGTTTCCATACATCCTGTGAAATTTAGGCAGAGGTTCCCAAAGCTCAACTCCTGTCTTCTTTGCACCTGCAGGCTCAACACCAGGTGGAATCTGCCAAGGCTTGGGGCTTGCACCCTCTGAAGCTATGGCCCAAGCTCTCTATTTTGGCCCCTTCTTAGCTGTTACTGGAGAGGCGGGGATGCAAGGCACAAAATCCCTTGGCTGCACAGAGTACGGGAGCCCTGGACTTGGACCACCTAACTATTTTTTCTCCTAGGCCTCCAGGCCTGTGATGAGTGGAGCTGCCATGTCTCTAACATGCCCTGGAGACAGGTTTCATATTATCTTGGAAATTAATATTTGCCCTCTCATTACTTATACAAATTTATGCAACTGGCTTGAATTTTTCCTCTGAAAATGGGTTTTTCTTTTCTATTGCATTGTCAGGCTGCAAATTTTAATAACTTTTATGTTCTGCTTCCCTTTTAAACATAAGTTCGAATTCCAAACAGTATCTTTGTGAATACATAAAACTAAATGCTTTCAGCAGTACCCAAATCACCTCTTGAATGCTTTGCTGCTTGGAAACTCCTCCACTGGCTGGGCATGGTGGCTCATGCTTATAATCCCAGCACTTTGGGAGGCCAAGGCGGGCAGATCACTTTAAGTCGGGAGTTCGAGACCAGACTGACCAACATGGAGAAACTCTGTCTGTACTGAAAAATACAAAAAAAAAAAAAAAAAATTAGCCAGGTGTGGTCACACATGCCTATAATCCCAGCTACTCAGGAGGCTGTGGCAGGAGAATTGCTTGAATCTGGGAGACAGAAGTTGCGGTGAGCCAAGATCATGACATCACACTCATGTCTGGGAAACAAGAGTGAAACTTCGTTTCAAAAGAAAAGAAAAGAAAAAAGAAAGAAAGTCTTCCGCCAAATGCCCTAAATCATCTCTTTCAAGTTTGAAGTTCCACAGATCTCTGGAGCAGGGGCAATATCACCAAGCTCTTTGCTAAAGCATAACAAGTGTCACCTTTGTTCCAGTTCCCAACAAGTTCCTCATCTCCATCAGAGACCACCTCCAACTGGACTTCATTGTTCATACCACTATCAGCATTTTGGTCAAAGCTATTCAACCAGTCTCTAGAAAGTTCCAAATTTTCCCACAGTTTCCTGTCATCTTCTGAGCCCTCCAAATTGTTCCAGCCTCTGCCTGTTACCTAGTTCCAAAGTCATTTCCACATTTTCAGGTATCTTTAGAGCAACACCCAACTCTTGGTACCAGTTTGCTGTACTAGTCTGTTCTCACACTGCTAATAAAGACATACCTAAGACTGGGTAATTTATAAAGGAAAGAAGTTTAATGGAATCATAGTTCTACCTGGCCGAAGAGGACTCATGATCATGTGGAAAACAAAGGAGAAGCAAAGTCACATCTTACGTGGTGGCAGGCAAGAAGGCATGTGCAGTGGAACTCCCCTTTATAAAACCATCAGATCTTGTGAGACTTATTCACTGTCACGAGAACTGCATGGGATAAACTCAACCCCAAGATTCAATTACTTCCCACTGGGTGTCTCCCATGACATGTGGGGATTATTACAATTCAAGGTGAGATTTGGGTGGGGACACAGAAACAAACCATATCAATACCTAGATGAATTTTAATAAGAATATAAAGATATTTTACTCTTAATAAAAGACTGACCAACATATTATCATGGTAAGAATTCCACACCAGAACTGTTTTGAAACTTGTTGGAGCTGTCAGTGACTTCTAGCTTTAGTAAACATAGAGCTAAAAGCCAACAAATCAGTGATAGTCCTTCTTTAAAATGAGTCACTTGGCAGAGACTTGCCAATGAGCCAGCTGGTAAGGCTGACATCAACTTATTCTTGTCTTTCTGGTCTTACGACTAAGAAAATCTCGAAATTAATGCTTTCCAAAAATGTAGTAAATAATTAGGAGTTGTTTTGCTTAATGAAATAATAGCTGGTCAGACTAGATCCTCCTTAGGTAAATGAAGACTGTAATTCAGCTTTTACTGCACATATTAAGGGACGATTTTACTTTCAATATTACTAATACCCACATAACATGGAAGGGTGAGAACCGAGTTCAGAAAGATCTGATAGGAACAGGGAGCTGGAAAATTCAGGTGTTAAAGACCTGTCCATTCTGATTTTGTAGCAAAGGCAAGAGTGGAAAACTCAGTTTGGTACCAACACTTAAATAACTACCCGGAGGATCACATCAGATGACGAAGGTGGAGGTTAATAAGGCTAAATCATCTTTGCTGCAAAACTCATGAAGTAACACAGCTTAGTGGTTAAGAGTCTAACCACGGAGTCAGTCAAGCGGGAGTGAGAGCTGATTCCTTGCTTACAAATGATATCATCTTGGACCAATCATTTATGCTCTTAAGGATCCTCCTTTGGCCTCAGAATCTTGAAGTTTATGACGGGGATAATTTTTCAAGGGGATAGTAATCATAGTCGTGTAGCAGAGTTATTAGGCATTATTTTCTAAAATGCTACTCCCAGAGTTTATTCGTCTAGTAGTTGTCACAAGCACTAGTATTCTGAAAGCTTCCTGGAGGATTCTAATGTGAAGGTAGTGTTGAAAAACAATGGGTTAGGATAATTAAAATATATATGATTTAAAGGTGTTAAGAAGAATTTCTTTTTATAGTCAATTCTTAATACTTGACAATTTTATTGTTTCTGTGGAAACAATAATAGTAGTATTAGTTTTCAACATATAAGGCGTTGGGATTATTGGTAGAGGTAGCTAAAATAATTCCTGCTGCATGATTGCCTCAAGCCTTGCCTCTCTTCCTAGTATGGAGATGGGTTTCTCTATTTGAAAATTTCAGTCATAATATATCTAAAAGTATGATTCCTTCTCATCTAGATGTTAAATATTTGGAGACTTACAGAATATCGGAGATAATCCGTTATCCCTTCTAATACCAGAAAAGCATATACATATTTCTGAAAGTATAAAGCAATAGATGAAAATCACAAATGAAAAGATATTACAATTGAAATAAGTGTCAACAGAGATTTTTTTAAATCAAAGAAAACAATAGAAAAGATCTAATTTTAGTTCTCAACAAAGTACCTGTATGAAATTAGAACAGATATATTGTAAGTACAGGAATCATCCAAGTAGATAAAGATGACTACTGTCAAGTTAAAAATGGCCATGGAAATTATAATTATATCATTGAGAAACTGGAGTCAGTGTAATACAAGTTAAATTGAGTAATTCTTCTGTAATTTATAATTCAGACTTAACAGTACAGTGAAAATAAAATGTGTAAAGAAGAAACAGACACAAATTCTATAATTATTCATAAGGTTCACCATGTTTATGCATTTCTTGGAAAGATTATATACCAATTATATACAATTATGAATTTGTATATATTAAATATGTATATATAATTATGTGTGTTATATATATACACACTCACATATATAAAATTGCCAACTAGTGTGTTTTATTTTTCTAAAGAAGTTTTCAGAGTCTACAAGGAACTCAAACAACTCAATAAGAAACAAACAAACAAAAAAATACCTCATTAAAAATTGGGCAAAGGACACAGACATTTTCAAAAAAAGACATACAAGTGACCAACAAACATAAAAAAAGGTCATCATCACTAATCAGAGAAATGCAAATTAAAATCACGAAGAGATATTTTATGCCAGTCAGCAATGGGTATTATTAAAATTAAAAAAAAAATAAGATGTTGGTGTGGATGTGGAGAAACACTGTTGGTGGAAATATAAATTAGTACAACTTCTTTGGAGGACGGTATGGATATTTCACAAAGAACTATAAATTGAATTATCATTTAACCTAAAAATTCCAGTACTGGGTATCTACCGAAAGAAAAAGGAATAGTTTTTTCAAAAAGACACGTGCACTTATGTGTTTATCAGTGTACTATTCACAATAGCAAAGTCACGAAATCAATCTAAATGTTCATCAGTGGATGATTGGACTAAAAAGTGTAGTATATAGACACTATGGGATAAAATACAGTCATAAAAAATATAAAATCATGCCTTTTGCAGCAACATAGATGTTACTGGAGGCCATTATCCTAAGTGAAATAACTCAAAAACGGAATATAAAATACATATTCTCACTTGTAAGTGGGAGCTAAACAATAGACACACGTAGACACAAAGATGTAAATAACAGACGTTGGGGGCTTCAAAAGCAGGGGTGGTACAAGAGAGACTGAGGGTTGAAAAATTACCTATCAGGTACAGTGTTCGCTATTTGGATACTGGGTACTCAAAATGTTTCTTTCTTTCTTTCTTTGTTTCTAGAAGCCCAAATCTTACTATTATGTAATATATCCATGTAACACCCCTGCACATGTACCCCTGAATCTAAAGTAATAAAAAAGAGGTTTCCATCTTTACTGTTTTCCTAGTGCCCTTTATATTTGTTATCAAATCTATATAGACCAAATATTAAACGTATCTTTTCTATTTTTTCTTTTTATATTGTTATATGGACTTATTTTATACAAAAATGTATCAAGTTTGTCACCATATTACTAATTTGTTTGCTGTCCAGGTATTTGCATTCTCTCTTTTTTGTTAAAAGGAAAAATAAATCTGTGTCCCATAAAAATAAATAATACTCAGTGGTCCTTTCTAAAGTTTTGATGCAGGATGTTTTCTTGACCCTTTTGCAGGACATGGGTGCCCCGTTTACTCTGCCTGCAATGCTCAACATCTTGCAGGAGGGTGTGCATAGGTAAGCGAATGTGGGAACCAGTCAGCCACTTCAGTGTCTGCAGAAGCAAACTCCGTTTACTTGGGCCCACTGCACCCCACCCTTGTGGGAGGGAGTGGGTAGGCAAATGAATGTGGAAACTAGCCAGCTGCTTTGGCACTGGCAGGAGCAAACTCTGCGAAGGCCACGCAGCAGTGTCCAGGTGGGAGTGCCTGCGACCCCCAGGGCCCCAGAGGGCATGTTACTTAGCTCCATGTTGTCTTAGCTCCACTGATAATACAGAAATGTATTATCAGCTCAGTGGGTCTTTGCCTCGTTACGTGGGGTGACTGCTCTCTGCCAGTGAGGGTAAAGGGCCAGTGTAACAGTCTTTTTGGATACTTGCACTTGCTGAGTCCCAAATTCTTGTCCAGTACCCAAGAAGAATGAGGTCATGCAGATGAATTGAAGGATGGTGAACGTGGAGAATTTTATTAATGAAAGTGGCTCTCAGCAGAGAGGGTAGCTAGAAAGAGGACAGGAAAGGCACGTCACTCTCTCCTAAAGTCAAGCTGCCTCTCTGCCTCTCTCCTCCGAAGTCAAGTAGCCTCTCTCCAATATCTGGCATCATTTCTGAAGTCAAGTCACCTCTCCCTGACGTCCAGCCTCTTCTCCCCTGTACCAGCTGAGTCTGGGGTCTTTATAAGCACAAGATGCAGGGGCCAGACAGGCTGTAGGTAGTTTTGGAAAAGGCAACATTCGATTAGTAAAAAGACATTGTTCAGAAAGAACCAATAGGGAGACAGTGGGCAAACAGGTATAGAAGTTCTCACTTTGGGCTGTGGGTTTCAGACTTTTCAGCTTGAAGGTGGGGTTTCACCAAGAACCTGCCCCTGTCTGTCTAGAGTTTCTCTGCCTCCTATCTCCATCAGTTTTACTTCTGTATTGTATTCTAATTTTTAATTCATCTGGAATTATTTTCTATGTATGGGTTAAGAGTAAAATTCAACTTCCTGTTATACTCCTGAACAATTACTGTTTATCTCAGCATCATTTTTTACCATATAAAACTTTTCTCACTATCTCTGTGCCTCCATTTTAAAACATTAATGCCTTTATATATGCTAAGCCAAAGTAAACTAATTTGGGTTTTGTACCATGGAATTTGTCATTTGTTTCTAAGCTAAAATTTTAACATTTTTTAAATTTCAGGAATACACCAGACCAGGTCTCAATTTGAAACTCTTAGTCATTTGTGATATTCTGCTTCTTCAGCAATGTAATTTACATAAATACATGCACACACATATAACCCTATAGACATACAGTCACATAAACATTTTTGTTTGCTAAATGATTGAATATATAGTATTGATCACACTCTCTTAAAAAGATATGCAAGAGTAATCACACAAATCTGTATGCAATATTAATTTTGGTTCAGAATGCAAATAGAAGTGGTAGAAAGAAGAGAAAAAATACTACCTATAACCAAGATACATGTTTGCTTTTCTGGAATGTAAAGTAAATTATGGACTTCAACAAATCTATGCTTTCACTAGATATAGTCACATTCTTAAGGTTTTCTAATATTCCATCATACCTGACTCTGGAAGGTTTTCTAATGTTCCATCATACCTGACTGGTCCTCCTATTTTATTATATAAAACTACTGTAGCTCTACCTAGAATATCAAAATTTAATGAAGGAGGTAACAAGGAATAAACACAGAACAAAAAGTCATAAGACCGCAAAATCAGCTCATTATTAAGTGCTCTACCAGAAATACGTCCCAGGATACAAGAATTACATTGCCTAGAAGTATGCAATAAGACCATTCTTAAGTATAAGGGGAAAAGGTCATTGTTGGATAGTTGGACACAACACTATAGTTGTGTTGATATAGTTGATAGTTGGATAGTTGCAAGCAAACAGGATTATCTAAGACAGAAAATGGAAATTATTCCGTGTCATAAGCCCTACCTACATTTTTGTGTGACTAGTGAAATATTCAGGTCACCTGTACTATAAAACTTTAATGAGTAATCTTAAACACAGATGACAAATTATATTTTGATACTTTAACATGGAACTAAATTACAAATATTTATGTTCATGCTGCAAATGAAAAAAGAACACATTGGAAATCTCAGAATATTAAAGACAAATGGGGTAAATTTTAAAAATTCTTATGAAAACATGATAGCTGTACATATTTATGAAGTCCATGCATGTGATATTTTGATACAAGTACATGATGTGTAAAGATCTAATTAGGGTAAAGAAAGGTTGAAACCTTTACAAATCAGGAAAGAGAAAAATTCAAATGGTGACAATGAGAGAAATGAACTTCCGAGCTTGTAAACACCATTTGACATTTTCAAAGTTAATTACCTTTGTAAAACTAAATTTAACATAAAGTGTCAAAATAATAGATTGTAAATTTACTAAAGATAATGATTTTCTGTTTCTTAGCAATGTTCTGCTTTTCTTTATTTTCTGTTAAGGTAAAACTATCACTTTCATTTAGATTGGACACCTGTATAATATACTAAAAGAATTTATAGCGACAAACACCATTTATCAAGTGATAGCTTTGTGAGTATGTTGAAATATGTAAAAAGTAATATCTTTTGATACTGTTGACAGCAGCTTATTTTGTACGTGTTTCAATTGAATGCTCACAAAATTCCTGTCATGTTTATCTGAAGTGAAAAGATGAGACCAACTGGCAATTATAGAGAATTGTAGTTTTAAACTAATAGACTTTTAATCACTTAAACAGACCTATTTTTGGCAATTACATAGATAAATATGGATTAACAAAGTAAAACTAAAAAGTTTGTAAAAGCATGTAACTAAAATGAAAATAATATATGAATATCATCTAAAACAGGGGCCCCTAATTCCTGGGCCATGGTTCGGTGTCAGTCTGTGCTCTGTTAGGAATAGGCCACACAGCAGGTGGTAAGCTGTGGGTGACTTAGCATTACCACCCAGGCACTAATGGCTGATGATTTGAGATGGAACAGTTTCATCCTGCAACCATCCCCTCTCCCTCCATTCCCATCCATGGAGAAACTGTCTTCCACAAAACCAGTACTTTGTGTCAAAATGGTTGGGACCACTGATTTAAATTACATGACTGTTGTAATAAATGGAAAAAAAAAAACTAAATGGTTAGACAATTTTGTTAACATTATTTTTAATTGATAAATCATACTTGAATACATTGATGGGGTACAATGTGATGTTGTGATATATGTATATAATGTGGAATAATTAAATCAAGCAAATTAATATATTTATAACTTTACTTACTCATAATTTTTTGTGGTGGTGAGACATTTGAAATTTACCTTCTTAGCAATTTTGAAATATACATTATTACTGACCATAGTTACCCCACTGTGGAATAAATCTCAAAAACGTACTTTTCCTATCTACTGAAATATTGTACCCTTTGACCAATAAGTCTTTATTCTCTCCCTCCTTTTATTTCCCTCAGCCCACGTAACCCTCATTCTACTCTATAATGAGTTCTACTCTTTTAGATTACACAAGTAGGTGAGATCATGTGGCTTTTATTTTTCCATGTCTGGCTTATTTTACTTAGCATAATAATGACCAGGCAATTTAAAATATATATTTGTATTTGGTTAGTGTGGGCCTGGAGAATCCCGAGGTTTCAATAAAGTATTTTAGAAGCTGGAGTTTGGTGGGAAAATGTCTACAATATTCTAAGAACAAGCATTTCAAACTAAAATTCAGTGTCCTCAATCAAATGTTAACTATTTCAAACTAAAATTTAATTCCTCAGTCAAATTTTAAGGCCAGAAATATATATATGGGTGTGTATGTGTGTGTGTCTCTTCAAACATGAAAACATTCTAAAAATTTCCCTTCCATTAACTTTTAAACATTTTCTTAGATAGTTGGAAACACTTTCTTAGTTTACACATACAAAAAATACACAGTACTCGTATATCTATATATGCAGGTAGCCTACACCATTATACTTGTTCCCTATTTATCTATTCTCCAAATCCATTCACATAGTTCCATACATACATACACACATATACACCTATATGTATAATTATATATGCATATATATACACACATACACACACACAGACATATATACACACAAAGAATTTAAAGTTTTCATACTCTGAACTTCATAAATGCTTTGCAATTGTAGCTACATATTACATTGTATGTTTAGAAAATAATGATGATGAAATGTTGATTTATTATATTCTTTACATAACATATTAAACAAAATATTAACTGTTTAAATCCAGATTGATTTAACTCTGAATTTACTGATTTGATTAATATATCCTATAGGTTTTATGCTAAATTTAGTTTTCTGTGTTTTATATATTTTAAATATGATCAAATTAGCTATTTACATATGTATTTTAATTCTGATTTTGTTTCTGATTACTTTTTTGAAAATTCAGGCTTGGTAATTAGGTTATATAGCAAAATATTTTTCATAAATAAAGGTCCTTTCAGAGTTTTGAGATCAATATGTTATATGCAGATGGTAGTATATTTATTAAAATATTGTATTGGCAATGAAGTAATAAGACAAACATTGCTATTATTTTCTCAATCTGCTCTGAATAAATCTGTTTAAACATACGCCATATGCCTTTACAAAAAAAAACAAACATAAAAATGGGTGCAATTAGTTGTCATGTGTTAAATATTAATAAAAATTTCTAAAATACTCCCCATAAATAAAGCAAATATCTCTAAACAATATATATTTAATCATTTGCAATCAAGATGCTTTCCAGTGACCCTGAAATTTTCTTCTTCTTTTTTTTTATTTTTTATTTTTTTTGAGACAGAGTCTTGCTCTGTCACCCACATTGGAATACAGTGGCGAGATCTCAGCTCACTGCAACTTCGGCCTTGAGGGTTGAAGCGATTCTCCTGCCTCAGCCTCACAAATAGCTGTGACTACAGGCGCGCACCACCACACCCAGCTAAGTTTTTGTATTTTTAGTAGAGACAAGTTTTGCCATTTTGCCCAGGCTGGTCTCAACCTCCTGGGCTCAGGTGATCTGCCCACTTTGGCCATCCAAAGTGCTGGGATTAAGGTGTGAACCACTATGCCTGGCCCAAATACTTTTCAATTTAAAGAAGGAATTCATTTAATTTTTATCAAAAGTATAGAGATAAATATATGTATATTTCTCTGCCTTTCTCTTTCTCTGTACATCCATATACCTAGCTGAGATTTATAGGAATATAAGTTTTTATGTGTATATGTAAAACAATGATTTACATATATGGACATAGAGAGAGAAAGGAGAAAGACAGATGTTAGGACATTTCATCATTTATGGAATACAACTGAATTTTACTACAAAGAACTGTAAAAAAAATTACATTCATTCCAAGTTATCTATTAAATAGAATTGATATAATTTATTTATTTATTTTCTGTTTTTTTTTTTTTTTTTTTTTTTTTTTTTTTGAGACGGAGTCTTGCTCTGTCGCCCAGGCTGGAGTGCAGTGGCGGATCTCAGCTCACTGCCAACCTCCGCCTCCCAGGTTTTCACACCATTCTCCCGCCTCAGCCTCCTGGGTAGCTGGGACCACAAGCGCCGCCACCTCGCCCGGCTAATTTTTTGTATTTTAGTAGAGACGGGGTTTCACCGTGTTAGCAGGATGGTCTCGATCTCCTGCCTCGTGATCCGTCCGTCTCGGCCTCCCCAAAGTGCTGGAAGTACAGGTGAGCCACCGCGCCCGGCTTCTTATTTATCTGTTTTTTATGAGAATTTCATTCTATACAAAAGGGTAAAAAAGCATAGGATTTATGATAAAATTTTCCTACTATGGTAAAATTCAAAATAATTCAAGGATATTTTAACTAATTAAAAAGACAATTCATTTTTTAAGAAACATTTTCCAAAAAATTAACTTTTATATAATTATTATTCATCACATTTAAATTATAATCTGTTTATCCCCCACATTTGCTTTATTTGAATTTTGTTTCATAAGATGAACATCTGCTTATGAAATTTTTTTGGCTAATCTTTTATTTAGAATTGTATTTGGTATTTTATTAATAAATTGTGCTATGCAAAATTAAGAAAACATACAGTAATTTCAAAAATACTAATTTTTTGTTTAAGGTTACATAATCAGCATTAGACAAGAGAGGAGAACTGACCTTTTTATAAACCACAATTGGGCTCTTATGAAGAAACAAGCTGTCTGTCTGAAAGAAAAAAAGAAAACCCAAACAAACAAACAAGATTCTGTGTTTATTTATTCGTTAATGGTTTACATTTCTTACTAATATAAAATGAGTCTTTAACATTTCATTTATAACCATCCTATTGCTGTTTTACAAGAAAATACAAGATTTTGTATTCTATTTAATATTTTGCATAAATTTCTCTTACTGTAAAATGATTAAATTTTATTTTCTTGTCAAAATTAAATGAATTTTATCTCTCATTTATTTTACATAGCTGTAGCAGAAAATGTACTCGTTTATTTTATTCAAAATGTTTAACTAAAACAGTCAAAATTTTATATCCTTATATTCAATGAAATTCAACTTTTCTGACATCTAGAAAATTTTTTAACATTTTAAATAAAGCATAAAATACATAGGGAAAGTGGACACCTCAGAAACACACAACTTGATGAATATTCACAAAATGGATGCATCTATTGAAACCCCACTCTCATCAGAAAGTGGACCATTAAGAACACATTAGAAACCCTCCTTGTGCTCCCATCTAGCTAACATTTTCTCTTCCACAAAGTTAACCATTATTTTGATTTTTGTTATCATAAAGTACATTTATTTTTATTTTTGAAGTTTATACACATAGAATTATGCAGTATGACACCTTTATTTCCTGCCTGCATTTGCTCAATATTATGTTTGTGATCTTCATCTATGTGGTTGGATGCAGTTCATTCTTTTCACTGACATAATATGGTATTTTATTAAATGAATGTACCACCACTTATTTAAAAAGTTTATGATTTATTGGTGTCATTATTGGTTTTCCTTGTTCCCAGTTTGGGGCTAATGATGTGAACATTCTTATCCATGTATTTGGTTGAACTTACAAATACATTTCTGTGTATTATTCATCTTGGAGTGGCATTGGTGAATCACAGAATATGTTTATGTTCAATATCTAAATCCTGCCGGTTGCTTTCCAGTGTACTTGTATAAATTTACAATATTACCAGCAATGAGTAAAATTTTCAATAGCTCTACAGCATTGCAGACCCTGGGTGTTCTCTCCCTTTTACTTTTTAATAAATGCTAGTATTCTATGAAGATGTCTTACTGTGGAAACTAATTTTATGCTCTGCATGACAAATAAGGTTGAACACTTCATCACTATATTGGTCACCTAGAAACTGCTCTTTTTGAAATTGCCAATTCAAGATTTCGCCCTTTTAAAAGAATGAGGTTGTCTCTGTTTTCATTTATTTGTAAAAGTTATTTATATCCTCAGTACATGACAGTTTAATGAAAATAAATATTACAATGGTCTTCTCCTACCCAATGGCTTAGTCTGAAATTCTCTTTGGAAGGGCCTATTAATAAAAATATTTTGAAGACTCTGTTAATAAAATATTATATTTTAATCAGTATTTAGTACATTTCATTTCCTTTTAAGGAATATTTCCCTACCTCCAAGCTAATGAATGTATTCCACATGTGATTGTCTAGAAACTTTAATGTTTATGCTTATATTCAAATCTAAAACACAGCTGGAATACAATTTTAAGTAGCATTTGAAGTGAGGTGTTAAATTATTTTCCCACGTGCTTCTCCCAACCTGACAGAATTCACCCCCATAAATCTGTGTCATGTAGGAGAAATGAAGGCATGCTATCTGGAGGTCAGTTGATGCCAACTTTGTAGAATATATTTCCTTCTCCAATTTCCAAATCGTCATGCTTTTTACTTTCTTTATAATATTTTTTATAGACCCCATTTATTTTCTTATTGGTTTCTATTTACTTATTTATTAAAAGTAAAATTATCTCAAAGGGGAGAAAGCACCTATGGGGATCTATATGCTTATATCTATAAATATTAGGAAGAACAATCAAAAGAAAGCAGTTCTTTTAAATTCACGTTTTTATGCTATGTAGATCACCATAGTAGTTGCCTCCATTTTGAAACACTTCTATTTTCAAAATATGAGTAGATTTTATAGGAGATTAATAGGGGCCTATGAAAATATTGTGAAGAGAGAAAGTTTAAAATATGGACAATTGGAGAGATAAAAAGTTTACTGACCTTTAAAGTTCAAGGTTAACTGACCTGCAGGAAGCTGGGCTTTCTTTATCTTACATGATAAATTTAAAGTTAACCAACCTCTAGGAAGCTTGTCTGTCTTTATCCTACATGACATAGATTTAGTGGGGCAGACTGTGAGCTTGGGAGAGACCTGCCATTGTCGGTTTTCTTCCTGACCAAATAATTAAGCAGACAGTACATAAAGTTCTGTAAATCCACGCCTGTCCAGAACACACACACACACACACACACACACACACACACACACACACATACACAGAGTTCCCTTTATTATTAACATATTCTATTGATGAGGTACATTTCTTCCTATTGATGAACCAATACTGATACATCATTATTAACCACAGTGCAAACTTTATATCATGCATCCCTCTCCATGTTGGACAGTTCTATAGGTCTCATGTTGTATAGTTCCATGGACATAATGACATGCATTCATAATTACAATTGCATACAGAATACTTCCACCTATTCATCCCTTCCCTCTGTAACACCTAATCTGAGGCAACGACTGATCTTCATACCCTCCATAGATTTGCCTTTTCCAGAATGTTATATAGTTAGAATCATACAGAGTGTCGCCTTTTTAGATTGGCATTTTTGACTATGCAAAATGCATTTTAGGTTCTTCAATGTTTTCATGTGACTTTGCAGCTCATTTATATTTCTTTATTTGTTAAGGTTTATTTCCCCCTGTATATGTAAACATATTTATAAAAGTCTAAATAGAATAAAACTTCAAACAGTAGATGTCAATATTGTTACAGTTGGGTGGTGGTTTAAAAGTGATTTTTTTCTAATTAAGGGGAAATTTAAATGCCACACAACCATTTCAAAGTTTAGGTGGAATTTAGTGAGTTTACACTAAATTCCTCATCTTTCTCTAGTTTTCAAAATTTTCATCTCCTCAGAAAAACACCTCCTATTCATTAAATAGTTCCTCATCTCTCCCAACACAAACCCATCAAACACACACACCGATTCTCTGGCAACCACTAATTTGTTGTTTATCTCTATGGATTTGCCTATTTTAGATATTTAATAGAAACATAATTATACCATATGAGACTTTTAATATCTGTCTTCATTCACTTATTGTAACTTTTGAGGCCTATTCATGTTGTGACATGTGTCAATATTTCATCCCTTTCTATGGGTACATACTCTTATTTTACATATATGTCAAATTGGTTTGTCAATTCATTCACATATATTTGGTTGATTCTATCTTTTGGCTATTATAAAGTTGCTGTAAATATTTGTGTACATGTTTCTGCATGGATATATGTTTTCATTTCTCCTGAGTATATGCCTAAGTAGGAAATTGCGGGGTGATTTGTGAATCTAAGTTTAACTTTTTGAGGAACTAACAAACTGTTTCCACAATAGCTGCATAATTTTACCTACCCATGTGCAGTGTGCAAGACTTTTGACATCCTTGCTGTAACTTGTTATTATTATTATTATTAAATATAGTGTTTGTGAAGTTTCTTGGAATTTAGATTTGAGTTTCCTTAAATGAGCAATAATGTTGAAGATCTTCTCCTGTGTTTGTCATATAATATCCTTTTGTGTGCTTTTGTTCGTCTTCTTTGGATAAATGTCCATTCAAAGACTTTGTCCATTTTAAAAAATTGAGTTGTTTGTCTTTGGTTGTTGAGTTTTAAGAGTTCTTTATACATTTGAGATACTGAACCTTTATTAAATATACGATTTGAAAATATCTTCTCAAATTCTGAAAGTTGCGATATCATTTCCATGATTATGTCTTTTGAGAGAAAAAGCCTTTTTATTAAAAAATGTTTACACAATCCAATGTATCTACTTTTCCTTTTGTTGCTAACTGCTTTTGGTAACAAGTCTAATAATCCCTTCTAAAACCCTAGGTAAGAAACATTTAAGACTAGTGTCTTGTAATAGTTCCATAGTTTTATCTGTTCTATTTAAATCACTGATATACTTTGACTTTTTTGTTTCTTTGAGTTTAGAATCAGGAAGGAAGGAATTGAGCTGTATTATTTTGCATGTGAGTGTACAGTTTTCTAACATCATTTATTGAAAAGTACATTCTTTTCCCATTAGATGGCCTTGGCACTCTCTTAGAAAAATCAGTTGGTCACAGATGTTTGAATTTATTCCTGGACTCTCAACTCTGTTCCATTGTTCTATATGTCTATTATCATCCCAATATCACACTGTATTGATTACTGTAGCATTGTAGTATGTTTTGAGAGAAGTAAATCTGAGTCCTCCAAATTTGCATATCTTTTTCAGGAAAAAAATTGTTTACTTTTGCAGAAATGAAAAAACTAATCCACAAATTCATAGTTCTAGAAATTGACATTTGTCTCACAGGAAAGACTTGAGAGAGAAAAAATGAACATGGAAAAGCAGTAAGATGAAATTTCAAGAGAATAATATCAAAATGAATATAAATGTGTAAGAAAATACCCCAATATAATGCAAAATTTAGTTGTGGAAATAAAATACACATTAAAAAATTAAACACTACAAAAATTACATATTTACTCACTTAGAAATCAGTTTCCTGCATTGTGCATTTCTTTGAGCTGATCAGATACATGTAGGCATCTTCCTGAGGAATGTCTTTTAGCATTGTATTGCATGAAAATTTGGAATGAAAACTCCCAGATTTGTTTTTTCTTCATAAAATTGTATTTTGCCAATACAGTTAAATATTTTCATCAAATAATTCTAAGTTAATAATCTTTGTTTATTTGTTTCTTTCTTGAGTTACTGTAAACACATCAATTTTTTGTTTTTCACCATACATACATTTAGCAGATTTTAAGGCATTTTTGTCATTTGTTTCTGTAATTTGATTATTATGTGCCTGTGGAAAATTTCCCTTTTGTTTATTCTATGTGGGGTTTATTGAGTTACTTGGTTTTGTGGTTTTAAAGTTATCAACTGTAAAATTCTGGGGCATATTATGCTTCAGATATTGTTTTATATTTTCCCTCCTATCTTCCTTTATCTGGGACTCTAAGCACATGGTTTTGTGGATTGAATTTCAGCCTCCGAAACATGTTTTCCTGGAACCTCCAATACTACTTTGTTTGGAATAAAGATATTTGAAAAATGTAATTAAGGATCTCAAGATTAGATCATGTTAAATGTAGGTTATTCCCTCAAACCAATGAACAGTGTCCTTAGAAGAGGGGAATAAGACAGAGAGACACATAGAGGCAGGGGGCATGTGAAGACAGAGACAGAGATTGGAGTAATGCACCTACAAGCCAAGGGATGCCAAGAATTGCCAGCAGTCTCCAGAACCTAGGAGAAAGAAATCAAGTGAATCTTCCCTCAGAGACTTCAGAGGGAACCAACCTTGCTAACATCTCGATTTCAGACTTTCAAATTCCAGAACTCTATGATAATACAATTCTGCTGTTTTAGGCCATCAAATTTGTGGTAATTTTTAATGGCAATCCTAGACCAAAGCAGAAGATATAAAAGTTTCTCAAGTACCCAAAATTCTGTTCATGTTTGTCTTCTTTTATTCTATGCTTCTATCTTCCAGTTTCTATTGTCATGTACTACGGTTTGGTTATGATTTGTTTGCCCTACCAAATCTCATGTTGACATTGGATCCCCAGTGTTGGAGGTGAGGTCTGGTGGAAGGTGCTTGGGTGGTGGAGGCAAATTTCTCAAGTGGCTTGGTGCCATTCTCACAGGAGTGAATGAGTTCTCACTCTTACCTCCCCCAAGAACTGGTTGTTGAAAGTGTTGAGCACCTCCTACACCCTCTCTCTTGCTTTCTCTCTTACCGCGTGATTTCTGTACATGCTGGTTTCTCTTTGCCTGCTGCCATGACTGGAAGCAGCCTGAAGTCCTCTCTAGAAGCAGAGGCCAGCACCACGCTTCTTGTGCAACCTGCAGAACCATGAACCAAATAAATCTCTTTTCGTTACAAATTGCCAAGCATCACATATTTCTTTATTAGCAACACAGAGTAAGATATTATGTATTTAAGTTCATTTTCCCCTTGTGCAGTATATTCTCTGCTACTAATCCTATCCAAGGAATTTTTCATTTAGGAGTTTCTTTTTTTTTTCTTTTTTTTTTTTTTTTTGGGTTGTTGTTTGTTTGTTTTTTAGACAGAGACGCACTCTGTTGCCAGGCTGGAGTTCAGTACAATCTCTACCTCCTGGGTTCAAGTGATTCTCCTGCCTCAGCCTCCCAAGTAGCTGGTACTACAGGTGCATGCCACCACACTCAGCAAATTTTTGTACTTTTAGTAGAGATGGGGTTTCACCATGTTGGCCTGGATGGTCTTGATCTCTTGACCTCGTGATCCACACGTCTCGGCCTCCCAAAGTGCTGGGATTACAGGTGTGAGCCACTGTGCCCAGCCTAGGAAATATTTTTAACTTCAAAATGTTTCATTTGGTTTTTCCTACATTTTTTTACTTTTCCTCATTATGTTATTTTTTCATTTAATATCTCACTGGGTTGAAATATATGTTCTTGTGTTTTTGCGTACTGAATCCATTATACCAGTCATTACTTAATTTCTATTGACTGCTGGTTTGGAATTACATATTCCTGTGTCTTTCCATGTATAATAAATTTTGGTTGGATGCTGTGCATTATAAATTTTATGTTGATAAGACTGGATTTTATTACCCTCCTTTAGTGTTTGTCAGATGTTGTCCTTACTCTCTGTTAAAGTTTTTGAAGATTAGCTTAAACCTTTCAACAATTCTGTAGAAGTCTTTTTAAGGTGGGTTTGTGTACCCCTTATTCACAGGGTAGTTTACTATTTTTAGTAGTTTACAACTACTATTACTACAACTATCACACAACCACTACTGCTACTACTGCTGTTTCTCCTGAATGCCCTAAATGCCATGAGAAATCTTGACTCTGGTTGGTCAAAAGGAACTTATGAAGTTACACGTACCTGGTTTCATGAGCATTCATCCTATGTAATCATGGCTTTATATTCCTCAAAAGACTTAAAGTGATCACTGTGGAGGTTTCTTGGTAAGTTTCCTGAAAAGATCAATTCACAATCATACTCTGGCTGCAAATGTCATTTCCAACTCTTCAAACTTGTATAACTCAATTGAGAAACACGTTGTGCTCTGCTTGAGTACTCATCATGCTTGGGTGCCTCATCGTGTCCCAAAAGAGCCTCTAGGTAAAAAGCCAGGGTCATTATAGAGCTCACTTCATTTGTTTCCCTTCACTTAGTGACAATAAACCAGTAGTGCCTATAATCCAATGTCTGAAAGCAGCTGCCTCATATATTTTGTCCAATTGTTTCATTGTTTATAATGGAAGAAAAGTATTTTCCTACTTACTCTATCAATATGAAAAGTAATCATTCCTTAAAATTATATAATAAGCACATTAAATCATTACATAATATTTTACAATTTTAGTGATTGTCTCTTACATATAGTGAAGGTACTATGATTTACTTAACATGTATTTTTTCAAATTACTATACATACATAGTACTAACAAGACTGTTATATTTTAAATCCCCTTTTTACTGTCCCATCATGTGCCAGGTATTCTCTTGTTCTTGTAGATTACCACCCATGTCACTGTGGATCTGAAAGTTGTGGTTGGCTCTCTTGACATACCTGAACATATTGCTGTGCATTTAGGTAGGATTACCTTTTAAAAACTCTCATTTGCACAATCTTATTCACATGAGTAGATGTGAGAAGGAGAGTTAATATTATAGGAGTTTGTGAAAAATACTCTACTGTTTCTTAATTCTTAGCACAGCTTTCTAAATCCATTTAATTTTTGGTCAGTTTCCTAATTTTGATTTCTTACATATTATTTTTCCCAATATATCTAAATGCATTCACATTAAATAAATGGCAAACAGAGAGTAATTCTTTAATATCTCTTATTTTTCAACTCCTCCTTTTAATCACTACACCCTGGAGGACAGAGAACATGCTAAGAACATGGTCTCTGAATTGATTTTGACTAGATTCAGACATGAACTCTTCACTTCTTGGCTACAAGACTTGTATGATCAGAGAGTAATTGAACACTCTTGTCCTGGGTTTCCTAAGCTCTGGATTGAAATTATTTACCACATAAAATTGTTTGTTAGGACCGAATAAAAAAGAGTTTCCTAAAGCACTTTACATAGTTAACGATCCACAAGACAAAATAAGCAAAGTTAGCTACTATTATAATAAATAGAGTTTGGTAATTTCTACTCCATTCTGTATAAGTACATTTGACTCAAGACATGGCATTTGATCTCTGATTATATTGGTTACTTCAAGAAAATATAAATTAGGTGATTACAGGCTAGAAACAAAAGGAGAGTTTGAAATTAAAAAAAAAAATACAGATGCTTCTCAAATTATGTTCCCAGATAAACCAATCACAAGTTGAAAGTGAATTTAATACATTTAACCTATGAAACATCATAACTTTGCCTAATCTACCTCAAACATGCTCAAAACACTCACAGTAACCTACATTGGGCAAAATTATCTAACTCAAAGCCTGTTACATGAAGCATTGAATATCTCATATAATTTGTCAAATATTGTACTGGAGACAAAAAACTAAATAGTTGTAAGGGTACTCAAAGTACAGTTTCTACTGAATTTGTATCAGTCTGTAAACATGTAAATAAAATGATATTAGGAAAATGATATTAGTAAATAATATTTTAAATTCTAAATTTTGTTTTATGTGCATTAAAATAAATAACTAAAATGTAAACAAAAATAGTGTTTGTTCCTTGTGACACTCTGAACGAATTATTGTTGTAAAGTATTTATAACAATAAAATTGTATAAATATATTTATAGGTATCCACAATGATTAAATTAGTGGCCAATTCATTATTTATAGAATTATTTCAAAAATTATTTTATTACTTTTAAAATAATTTCCCAACGTTGTATGTTCACATAAACAACCCAAGAATACACAAATACAAAATAATCAAATATGAAGATTCACACATCTTTGCCGCTGTCTTAAATGGGTTTCATATAAGCAACAACACTGTTATCCTAATGAATAGTTCATTTAATGTCCTTGCTCTTCATAAAAACCATAATAAAGTGAACAGTTTTCATTATTAATCACCATGACTAAGAATGTAGTGAAACAGGCCCTCAGGACTTTGTTCTAACTGATACTGCAAAATGATTCCAATTAGAATAGAAGTTCAATTACAAGAAAAATTAAGAATATAATTTGAATTCCCATAATGTTTAAAATTATTTTATTAAAAATGTTTAAACATTAAAAACTTGTATAATTACAATAAGATAGTTCAACTGTACCTAATTAATTACTAATACTCTTAGAATACTAGATTGTAAAATAATAGTTTCCTTATAAATCATTATATCCAGCTGAAAATTCTTTTAAAGCTATAATTCAGAGAGAAAAAACAATATTGAGATACTAAAAAATATATCATGTTCATATATTTTTAATAATCATGTTGCTTTATCTTGTATTTTAGTAAACAAAACACAATGTGATTATTTAAAATAATTTATGATATTTCAGAAATGAATATATTGTTATTTATTACCAAATGACAAATCAAGAAATATTATTACCCTTTGATCTCTGGCAAATTTGACATCATATACTGAGTTGGACCTATAATATTGTCTTTTAACCTATGGATTAGCATATAAATATACATTGATTATTGTTCAAGAGATTATCATTTTTACTATTATCTTTATAACTAGTTATCTCCTTGATGATTTCTGTTAACATGTTATTAATATCAAGTAAATAATACCTTAATGAGTAAAGAGCATGTCAAATAATATGAAAAAATAGTACTTTATCACTTAGAAAGAACTTTATAATTTTTTTTGAAACAAAATGTTGTGCATATTATAGAGAACATGGGAGTATTTGTTACATGAATATAATGTGCAATGATCAGGTCAGGGTATTTGGGGTATCCATCACCTTGGGTATTTGTCATTTGTATTATTCCAAGTTCTCTCTTTTAGCTACATTGAAATATACAATACATCATTGGTAGCTACAGTCATCCTACTCTTCTATTAAATGTTGGGCCTTATTTGTTCAATCTGACTATATGTTTTTACCCACAAACCAAGCTCTCTTTATACCCTCCTCCCACCCACACATCCGTCCATGACTGTGGTATCTATCATTTTATTTTCTGTCTCCATGCAATCAGGGTTTTTAACATCCACATATAAGTGAGAACATGCAGCGTCTGTCTTTCTGTGCCTGGCTTATTTCACTTAATGTAATGACCTTGAATTCCACTGATGTTGCTGCAAATGCCATACGTTCATTCTTTTTTTTTTCTTTTTAATTGCCAAGTAGTATAGCAGTGTGTGTATACACCACATTTTCTTTATCCATTAAGATATCAGTTGGCACTTAAGTTGATACCTTCTTTGCTGTTTTAAATAGTGTTGTGATAAACAAGCAAGTGAAATTACCTATTTGATATACAGATTTCTTTTTCTTTGAAAAAATACTCAGTAGAAGGATTGATGGATCATCTGGTAGCTGTGCTTACAAATTTTGAGGAATCTCCATATTGCTTCCCACAGGGATTATACCAATGTACATTCCCACAAACAAGGTTCTGTTTTTTTTCCTCCCTATCATCCCTAGCATTTGTTAGGTGTATATATAAAATCAATTGCCATTCTATCCAGAGTAAGATGTTATGCCATTGTGGTTTGATATGCATTTCCCTGGTGCTTAATGATGCTGAATTTTTTTCAAATACTTCTTGGCCATTTATCTGTCTTATTTTGAAAAATATCTATTCATGCTCTTAGCCCTGTTTTTAATACGATTGTTATTTTTGTTGTTGTCTAATTGTTGATTTATTATATATTATGGAGATTAGTCCTATGTTGGATAAATAGTATGCAAACATTTTCTCTCATTAAACAGGCTGTCTCTTCACTCTGTTGATTTTTTTCCTTTGCCATATAGAATGTTTTTAGTTTAATATAATCCCACTAGTCTATTTTTGTTACAAGTGTTTGTGCTTTTGAGGTCTGAGTCATGACATATTTGCCTAGACCAGTGTCTTGAATTATTTCACCTATTTTTTTTTTTTTTTTTACTAGAAGTTTTATAGCTTGGGGTCTTACATTTCAGTCTTTAATTCATCTTTAGTTGATTTCTGTTTATGGAGAGAGATAGGTATCCAATTTCTTTCTTCTGTATATGAATAAACAATTTTCGTAGCACTATTTATTGAAGAGGCTGTCCTTTCCTTAGTTTATAATCTTGGCACCTTATTCTAAATAAGTTGGCTATAAATACATAGATTTATTTCTGGACTCTCTATTCTGTTCCATTGGTTTATGTGTCTGTTTTTATACCAACACTGTGCTATTTTGGTTACTATACCCTTGTAATATATTTTGAAGTAAGGTGGTGTGATGCCACTAGCTCTATTTCTTTCTTTCTTTGTGTGTGTGTGTGTGTGTGTGTGTGTGTGTGTGTGTGTGTATGTGTGACGGAGTCCCGCTCTGTCACCAGGCTGGAGTGCAGTGGTATGCTCTCATGTCACTGCAACCTCTACCTCGTGGGTTCAAGCAATTCTCCTGCCTCAGCCTCCTGAGTAGCTAGGACTACAGGCATGTGCCACCATGCCTAGCTAATTTTTTTTTTTTTTTTGTATTTTTAGTAGAGATGGGGTTTCACCATGTTGGCCAGGATGGTCTTGATCTCCTGACCTTATGATCTGCCCGCCTTGGCCTTCCAAAGTGCTGGGATTACAGGTGTGAGCCACCACGTCCGGCCTTCCAACTTTCTTTATAAAATGGGCCTTCCAACTTTGTTTCAGGATTGCTTTGGCTATTTGCACTCTTTTTAGGTTTCATGTAAATTTTAGTATTATTTTCTTCTAATTCTGAGAAAAGATGCCCTTGGTATTTTCATAGCAATTGCATTGAATGTGTAGATGGTTGTTTTGTATAAAATGGCTATTTTGATGATATTAATTCTTTCAATTTATGAGGATGGGACATATTTCCATTTGTTTGTGTCCTCTTTATTTCATCAGCGGTTTGTTGTTATTGTAAATGGGATTGCCTTCTTGATTTCTTTCTCAGCTAGCTCATTATTGGTGTATAGAAACACCAGTTGTCCCCTGGATGTGCCTAAGAATGATGTGCTGTTTCTAATAGAAATGTATCAAATTCACACATATATTTTATAGCTAATACCTTCACACTGAAGAATGAATAAAGAGACTATGTTTATATAAAGAAATAATAATAGAAGCAATGGAGCTGTTGACATGGGTCAGAACTAGTTAAAATTTTATTCATGGCAGAGGACACAATTTGTTGCAAACAGACTTCAAAGTAGTTAAGGTCGTNTAATTTTCTTGTAACTATATACCTCTAAATTTTCAACTTTCTTACATTTAAAAAAAAAACAAAAGTAATTAATATTTAGTCAAAACTTATCTTTACTAAACAATTTCCCCAAAAAATTAATTCTTAAAATAAGTCCTGCAAGCTAGTAAATTTAGGTGGGCTACAACATTGAAATGAATCGGTACACTGAATATAAATAGCTACATATTTAATAATTTTATGTTTATCATAAATTACCACACATTCTATATCTATATAGAACTATAAAAGACATAATTTTATTTCTTAGACTAGCACAATCAATGCAAATGCATCACTTCTGTTAAAAATGCAATGGAATTAATTTTGATAGATCATTTTTATATCTGTATATATTTGTCTTGTTTGGAGGAGGCAGACACTTTGCTTTAGGAAATATAGACATTTGTTCAATAATATTACAGATATTTATAAGTTCCTTTTATACCAGATTCTGTGTTGACTGAAATGCAAGATGATAATATAGACTTTGTCTTTAAGACACTTACACTAAACAAGTATCCAGCATGTATATATCCGATTAATTTATACTAAGAGAGGGAAAGTTTGAAACTGCAGATATGGAAACAAGCTTGTGTGTGAAATGTGCACACACATTTTTAGTTTTGAAAAGTCAGAGAGATTAATCTCTCTGAAGATTTTTAGTTTTGAAAGTCAGAGAGATCTTTCTGGAGTGTTGAAAGCACAAGCTTCAACACTCTAGAAAGAAAGTCTGCAAATGAGAAATCAGTGTTGCAACGACATGACAGGCAAAGGAAACAGGACTATGAGTCAGTCACCAAGTATGCATTGAGTATCTACCATATTACCAGAAATTATGACTTATATCAAAAGTGTGTGGGGAAGGAGAAAGGTAAAAGATTGCACAGATATTGGCCTTGGGGACAATCATTGTGAATATGTCAAACATGATGACTTACGTTAAGTACCTTTCTCCCTCTCCCACGCATACTTTAGTTGCCAGGCATGGGGATAACTATGTGCACATTTCACACACAAGCTTGTTTCCATATCTGCAGTTTCAAACTTTCCCTCTCTTAGTATAAATTAATCGGATATATACATGCAAATATGCTAACACATTTCCCAAGAGGAGACAGAAAAAATCACATCCAGCTGTGTAATTCAAAGCAATATTGTAGGGTAAATGTACCTGATACCAATAACTTAATCATATCCTGAGTATGACCCTGTATGACTCACACATCTGAATGTGTGTTCTGAGCTAGAGAATCTAGGCATGACCAACCAGGAGATTTCTTATGAGGAACATCTGTGTCTCTGGTCCTGTCCAGCGGAAAATGGGCCATACAGGGGCTGGAGGCCCTGAGTGATGGGTTAAATGAAGGTCGCCAGGTGATGGTAATTAAGGGGAGGGTGTTAAGTGAAATGCTATATAAACTGCATGCTGTTTGCGAGTAGTTGTGGTTTCAGGGCCTAGCCTGCCTCCACTGGCTTATGCAATTATGTTGCCCAGCCCGCTGCCATTGGACTGTAGCAAGGTGGATATGTTGTCTACCCTACTGCCTCTGGACCATTTCTATATGTAATGAAGTTCTCCTGTCCAGCCCGCGGCCACTGGACTCTCTCTTCTGTATGTAAGTCCCTAATAAAACCCCCATGTATCTCCTGGTCTCTTCTTTGGCTTCTTGATTCTGGTATTGAGATTAATAGGGACTTGGAACAACAAATGTCAAGAACTATTACTCTCTATATTTTAGGATCCCTAGCTGACACTGTTTTTCTCTTTCAATATCTGATGTACTTTCTCTTGATCCTTATCTTCCAAGCTAAACAAACCAAATACACAATGGGTGAAGGAAAATGGTGAAGGAAATTAATAATAAAAATCTTCATTCTTAACTTTAAAAAATAATTGACAAGTGCCAAAAAATATACACCAAGCCAGTCTATGTAACATCAGAGGCAAGAGCACAGATGCCTCATTGGCAATGGAGTGGAATCCTTGGACAGCACATCTGACTGATCCTGATTGTACTTGACAGAGAGGATCTCTTTGTCCAACAACTCCATGGCAATTCCTGAGACCAGGGACTTTAGGAAAACTTTCTAGGAGAAAGTTAATAGTCCATTACAGTCAGTCAGCTTTACAAAATCTCAGGAATTACCTTAGGATAACAGCCACCAGCTCTTTGGATTATTTCTGGAAATAAAGTTATCTTAATACATTTAGCAGTTTTTTCATTGCAGTTTTGGTGACTGTCTTAACTAGTATCAATTTCAGAATTTTATTTAACAAAGTTTTAAAATTAACCTTTAAATAAGGATCTGGTCCTTGGAGGTTATGCCTCATTACCAACAGCTGTTAGAGCTTTGCTGCAGTAATGTCAGCCCTCAATCTAAATGCTTCTCCCTTCTGCCTTTATAGAAATCAAGTTTTGGTTTGAGGTTGTGTCCTTTTTTATATTCTTTATGATGGATAGCATCAATAACAGAATGCAAAACTAAAGCTCATAAGAGAGACCTGGGTAGGGCACTAAAGTATTCCATTTATCCAGTTATTTTAGACCATCCTTATTACTAGGAAATTTTATGAGCTTGGAATTTGGATATATAGCAGATTCTCAAATAACTTTGTTTCCTTCAATGACAATTCACTATAACATTGATGAGGAAAAAATTTCATTCTCAGCTGAGACCACTGTCTTTTGGAGACTGGATGTTTTCCCCATGTCTGCATGAGTTTTCTCTGGATACTCTGGTCTCCTCCGACATCCCAAAACAGTGCAGGCTGGGTGAACTTGTTGTCTAATTGGTCCCAGTCTGAGTGAGTGTCAGGGTGTATGTGAGTGCACCCCAACATGGGATGGTGTCCAGTCCAGGGCTGATTCCTACCTTACTCCTGAGCTGCCAGGACAGGCTCAGGTCACCCATTACCCTGAACTGGAATAACTAGGCAAATAATTTTCTTATTTTTTTTTACAAGTCTTTAAGGAATGTATGCATAGCTCACGTTGATTTCAATGTTTAACATTAGAAGCATTTTGGTCTAAAGAAAAGGATTCATTATTTTTTTTGTGACCAGAGATATGTCATAGAAACTTAACTCTTATTTATGTTGATTATCCAATGGTAAAATTGTCATGATTTCCAAGAACCTGTAAGTTTCTTTATTTAATAGTAATTTTCCATTTCAATGCACTATTATTGTTGGTAAGACTATTTCCACCTGACCTTTGAAATATACAAAGGTTATTATTTTGTTAGAGATATTTCATGGGGAATTTTATCTAAGAGATAAATCATTTGACAGAANACCAAATACACAATGGGTGAAGGAAAATGGTGAAGGAAATTAATAATAAAAATCTTCATTCTTAACTTTAAAAAATAATTGACAAGTGCCAAAAAATATACACCAAGCCAGTCTATGTAACATCAGAGGCAAGAGCACAGATGCCTCATTGGCAATGGAGTGGAATCCTTGGACAGCACATCTGACTGATCCTGATTGTACTTGACAGAGAGGATCTCTTTGTCCAACAACTCCATGGCAATTCCTGAGACCAGGGACTTTAGGAAAACTTTCTAGGAGAAAGTTAATAGTCCATTACAGTCAGTCAGCTTTACAAAATCTCAGGAATTACCTTAGGATAACAGCCACCAGCTCTTTGGATTATTTCTGGAAATAAAGTTATCTTAATACATTTAGCAGTTTTTTCATTGCAGTTTTGGTGACTGTCTTAACTAGTATCAATTTCAGAATTTTATTTAACAAAGTTTTTAAAATTAACCTTTAAATAAGGATCTGGTCCTTGGAGGTTATGCCTCATTACCAACAGCTGTTAGAGCTTTGCTGCAGTAATGTCAGCCCTCAATCTAAATGCTTCTCCCTTCTGCCTTTATAGAAATCAAGTTTTGGTTTGAGGTTGTGTCCTTTTTTATATTCTTTATGATGGATAGCATCAATAACAGAATGCAAAACTAAAGCTCATAAGAGAGACCTGGGTAGGGCACTAAAGTATTCCATTTATCCAGTTATTTTAGACCATCCTTATTACTAGGAAATTTTATGAGCTTGGAATTTGGATATATAGCAGATTCTCAAATAACTTTGTTTCCTTCAATGACAATTCACTATAACATTGATGAGGAAAAAATTTCATTCTCAGCTGAGACCACTGTCTTTTTGGAGACTGGATGTTTTCCCCATGTCTGCATGAGTTTTCTCTGGATACTCTGGTCTCCTCCGACATCCCAAAACAGTGCAGGCTGGGTGAACTTGTTGTCTAATTGGTCCCAGTCTGAGTGAGTGTCAGGGTGTATGTGAGTGCACCCCAACATGGGATGGTGTCCAGTCCAGGGCTGATTCCTACCTTACTCCTGAGCTGCCAGGACAGGCTCAGGTCACCCATTACCCTGAACTGGAATAACTAGGCAAATAATTTTCTTATTTTTTTTTACAAGTCTTTAAGGAATGTATGCATAGCTCACGTTGATTTCAATGTTTAACATTAGAAGCATTTTGGTCTAAAGAAAAAGGATTCATTATTTTTTTTGTGACCAGAGATATGTCATAGAAACTTAACTCTTATTTATGTTGATTATCCAATGGTAAAATTGTCATGATTTCCAAGAACCTGTAAGTTTCTTTATTTAATAGTAATTTTTCCATTTCAATGCACTATTATTGTTGGTAAGACTATTTCCACCTGACCTTTGAAATATACAAAGGTTATTATTTTGTTAGAGATATTTCATGGGGAATTTTTATCTAAGAGATAAATCATTTGACAGAAGTTACATGAATTATAACTTTTATTTTAAAAACTACATATACTGAAATAAAAACAGGTAAGTTTTTATCTTTGAAATCAACAATTTTTTTGAGACAAGAAAAATGAGTTTTCTTTTCAATAAAGAAAAAATAAATCCCATTCCCGGTGTTGATTTCTAGCATAAAGTGTCCTAAAATAAGAGTATGACTTTGGGCTACTTGATTTACTTTATCAGTCCCAGGATATTTAAGCTTATATAAATTATAAGGTCTCTTCTAGCTATAAAATTTTGACCTAATATTTTAAGATTCATTCTTCCTTATTAGAAGAAAATATGAAATTGCAGTGATGTGTAACCAATTGTGACACAAAAAATATTGGAGAGAAATATTATTTTTCTAAGCAACACATTACCATTACTAGCTCCTGCTAGTTACATGGATCTTAATCCCAAGGAAGAGTATGTCACAATTTGCTACATAACATGAATCTAACTAGCTTATTAAGAAGTCATTGTTTTTCTCACTCAAGGATTTGTAATTAGGCTCTCTGGCTCTGCTAAGCTTGACTAGATGGGCTTGACTCCCAGTTACTGGTTGAGCTTGGGTCTTCTCCAGGTGTGTTTCACTTTCCTTGGAGAAGTGACTAACCGAGCATATTCTTTTAACAAAAAAGTCACAGGAGCACAAAAGAGGGCCATCCAAAATGTGCATGCACATTTAAAGTCTCTGCTTGTTTAATTTCTAATAATATTATTACATATTAATAAAAAAGTCAAGTGGTAAAGTACAAAACCAAGTCAAATTCTACTAACTGCAAAGCCATGTAACAAAGGGAAGAGCTGAATAATTTAGAACAATGTGTCATTCTATCAAAGAATAAATTGACAAACTAGGAAAACAATTGTATCGTGTAGGGATAGATTATAAATAATTGATGCTCATAACACACCTTTCTTCTCCAATTCACCAGAATCACAACAGAATCATTTGTAGGAATGGATTTTAGAGACCTTCTGATATAACCACATATCAGATCTTTGAATTTCTTTCATAGAAGCCATTGCCTTTTGATATTGATGAGTCACAAGTCTTATGAGCATAGCCTGACCCTTGTCTTCACTTGAACATCTCTAAAATTTTCAATATCATATTTCGACAACCTACTAATATTTTTCCACTCAAAAGATCCCATGGGTACACATTTTCAACCATATCAATCTGTCTGCTGATCCACTATGTCTCTTTCTATCCGTAGGCACATTTCTAGTCTGGTCTAGCACCCACAGGTCACTATAATTCTAGCCATTACTTTGTAATAACTTTCACTTCTTGTTCCTTTTTCCTTTGTACTTTTACCAAAAAATCTTAACAACACATTACCCCTTCTGCTATCTTCTTAGCTCTTTTATCCAAGGACTTAATTATTGTTAAGTTATTGAATATACCCAAATAAAGCAAACTGGTTTGGCTAGAAATGCAGGATCGCAAGGCATAAGTTGGCATACTTTTGTCCTCAATCAATTAAAAATAGGATCTCTATTTTACACCCAAGCAAGATAATTTTATACTACCCCAACTTTCTTAAATCTCTACAATTTTACTTCTGAGGTGTTTTAAACATATATTAAAAGTTAGAATTAATGTACCATTCTTACCTTGTTCCCAATGAGCTTAAGGACCCACTGACTTGCCTTCTATCTTTCCCTTCCCTGTTCCAAGAGAAAATATATTTTTCACTAGCAAAGGCTATTACCTGCCACAATGCTTAGGAATGTTTGCTCTCTATCTTTAGAATGATTTTGTTCTGTTAGTTTTTCTATGCTTTATACCATATGTTTTTCCTTTTCTATTGTATCATTTCCCTCAGTATAATGATATGGGTGGTATCTCTTATTCATTAAAATAAAGCAAAGCAAATTTGTCCTAAATCTTAGCTCCATATTTCTGCATAGCTATGTTTTTAATAGTTTAATTAAAAACAATTTCCTGAACTGTTTCATTTTGCCAAAATTCCAAATCATTTCATAATATAACCTAGCCTTGCACTAATGAATCCACTGAAACTCTTTTATCAATGTTGTTAAAATCTCCATGTTTTAAAATCTAGCGAAGCCTCTCTGTCATTTTTACTCACACTATTAGGATTTTAAAATATATTTTATCATACCAGTAGTTATGAACTACCTTCATTTCTTGGCCATCTTACAATACTTTCTCACTGTGTTTTGTTGTTTTGCTTTCCATACATAAATAGTCCAAACATTTCAATATACTTTGCTTGTTTCTCGTTTATTACCTAATATATAAAGGTACAGATATTTCAGGACTCAGTACTGTAAGTTCGTGTTTTATTTTACTATCCTTCCCATGGATGTAAGTGTCACCTGTGGTCTGACATTTCTCAAATATATATAAGATAATTATATACTATGTTCATATAATTATAGAGAATGCATTTACATACACTCAAATAAAATAAAAATAAAAAAGAAGAAAGTTTAAGCTTCCCTCAGAAAATTATAAACTAAAATGTATCCTAATGGCAATTTCTAAGTTAGTGCTGGATATTTGGCTTGAGAACCTAATATAGCTCTCTGTGATATTATATTTTCAATTCATGAATTGTGAAAATTAGAAGTAATTTAATGCTAATTATATTAAATTGCTAATCTCGGTATTAAAATACGTCATTTAGAATTCAAATTATTATCTTAATCAGTTATAAAAACATACTTAATTGGCATATTCTGAATAATACAATATAAGTACAATTATCATTTTGTATCATATCAGTTCCTAGAAATGAATCCACTTTCAGAAATGATTATTTATTCCTTTTCCATTATTTGAAATATTGTATTTATAGCTAACCAATGGCTCTAAATTAAAAATATAAATGCTAGTTGATAAAAACGTGTATATGCACACACTTTGATTTTATTTTGTTTTTTTCTCTATACATGTAAAAATACTAAATATTTTAACTAATGACCTGTGAAAGGACAAGTGAAAATTCAATAAATTCTCATTTTCTTTAAATTGGAAATGTTTAGACTTTCTCACAAATGAAACCCTGCATCATTTTATTGCTGATTATTTTAAATTAGTAGCAGCTATGGGAAAATTATTTCACTTGAAATCCATACTATTATCAAAGCTTGTAATGCTATAACACAATTAATCATGTCTGCCCTGAAAGTTTCTGTACATGTAGATAGAGGTAGAGTGAAGAATGACAGCAATCACAAAAGCCTATAATTTTGGTGTAGGCAGTTGCAAACAATTAGCTGACACATACAATTGCTTACTTTATATATAAAAACATGATTCTCAGGACTTTTATACCAGTTATCACATAACCCCTTCAGATCAATTCTTTAATCTTTTTGCTCCCTTAGGAACCTGAGCTTCTTGGACTGTATCTGTGGGCTCTGCTACATCTGGTCTTCAATTGAATTCAGCTAATAGAAGGCATTCCACAATGTAAAAGAGAAGGAAAAGAGTAAGAAAAGATTACTTATTCCAGTAGCCCCATTTCAGCACAGTGACTTCGGACTGGGTGGAGCCTCCAATTCCTAGATCCTCTCCAGAAAATCTATACAACTCTCTCTAAAAAGGTGTTAGCAACTTTAACTTCCCCAAATCCTTTTAAATTTTGAGCAGCAACATTGCTGCTATTTGCTAGTCCAGGAAAAACTGAGACATCCGTTGTGAATTTTCTTCATCCTTCTCATACATTTAAATAACTTCTTTATTATATACACTTTCTGTCATTCTTACTTCAGTGTACAAGCTTTTATTTCCTGATTGATACAGCCATAAAAAAACCCGTTTATACTTGAGGTTGCAGTTTTCTGAATTTTTCAAATCAGACTTTGGTGATCAGTAGGATATAAATAACTCCCACATGCTTAGCATTCCAATAATGGAACACTAGGCATAATTTGGCTGAACAGGGTCAGGTCTCACTCTGTTGCCCAAGCTGGAGTGCAGTCACCTGATCTCAGCTCACTGCAGACTCGACCTTTGGGCTTAAGCAATCCTCCCACCTCAGTCTCCTGAATAGCTGAGACTATAGACATGCATCACCATGCCCGGCTAATTTTTTTTTTTTTTTTTTTTTTTTTTTTTTTTTTTTTTTTTTTTTTTTTTTTTTTTTTGTAGAGATGAGGTTTTGCCAATTTGCCCAGGCAGCTGTTGAACTCCTGGGCTCAAGTGATCTGTCTACCTCAGCCTCCCAAATTGCTGGGATTAGAGGCATGAGCCATCATACTCAGCAGAAACACTTTTTAATCTCCATTTTGCAGATTACAGATGAGGTAGAGAGGGTCTAGGTCACACAGTTGGTATGTGGTGGAAATGAGATGTAAATCGGTTAATCTGACATTAAATAACAAGATTGAATCAACAGACACACATACACAAAACACATTCTGTATACACACAGCAAAACTGCAGTCATGCCAGTATGATAGAATTATTTTAATAACCTCCTACAATAAAAAAATAGTTTAGGAATATATATTTGCATTGATTGCTCTAGTGCTTCTAATAATATTCTATGGGAAATATTTTAAAGTGAGGTTATGGATTTAGAAATGACTGGATTTGGTAAAGGGCATATAGCCAGTTAAAGATTCTAGTGAAGTTTATAACAAACTGACATGAGACATCATAAAGGCCATGATTACATTAGCCCTTTGACGATCACAGCAGGAATTAGCAGAAAGCATTGGAGTATTGCAGGGAGAAAAGGGTGGGATGTCTTGCCAGATGCACACAGAGCTGTGGGACTTAGGGCAGCAGTGGCTTCTTGCTTTGAGTAGTTGGGACTCTAGACTCTTGTTAATGGCAGTCTGCAGGCAGATAATCTTTTTTCAACAGCCTGGGATCCCTCTGGACTTCTAAATAATTAAGCATGATATGACAAATAAAAAAAAAGGATATATTCTCTTAGATACCATGTATAACTAAAAGTTGAATTCTTTACTGAAGACAAGAAAATTGTGAAAAATACCAATCTTTTCTGATGGTCACTGATTAAAAGGGAAATTAAACTCACAATTTTAATGGATAATTTCTCAGCTTGCTTGTAGTTAGTAATCTTGGTAAAATCATTGCTACTTGGGCCAACTAGCCTTTCCCTGGTGACTGGCCCTTCTACTGGGTTTCACTCTGAGGGAACAAGCCTTTCCCTAATTTCTCAAATAACATATCTTATTGTGAGACTTACTGAAAGTTCAATGAAACTGACACAAAATTGTGATACAGATGCCAATTTATATTTCTGAACAAGCCTTTATAACATTTAAAATACGACTTCTTCAAGTCTCTTTATACATACACATTTGTACCAAATATATACACAATAACCTAAAGCAAATTAGTTGTTTTCTAATCCCAGGATGAGACTGAATTTTTGTTATGAACATTCTTTGATATAAGAATAAATTATAATTCATCAAATGCTTTTATTTTACTTTTTTTCTCCACTCTCTCCCTAGGTATCATAAACCAAGTATAAAGAAAATAGTTCAGAAATATATTACCTCCAATCTAGATATTCGGAATCCTTTCAATGAGTTTCAGATTTATAAACACAAGTTTGTAAATGCAAGTTTGTACTTAACAATTCCACTGGAGTTCCCAAATTTACCTTAAATTGAGATGTCTAAATAGAATACCATAGTCTTCTAACCCTTAAAAATGCTATCCTTTCTAAAGTAATAGGAAAATAAAACTGTTCAAGAATAAATAATATCAGCAGTGTCTCCAGCCACAAGAAGTCAGCAAAGTGATAAAATAGAAAGCTTATTTTGTTTCCCTAACTGGCACCAGCATCCTTTCTATTACCAAAAATAATAAGAGTCATCCTTGATATTACATGTGCCCATATTAGATCTGTCACCAAATTCAGACCTCTGTCTATATAACTTTGGAATTCATCAACTTGTCTCCATTCCTTGACATTACTCTAGTCTCAGCTACCATCATCCATCAGACTACTGCAGTTGCCTGGTAACTAGTTTTTTTTTTTTTTTTTTTCCATCTTCTCTGCACCCTCTCTATACTGAAACATATATAACCAACTAATCTTTCAAAACTATTGATTATTACATCCCAGATAGTAAATGACTTAGCTAAGTCAATTGTTCTTTAGGTGGTGACCCAATCTTGCACTTACCAACTTCTTTCTCCTTTGCATATCTAATACCATATATCCTTATTCTCCAAGTAGTCTATCTTCCTTTGCATGATGAAAATATTCCATACCTCCATTCTCTGTCCCTTCTAGATCTTTGTTATTCTGCTTGCTAGAAATCTCTTATGTGCATTTGGTTTAGTGATTTTCCTCCCCTATCACATATTGGGTCATTCACTATCATTGTTTTTTCCTGGACATCTTTTCTAACCTCCTTAACTAGGAAATGTATATGTCTACCCACCCACTTATCCCATTTCTAATTTTATATTTATTTGAGTAATTATCTGACAGTTATCTGTTGTATCCAATACACTTAAGCACCATGTGCAGAAGGTTCATGACTTGTTTGTTTCTTTGTTCACAGTATTATCCTCAGCGTACAACACAGTTCCATACACATTTAGTGTCTTACCTTATATTTGTTGTATAGATAAAATACTAAAGGACACCTAGCAATGCAAAAAATTTGTCCTCTCTGGTGACATTTTTATTTAAATAATAGATACAATCTCATCCTGAAATTGAAATAAGCCTTGTACATTAAGATGACATTTACACATTTGCGAAGCTGGATTTTTCAATGTTATTGTCACTTTGTTACATCATTAATTATCATTGACATTATTGTTATTACTATTGTTAAAAAAAAATTTTGTATAATTTTTATTGCTCAAAATGCCTAGCAATATGCTGATCAGTAAATTAATTGCATTAGTTTTTGCTTTGTTTATTTATATTATTGAAATTAATAAGATACCTTCATAATTTCTTCATGTTATAAAGGATATTTTCCTATTAATGAAATCAACTCTGCGCTCATTAACCAGGTAAGATGGAACTGCATTGAATATCAGCGATTGATACGCTTATTTTTGAAAAATACTTCATTTGTATTTGACAAATAATATACCATTTCATGTTTAATATTTCAAATATTCAATATTGAATATGTTGTGTATTCTAAAGTGTTAAATATGTACAAATCTCTAATGGTTGAATAAATCTGCAAGTACTGAACATATTAAACATCCTTTAAATCCATAACTACACTTGAAATGTAAAATCTATCCACTTTTTTTCCTGTTTGTATCCAGGAACATAAACATCCTCATTTACATGTTTACTTGAACAGGTAGATGAACATTAGGTACTCACTATATCTGGTTTGACTTGGCTGTATTACATATACTTAAATTTGTTTACATATGCTCAGAATAATTGAGAAAGAATATATGTAAGAAAAAAAGAGTGTGTATTTAGGATGTTTATGTTGGCCTCTGCTTTTTGAAACAAAAGTACCCATTTAAAGTTCTACAGGTAATAGTGTGTTATTTTCCTGCAAATACAAAGCATGATTACTGTATTTTTAAAAGTGAATTTGTCTTCTTAATATCATTGACATGATGCATGTCACCTAAAATTAGTTTTTAAATTGAATTTGATACTTTATTCCATGGAATTTTAAATTCTGCACATATGTAAAAGATATCCTTCAATGTTTCTATTGATCAGTATTTTTTCTCTCATAACAGGTTAAGTTGGTTTGTAGAGAATCACTTGTAGCATTTGATCCACTTTGTACTTATCTAAATAAGATGTTTTCATGGTATTTATCTACATTTAGAGATCTGTTATATAATATTTCTATAGAATATTACTATCCACACACACATACACTGCATGTATTTTCATCAAACTTATGCTTTCTTTAATTTTTCTCTTTTAAAAAAAAATTGGCAGTGAAACATATTGAAAAATACATAAATAATATAAAACAACCTAATACCACTACCCTAAATAAGGTCTTTAATGACATCATTTATATACTAAGATATGTGAATGGCAAGTAGAAAGTTGGGACCCCCTTTCATTATGCCAAAAGAAAAACATTAAGTTGAAAGCTGAGACATTCAAGAAGCTGCCTTTCCTTTTATAATATTTCTAAGCAGATAGCTAAAGATAAAGCATTAAGTATTTCCAAAGGTAGATACTCGATGTTCAGCTTACCTTATGTAATTTACCAATTTACTGAGCAAGAGACCAACACATAATCGACTATTTGCCATACTGACTCCCTTTCACTTGCAACATGTGGATTACAATACTCCCTCTTTGCCCTCCATCCCACCATTCCCCTGTAAATATCGAAGGCCTCAAAATAATATTTAGAAAAAGGCAAGACCACACAGACGGTCACTGTAATTCTCTGTTTGTTTCTTCCAGGCATGTCCTTAACCTTGGCAAAATAAACTTCTAAATTGATTGAGACCTGTTTCACATAGTTTTTGGCTTACACGTACTTGAAAAGAACAGAAATATAGTGTATTATTTCCTTATTGCTACTGTAACCAATTGCAGCACACTTAATGCTTCACATGCCGGTCCCATATGGAACATTCTCAGAGGGTGTGGCTTCCCTAGCACCATGCCCACACCCATAATGGCTGCTGACTGCGTGGGAAGACCCTACCCTTTGCTCACTTTGATTCCTTTTCTCTGCCATCTCCTTGTGGAGGGTTCCTCTACAGGGAATGTACCCATTAACAAGACCACAAAAGGGAAAGAAAGAGAGAATTTCACATTCTGTTGTTCCAGATCAACTTTAACCCTTGATGCCTTCAAATTTCATTTTTTAAAGTAATATATGAATATTCATAATAAAATAAAATATATTTTATATT